>NC_090941.1:1140868779-1141171809 GCF_040938575.1 Ambystoma mexicanum | reverse complement strand
CTCAATAGGTAAGCACTTACAAGCTTGAAGCTGTATTTCTATGAGGTTTCAAGACATCTGAAATTCAAAACGGCAATGTTCAGCCAGTTGGCCTGCATCACTGTTCTCATCCGAGGCCGTTCCTGCTATGGGCACTGTGGAAGAAGTGCCCACCTTTTTATCCCTTGAAAGGCCCTCAAGGCACCAAACCATTAAGTAGCTCCTCCCACATTTTTCCCGCTCTTTTCTGAGCTTGCTTGGTGAAGATTTTGAAAGTATAGAGAGATGGTTTTCTGTAGTGGGGATATTGCAACAATTGCTCACCTAACATGGAAGCACTTACTAACTAAAGAAAAATAGAAAGAACTCCTGTTAGGTGAGCACCTGATGTTCTAATGCAATCCATCCTAAATATTATAACATAGACTTCCAAAGTTGCTGTTTAGTTCACAGAACTTCAACCTCAAAAGGTAAGCACTTACAACCATGAAGCTGTATTTCTATGAGGTTTCAAGATATCTGAAATTCAAAACTGCAATGTTCAGCCAGTTGGCCTGCATCACTGTTCTCATCCGAGGCCGTTCCTGCTATGGGCACTGTGGAAGAAGTGCCCACCTTTTTATGCCTTGAAAGGCACTCAAGGCACCAAACCATTAAGTAGCTCCTCCCACATTTTTCCCGCTCTTTTCCGAGCTTGCTTGGTGAAGATTTTGAAAGTATAGAGAGATGGTTTTCTGTAGTGGGGATAGTGCAACAATTGCTCACCTAACATAGAAGCACTTACTAACTAAAGAAAAATAGAAAGAACTCCTGTTAGGTGAACACCTGATGATCAAATGCAATCCATCCCTAAATAGTATACCATGTACTTCCAGAGTTGTTGTTTATTTCACAGAACTTCAAACTCAAAAGGTAAGCACTTATAACCATGAAGCTGTACTTCTATGAGGTTTCAAGACATCTGAAATTCAAAACTGCAATGTTCAGCCAGTTGGCCTGCATCACTGTTGTCATCCGAGGCCGTTCCTGCTATGGGCACTGTGGAGAAGTGCCCACCTTTTTATCCCTTGAAAGGCCCTCAAGGCACCAGACCATTAAGTAGCTCCTCCCATATTTTTCCCGCTCTTTTCTGGGCTTGCTTGGTGAAGATTTTGAAAGTATAGAGAGATGGTTTTCTGTAGTGGAGATATTGCAACAATTGCTCACCTAACATGGAAGCACTTACTAACTAAAGAAAAATAGAAAGAACTCCTGTTAGGTGAACACCTGATGCTCAAATGCAATCCATCCCTAAATATTATACCATGTACTTCCAGAGTTGTTGTTTATTTCACAGAACTTCAAACTCAAAAGGTAAGCACTTACAAGCTTGAAGCTGTATTTCTATGAGGTTTTAAGGCATCTGAAATTCAAAACTGCAATGTTCAGCCAAAGGGTCTGCATCCCTGTTCTTGTCAGAGGCTGTTTCTGGTATGGGCACTGTGGAATAAGTGCTCGCCTTTTTATCCCTTGAAAGGCCCTGAAGGCACCAAACCATTAAGAAGCTCCTCCCACATTTTTCCCGCTCTTTTCTGAGCTTGCTTGGTGAAGATTTTGAAAGTATAGAGAGATGGTTTTCTGTAGTGGAGATATTGCAACAATTGCTCACCTAACATGGAAGCACTTACTAACTAAAGAAAAATAGAAAGAACTCCTGTTAGGTGAGCACCTGATGTTCAAATGCAATCCATCCTAAATATTATAACATACACTTCCAAAATTGCTGTTTAGTTCACAGAACTTCAACCTCAAAAGGGAAGCACTTACACATATATAAAACGCAGGTGCCAACCTTGAAGCTGTATTTCTGTGAGGTTCCAAGACATCTGAAATTCAAAACTGCAATGTTCAGCCAGTGGGTCTGCATCCCTGTTCTTGTCTGAGGCTGGTATGGGCACTGTGGAATAAGTGCTCGCCTTTTTATCACTTGAAAGGCCCTGAAGGCACCAAACCATTAAGTAGCTCCTCCCACATTTTTCCCGCTCTTTTCTGAGCTTGCTTGGTGAAGATTTTGAAAGTATAGAGGGATGGTTTTCTGTAGTGGAGATATTGCAACAATTGCTCACCTAACATGGAAGCACTTACTAACTAAAGAAAAATAGAAAGACCTCCTGTTAGGTGAGCACCTGATGCTCAAATGCAATTATTCTCTAAATATTATAACATACACTTCCAGAGCTGTTGTTTAGTTAACAGAACTTCAACCTCAATAGGTAAGCACTTACAAGCTTGAAGCTGTATTTCTATGAGGTTTCAAGACATCTGAAATTCAAAACTGCAATGTTCAGCCAGTTGGCCTGCATCACTGTTCTCATCCGAGGCCGTTCCTGCTATGGGCACTGTGGAAGAAGTGCCCACCTTTTTATCCCTTGAAAGGCCCTCAAGGCACCAAACCATTAAGTAGCTCCTCCCACATTTTTCCCGCTCTTTTCTGAGCTTGCTTGATGAAGATTTTGAAAGTATAGAGAGATGGTTTTCTGTAGTGGGGATATTGCAACAATTGCTCACCTAACATGGAAGTACTTACTAACTAAAGAAAAATAGAAAGAACTCCTGTTAGGTGAGCACCTGATGTTCAAATGCAATCCATCCTAAATATTATAACATACACTTCCAAAGTTGCTGTTTAGTTCACAGAACTTCAACCTCAAAAGGTAAGCACTTATAACCATGAAGCTGTATTTCTATGAGGTTTCAAGACATCTGAAATTCAAAACTGCAATGTTCAGCCAATGGGTCTGCATCCCTGTTCTTGTCTGAGGCTGTTACTGTTATGGGCACTGTGGAAGAAGTGCTCGCCTTTTTATCCCTTGAAAGGCCCTGAAGGCACCAAACCATTAAGTAGCTCCTCCCACATTTTTCCCGCTCTTTTCTGAGCTTGCTTGGTGAAGATTTTGAAAGTATAGAGAGATGGTTTTCTGTAGTGGGGATATTGCAACAATTGCTCACCTAACATGGAAGCACTTACTAACTAAAGAAAAATAGAAAGAACTCCTGTTAGGTGAGCACCTGATGCTCAAATGCAATTATTCTCTAAATATTATAACATACACTTCCAGAGCTGTTGTTTAGTTAACAGAACTTCAACCTCAATAGGTAAGCACTTACAAGCTTGAAGCTGTATTTCTATGAGGTTTCAAGACATCTGAAATTCAAAACTGCAATGTTCAGCCAGTTGGCCTGCATCACTGTTCTCATCCGAGGCCGTTCCTGGTATGGGCACTGTGGAAGAAGTGCCCACCTTTTTATCCCTTGAAAGGCCCTGAAGGCACCAAACCATTAAGTAGCTCCTCCCACATTTTTCCCGCTCTTTTCTGAGCTTGCTTGGTGAAGATTTTGAAAGTATAGAGAGATGGTTTTCTGTAGTGGAGATATTGCAACAATTGCTCACCTAACATGGAAGCACTTACTAACTAAAGAAAAATAGAAAGAACTCCTGTTAGGTGAGCACCTGATGCTCAAATGCAATTATTCTCTAAATATTATAACATACACTTCCAGAGCTGTTGTTTAGTTAACAGAACTTCAACCTCAATAGGTAAGCACTTACAAGCTTGAAGCTGTATTTCTATGAGGTTTCAAGACATCTGAAATTCAAAACTGCAATGTTCAGCCAGTTGGCCTGCATCACTGTTCTCATCCGAGGCCGTTCCTGCTATGGGCACTGTGGAAGAAGTGCCCACCTTATTATCCCTTGAAAGGCCCTCAAGGCACCAAACCATTAAGTAGCTCCTCCCACATTTGTCCCGCTCTTTTCTGAGCTTGCTTGGTGAAGATTTTGAAAGTATAGAGAGATGGTTTTCTGTAGTAGAGATATTGCAACAATTGCTCACCTAACATGGAAGCACTTACTAACTAAAGAAAAATAGAAAGAACTCCTGTTAGGTGAGCACCTGATGCTCAAATGCAATTATTCTCTAAATATTATAACATACACTTCCAGAGCTATTGTTTAGTTAACAGAACTTCAACCTCAATAGGTAAGCACTTACAAGCTTGAAGCTGTTGTTGTTTTTTTAGAGAGATGGTTTTCTGTAGTGGGGATATCGCAACAATTGCTCACCTAACATGGAAGCACTTACTAACTAAAGAAAAATAGAAAGTACTCCTGTTAGGTGAGCACCTGATGTTCAAATGCAATCCATCCTAAATATTATAACATACACTTCCAAAGTTGCTGTTTAGTTCACAGAACTTCAACCTCAAAAGGTAAGCACTTATAACCATGAAGCTGTATTTCTATGAGGTTTCAAGACATCTGAAATTCAAAACTGCAATGTTCAGCCAATGGGTCTGCATCCCTGTTCTTGTCTGAGGCTGTTCCTGTTATGGGCACTGTGGAAGAAGTGCTCGCCTTTTTATCCCTTGAAAGGCCCTGAAGGCACCAAACCATTAAGTAGCTCCTCCCACATTTTTCCCGCTCTTTCTGAGCTTGCTTGGTGAAGATTTTGAAAGTATAGAGAGATGGTTTTCTGTAGTGGGGATATTGCAACAATTGCTCACCTAACATGGAAGCACTTACTAACTAAAGAAAAATAGAAAGAACTCCTGTTAGGTGAACACCTGATGCTCAAATGTAATCCATCCCTAAATATTATACCATGTACTTCCAGAGTTGTTGTTTATTTCACAGAACTTCAAACTCAAAAGGTAAGCACTTACAAGCTTGAAGCTGTATTTCTATGAGGTTTCAAGACATCTGAAATTCAAAACTGCAATGTTCAGCCAAAGGGTCTGCATCCCTGTTCTTGTCTGAGGCTGTTCCTGGTATGGGCACTGTGGAAGAAGTTCTAGCCTTTTTATCCCTTGAAAGTCCCTGAAGGCACCAAACCATTAATAAACTCCTCCCACATTTTTCCCGCTCTTTTCTGAGCTTGCTTGGAGAAAATTTTGAAAGTATAGAGAGATGGTTTTCTGTAGTGGAGATATTGCAACAATTGCTCACCTAACATGGAAGCACTTACTAACTAAAGAAAAATAGAAATAACTCCTGTTAGGTGAGCACCTGATGTTCAAATGCAATCCATCCTAAATATTATAACATACACTTCCAAAATTGCTGTTTAGTTCACAGAACTTCAACCTCAAAAGGGAAGCACTTACACATATATAAAACGCAGGTGCCAACCTTGAAGCTGTATTTCTGTGAGGTTCCAAGACATCTGAAATTCAAAACTGCAATGTTCAGCCAGTGGGTCTGCATCCCTGTTCTTGTCTGAGGCTGTTCCTGTTATGGGCACTGTGGTAGAAGTGCTCGCCTTTTTATCCCTTGAAAGGCCCTGAAGGCACCAAAACATTAAGAAGCTCCTCCCACATTTTTCCCGCTCTTTTCTGACCTTGATTGGTGAAGATTTTGAAAGTATAGAGAGATGGTTTTCTGTAGTGGGGATATTGCAACAATTGCTCACCTAACATGGAAGCACTTACTAACTAAAGAAAAATAGAAAGAACTCCTGTTAGGTGAGCACCTGATGCTCAAATGCAATTATTCTCTAAATATTATAACATACACTTCCAGAGCTGTTGTTTAGTTAACAGAACTTCAACCTCAATAGGTAAGCACTTACAAGCTTGAAGCTGTATTTCTATGAGGTTTCAAGACATCTGAAATTCAAAACTGCAATGTTCAGCCAGTGGGTCTGCATCCCTGTTCTTGTCTGAGGCTGTTCCTGTTATGGGCACTGTGGAAGAAGTGCTCGCCTTTTTATCCCTTGAAAGGCCCTGAAGGCACCAAAACATTAAGTAGCTCCTCCCACATTTTTCCCGCTCTTTTCTGAGCTTGATTGGTGAAGATTTTGAAAGTATAGAGAGATGGTTTTCTGTAGTGGGGATATTGCAACAATTGCTCACCTAACATGGAAGCACTTACTAACTAAAGAAAAATAGAAAGAACTCCTGTTAGGTGAGCACCTGATGCTCAAATGCAATTATTCTCTAAATATTATAACATACACTTCCAGAGCTGTTGTTTAGTTAACAGAACTTCAACCTCAATAGGTAAGCACTTACAAGCTTGAAGCTGTATTTCTATGAGGTTTCAAGACATCTGAAATTCAAAACTGCAATGTTCAGCCAGTTGGCCTGCATCACTGTTCTCATCCGAGGCCGTTCCTGCTATGGGCACTGTGGAAGAAGTGCCCACCTTTTTATCCCTTGAAAGGCCCTCAAGGCACCAAACCATTAAGTAGCTCCTCCCACATTTGTCCCGCTCTTTTCTGAGCTTGCTTGGTGAAGATTTTGAAAGTATAGAGAGATGGTTTTCTGTAGTAGAGATATTGCAACAATTGCTCACCTAACATGGAAGCACTTACTAACTAAAGAAAAATAGAAAGAACTCCTGTTAGGTGAGCACCTGATGCTCAAATGCAATTATTCTCTAAATATTATAACATACACTTCCAGAGCTGTTGTTTAGTTAACAGAACTTCAACCTCAATAGGTAAGCACTTACAAGCTTGAAGCTGTATTTCTATGAGGTTTCAAGACATCTGAAATTCAAAACGGCAATGTTCAGCCAGTTGGCCTGCATCCCTGTTCTCATCCGAGGCCGTTCCTGCTATGGGCACTGTGGAAGAAGTGCCCACCTTTTTATCCCTTGAAAGGCCCTCAAGGCACCAAACCATTAAGTAGCTCCTCCCACATTTTTCCCGCTCTTTTCTGAGCTTGCTTGGTGAAGATTTTGAAAGTATAGAGAGATGGTTTTCTGTAGTGGGGATATTGCAACAATTGCTCACCTAACATGGAAGCACTTACTAACTAAAGAAAAATAGAAAGAACTCCTGTTAGGTGAGCACCTGATGTTCAAATGCAATTCATCCTAAATATTATAACATACACTTCCAAAGTTGCTGTTTAGTTCACAGAACTTCAACCTCAAAAGGTAAGCACTTATAACCATGAAGCTGTATTTCTATGAGGTTTCAAGACATCTGAAATTCAAAACTGCAATGTTCAGCCAATGGGTCTGCATCCCTGTTCTTGTCTGAGGCTGTTCCTGTTATGGGCACTGTGGAAGAAGTGCTCGCCTTTTTATCCCTTGAAAGGCCCTGAAGGCACCAAACCATTAAGTAGCTCCTCCCACATTTTTCCCGCTCTTTCTGAGCTTGCTTGGTCAAGATTGTGAAAGTATAGAGAGATGGTTTTCTGTAGTGGGGATATTGCAACAATTGCTCACCTAACATGGAAGCACTTACTAACTAAAGAAAAATAGAAAGAACTCCTGTTAGGTGAACACCTGATGCTCAAAAGTAATCCATCCCTAAATATTATACCATGTACTTCCAGAGTTGTTGTTTATTTCACAGAACTTCAAACTCAAAAGGTAAGCACTTATAACCATGAAGCTGTATTTCTATGAGGTTTCAAGACATCTGAAATTCAAAACTGCAATGTTCAGCCAATGGGTCTGCATCCCTGTTCTTGTCTGAGGCTGTTCCTGGTATGGGCACTGTGGAAGAAGTTCTAGCCTTTTTATCCCTTGAAAGTCCCTGAAGGCACCAAACCATTAAGAAGCTCCTCCCACATTTTTCCCGCTCTTTTCTGAGCTTGCTTGGTGAAGATTTTGAAAGTATAGAGAGATGGTTTTCTGTAGTGGAGATATTGCAACAATTGCTCACCTAACATGGAAGCACTTACTAACTAAAGAAAAATAGAAATAACTCCTGTTAGGTGAGCACCTGATGTTCAAATGCAATCCATCCTAAATATTATAACATACACTTCCAAAGTTGCTGTTTAGTTCACAGAACTTCAACCTCAAAAGGTAAGCACTTATAACCATGAAGCTGTATTTCTATGAGGTTTCAAGACATCTGAAATTCAAAACTGCAATGTTCAGCCAATGGGTCTGCATCCCTGTTCTTGTCTGAGGCTGTTCCTGTTATGGGCACTGTGGAAGAAGTGCTCGCCTTTTTATCCCTTGAAAGGCCCTGAAGGCACCAAACCATTAAGTAGCTCCTCCCACATTTTTCCCGCTCTTTCTGAGCTTGCTTGGTGAAGATTTTGAAAGTATAGAGAGATGGTTTTCTGTAGTGGGGATATTGCAACAATTGCTCACCTAACATGGAAGCACTTACTAACTAAAGAAAAATAGAAAGAACTCCTGTTAGGTGAACACCTGATGCTCAAATGCAATCCATCCCTAAATAGTATACCATGTACTTCCAGAGTTGTTGTTTATTTCACAGAACTTCAAACTCAAAAGGTAAGCACTTATAACCATGAAGCTGTATTTCTATGAGGTTTCAAGACATCTGAAATTCAAAACTGCAATGTTCAGCCAGTTGGCCTGCATCACTGTTGTCATCCGAGGCCGTTCCTGCTATGGGCACTGTGGAGAAGGGCCCACCTTTTTATCCCTTGAAAGGCCCTCAAGGCACCAGACCATTAAGTAGCTCCTCCCACATTTTTCCCGCTCTTTTCTGAGGTTGCTTGGTGAAGATTTTGAAAGTATAGAGAGATGGTTTTCTGTAGTGGGGATATTGCAACAATTGCTCACCTAACATGGAAGCACTTACTAACTAAAGAAAAATAGAAAGAACTCCTGTTAGGTGAACACCTGATGCTCAAATGCAATCCATCCCTAAATATTATACCATGTACTTCCAGAGTTGTTGTTTATTTCACAGAACTTCAAACTCAAAAGGTAAGCACTTACAAGCTTGAAGCTGTATTTCTATGAGGTTTCAAGGCATCTGAAATTCAAAACTGCAATGTTCAGCCAAAGGGTCTGCATCCCTGTTCTTGTCAGAGGCTGTTTCTGGTATGGGCACTGTGGAATAAGTGCTCGCCTTTTTATCCCTTGAAAGGCCCTGAAGGCACCAAACCATTAAGTAGCTCCTCCCACATTTTTCCCGCTCTTTTCTGAGCTTGCTTGGTGAAGATTTTGAAAGTATAGAGAGATGGTTTTCTGTAGTGGGGATATTGCAACAATTGCTCACCTAACACGGAAGCACTTACTAACTAAAGAAAAATAGAAAGAACTCCTGTTAGGTGAACACCTAATGCTCAAATGCAATCCATCCCTAAATATTATACCATGTACTTCCAGAGTTGTTGTTTATTTCACAGAACTTCAAACTCAAAAGGTAAGCACTTACAAGCTTGAAGCTGTATTTCTATGAGGTTTCAAGACATCTGAAATTCAAAACTGCAATGTTCAGCCAAAGGGTCTGCATCCCTGTTCTTGTCTGAGGCTGTTCCTGGTATGGGCACTGTGGAAGAAGTTCTAGCCTTTTTATCCCTTGAAAGTCCCTGAAGGCACCAAACCATTAAGAAGCTCCTCCCACATTTTTCCCGCTCTTTTCTGAGCTTGCTTGGTGAAGATTTTGAAAGTATAGAGAGATGGTTTTCTGTAGTGGAGATATTGCAACAATTGCTCACCTAACATGGAAGCACTTACTAACTAAAGAAAAATAGAAATAACTCCTGTTAGGTGAGCACCTGATGTTCAAATGCAATCCATCCTAAATATTATAACATACACTTCCAAAATTGCTGTTTAGTTCACAGAACTTCAACCTCAAAAGGGAAGCACTTACACATATATAAAACGCAGGTGCCAACCTTGAAGCTGTATTTCTGTGAGGTTCCAAGACATCTGAAATTCAAAACTGCAATGTTCAGCCAGTGGGTCTGCATCCCTGTTCTTGTCTGAGGTTGTTCCTGTTATGGGCACTGTGGAAGAAGTGCTCGCCTTTTTATCCCTTGAAAGGCCCTGAAGGCACCAAAACATTAAGTAGCTCCTCCCACATTTTTCCCGCTCTTTTCTGAGCTTGATTGGTGAAGATTTTGAAAGTATAGAGAGATGGTTTTCTGTAGTGGGGATATTGCAACAATTGCTCACCTAACATGGAAGCACTTACTAACTAAAGAAAAATAGAAAGAACTCCTGTTAGGTGAGCACCTGATGCTCAAATGCAATTATTCTCTAAATATTATAACATACACTTCCAGAGCTGTTGTTTAGTTAACAGAGCTTCAACCTCAATAGGTAAGCACTTACAAGCTTGAAGCTGTATTTCTATGAGGTTTCAAGACATCTGAAATTCAAAACTGCAATGTTCAGCCAGTGGGTCTGCATCCCTGTTCTTGTCTGAGGCTGTTCCTGTTATGGCCACTGTGGAAGAAGTGCTCGCCTTTTTATCCCTTGAAAGGCCCTGAAGGCACCAAAACATTAAGTAGCTCCTCCCACATTTTTCCCGCTCTTTTCTGAGCTTGATTGGTGAAGATTTTGAAAGTATAGAGAGATGGTTTTCTGTAGTGGGGATATTGCAACAATTGCTCACCTAACATGGAAGCACTTACTAACTAAAGAAAAATAGAAAGAACTCCTGTTAGGTGAACACCTAATGCTCAAATGCAATCCATCCCTAAATATTATACCATGTACTTCCAGAGTTGTTGTTTATTTCACAGAACTTCAAACTCAAAAGGTAAGCACTTACAAGCTTGAAGCTGTATTTCTATGAGGTTTCAAGACATCTGAAATTCAAAACTGCAATGTTCAGCCAAAGGGTCTGCATCCCTGTTCTTGTCTGAGGCTGTTCCTGGTATGGGCACTGTGGAAGAAGTTCTAGCCTTTTTATCCCTTGAAAGTCCCTGAAGGCACCAAACCATTAAGAAGCTCCTCCCACATTTTTCCCGCTCTTTTCTGAGCTTGCTTGGTGAAGATTTTGAAAGTATAGAGAGATGGTTTTCTTTAGTGGAGATATTGCAACAATTGCTCACCTAACATGGAAGCACTTACTAACTAAAGAAAAATAGAAATAACTCCTGTTAGGTGAGCACCTGATGTTCAAATGCAATCCATCCTAAATATTATAACATACACTTCCAAAATTGCTGTTTAGTTCACAGAACTTCAACCTCAAAAGGGAAGCACTTACACATATATAAAACGCAGGTGCCAACCTTGAAGCTGTATTTCTGTGAGGTTCCAAGACATCTGAAATTCAAAACTGCAATGTTCAGCCAGTGGGTCTGCATCCCTGTTCTTGTCTGAGGCTGTTCCTGTTATGGGCACTGTGGAAGAAGTGCTCGCCTTTTTATCCCTTGAAAGGCCCTGAAGGCACCAAACCATTAAGTAGCTCCTCCCACATTTGTCCCGCTCTTTTCTGAGCTTGCTTGGTGAAGATTTTGAAAGTATAGAGAGATGGTTTTCTGTAGTAGAGATATTGCAACAATTGCTCACCTAACATGGAAGCACTTACTAACTAAAGAAAAATAGAAAGAACTCCTGTTAGGTGAGCACCTGATGCTCAAATGCAATTATTCTCTAAATATTATAACATACACTTCCAGAGCTGTTGTTTAGTTAACAGAACTTCAACCTCAATAGGTAAGCACTTACAAGCTTGAAGCTGTATTTCTATGAGGTTTCAAGACATCTGAAATTCAAAACGGCAATGTTCAGCCAGTTGGCCTGCATCACTGTTCTCATCCGAGGCCGTTCCTGCTATGGGCACTGTGGAAGAAGTGCCCACCTTTTTATCCCTTGAAAGGCCCTCAAGGCACCAAACCATTAAGTAGCTCCTCCCACATTTTTCCCGCTCTTTTCTGAGCTTGCTTGGTGAAGATTTTGAAAGTATAGAGAGATGGTTTTCTGTAGTGGGGATATTGCAACAATTGCTCACCTAACATGGAAGTACTTACTAACTAAAGAAAAATAGAAAGAACTCCTGTTAGGTGAGCACCTGATGTTCAAATGCAATCCATCCTAAATATTATAACATACACTTCCAAAGTTGCTGTTTAGTTCACAGAACTTCAACCTCAAAAGGTAAGCACTTATAACCATGAAGCTGTATTTCTATGAGGTTTCAAGACATCTGAAATTCAAAACTGCAATGTTCAGCCAATGGGTCTGCATCCCTGTTCTTGTCTGAGGCTGTTACTGTTATGGGCACTGTGGAAGAAGTGCTCGCCTTTTTATCCCTTGAAAGGCCCTGAAGGCACCAAACCATTAAGTAGCTCCTCCCACATTTTTCCCGCTCTTTTCTGAGCTTGCTTGGTGAAGATTTTGAAAGTATAGAGAGATGGTTTTCTGTAGTGGAGATATTGCAACAATTGCTCACCTAACATGGAAGCACTTACTAACTAAAGAAAAATAGAAAGAACTCCTGTTAGGTGAGCACCTGATGCTCAAATGCAATTATTCTCTAAATATTATAACATACACTTCCAGAGCTGTTGTTTAGTTAACAGAACTTCAACCTCAATAGGTAAGCACTTACAAGCTTGAAGCTGTATTTCTATGAGGTTTCAAGACATCTGAAATTCAAAACTGCAATGTTCAGCCAGTTGGCCTGCATCACTGTTCTCATCCGAGGCCGTTCCTGCTATGGGCACTGTGGAAGAAGTGCCCACCTTTTTATCCCTTGAAAGGCCCTGAAGGCACCAAACCATTAAGTAGCTCCTCCCACATTTTTCCCGCTCTTTTCTGAGCTTGCTTGGTGAAGATTTTGAAAGTATAGAGAGATGGTTTTCTGTAGTGGAGATATTGCAACAATTGCTCACCTAACATGGAAGCACTTACTAACTAAAGAAAAATAGAAAGAACTCCTGTTAGGTGAGCACCTGATGCTCAAATGCAATTATTCTCTAAATATTATAACATACACTTCCAGAGCTGTTGTTTAGTTAACAGAACTTCAACCTCAATAGGTAAGCACTTACAAGCTTGAAGCTGTATTTCTATGAGGTTTCAAGACATCTGAAATTCAAAACTGCAATGTTCAGCCAGTTGGCCTGCATCACTGTTCTCATCCGAGGCCGTTCCTGCTATGGGCACTGTGGAAGAAGTGCCCACCTTATTATCCCTTGAAAGGCCCTCAAGGCACCAAACCATTAAGTAGCTCCTCCCACATTTGTCCCGCTCTTTTCTGAGCTTGCTTGGTGAAGATTTTGAAAGTATAGAGAGATGGTTTTCTGTAGTAGAGATATTGCAACAATTGCTCACCTAACATGGAAGCACTTACTAACTAAAGAAAAATAGAAAGAACTCCTGTTAGGTGAGCACCTGATGCTCAAATGCAATTATTCTCTAAATATTATAACATACACTTCCAGAGCTGTTGTTTAGTTAACAGAACTTCAACCTCAATAGGTAAGCACTTACAAGCTTGAAGCTGTTGTTGTTTTTTTAGAGAGATGGTTTTCTGTAGTGGGGATATCGCAACAATTGCTCACCTAACATGGAAGCACTTACTAACTAAAGAAAAATAGAAAGAACTCCTGTTAGGTGAGCACCTGATGTTCAAATGCAATCCATCCTAAATATTATAACATACACTTCCAAAGTTGCTGTTTAGTTCACAGAACTTCAACCTCAAAAGGTAAGCCCTTATAACCATGAAGCTGTATTTCTATGAGGTTTCAAGACATCTGAAATTCAAAACTGCAATGTTCAGCCAATGGGTCTGCATCCCTGTTCTTGTCTGAGGCTGTTCCTGTTATGGGCACTGTGGAAGAAGTGCTCGCCTTTTTATCCCTTGAAAGGCCCTGAAGGCACCAAACCATTAAGTAGCTCCTCCCACATTTTTCCCGCTCTTTCTGAGCTTGCTTGGTGAAGATTTTGAAAGTATAGAGAGATGGTTTTCTGTAGTGGGGATATTGCAACAATTGCTCACCTAACATGGAAGCACTTACTAACTAAAGAAAAATAGAAAGAACTCCTGTTAGGTGAGCACCTGATGCTCAAATGCAATTATTCTCTAAATATTATAACATACACTTCCAGAGCTGTTGTTTAGTTAACAGAACTTCAACCTCAATAGGTAAGCACTTACAAGCTTGAAGCTGTATTTCTATGAGGTTTCAAGACATCTGAAATTCAAAACTGCAATGTTCAGCCAGTTGGCCTGCATCACTGTTCTCATCTGAGGCCGTTCCTGGTATGGGCACTGTGGAAGAAGTGCCCACCTTTTTATCCCTTGAAAGGCCCTGAAGGCACCAAACCATTAAGTAGCTCCTCCCACATTTTTCCCGCTCTTTTCTGAGCTTGCTTGGTGAAGATTTTGAAAGTATAGAGAGATGGTTTTCTGTAGTGGAGATATTGCAACAATTGCTCACCTAACATGGAAGCACTTACTAACTAAAGAAAAATAGAAAGAACTCCTGTTAGGTGAGCACCTGATGCTCAAATGCAATTATTCTCTAAATATTATAACATACACTTCCAGAGCTGTTGTTTAGTTAACAGAACTTCAACCTCAATAGGTAAGCACTTACAAGCTTGAAGCTGTATTTCTATGAGGTTTCAAGACATCTGAAATTCAAAACTGCAATGTTCAGCCAGTTGGCCTGCATCACTGTTCTCATCCGAGGCCGTTCCTGCTATGGGCACTGTGGAAGAAGTGCCCACCTTATTATCCCTTGAAAGGCCCTCAAGGCACCAAACCATTAAGTAGCTCCTCCCACATTTGTCCCGCTCTTTTCTGAGCTTGCTTGGTGAAGATTTTGAAAGTATAGAGAGATGGTTTTCTGTAGTAGAGATATTGCAACAATTGCTCACGTAACATGGAAGCACTTACTAACTAAAGAAAAATAGAAAGAACTCCTGTTAGGTGAGCACCTGATGCTCAAATGCAATTATTCTCTAAATATTATAACATACACTTCCAGAGCTGTTGTTTAGTTAACAGAACTTCAACCTCAATAGGTAAGCACTTACAAGCTTGAAGCTGTTGTTGTTTTTTTAGAGAGATGGTTTTCTGTAGTGGGGATATCGCAACAATTGCTCACCTAACATGGAAGCACTTACTAACTAAAGAAAAATAGAAAGAACTCCTGTTAGGTGAGCACCTGATGTTCAAATGCAATCCATCCTAAATATTATAACATACACTTCCAAAGTTGCTGTTTAGTTCACAGAACTTCAACCTCAAAAGGTAAGCACTTATAACCATGAAGCTGTATTTCTATGAGGTTTCAAGACATCTGAAATTCAAAACTGCAATGTTCAGCCAATGGGTCTGCATCCCTGTTCTTGTCTGAGGCTGTTCCTGTTATGGGCACTGTGGAAGAAGTGCTCGCCTTTTTATCCCTTGAAAGGCCCTGAAGGCACCAAACCATTAAGTAGCTCCTCCCACATTTTTCCCGCTCTTTCTGAGCTTGCTTGGTGAAGATTTTGAAAGTATAGAGAGATGGTTTTCTGTAGTGGGGATATTGCAACAATTGCTCACCTAACATGGAAGCACTTACTAACTAAAGAAAAATAGAAAGAACTCCTGTTAGGTGAACACCTGATGCTCAAATGTAATCCATCCCTAAATATTATACCATGTACTTCCAGAGTTGTTGTTTATTTCACAGAACTTCAAACTCAAAAGGTAAGCACTTACAAGCTTGAAGCTGTATTTCTATGAGGTTTCAAGACATCTGAAATTCAAAACTGCAATGTTCAGCCAAAGGGTCTGCATCCCTGTTCTTGTCTGAGGCTGTTCCTGGTATGGGCACTGTGGAAGAAGTTCTAGCCTTTTTATCCCTTGAAAGTCCCTGAAGGCACCAAACCATTAATAAACTCCTCCCACATTTTTCCCGCTCTTTTCTGAGCTTGCTTGGTGAAGATTTTGAAAGTATAGAGAGATGGTTTTCTGTAGTGGAGATATTGCAACAATTGCTCACCTAACATGGAAGCACTTACTAACTAAAGAAAAATAGAAATAACTCCTGTTAGGTGAGCACCTGATGTTCAAATGCAATCCATCCTAAATATTATAACATACACTTCCAAAATTGCTGTTTAGTTCACAGAACTTCAACCTCAAAAGGGAAGCACTTACACATATATAAAACGCAGGTGCCAACCTTGAAGCTGTATTTCTGTGAGGTTCCAAGACATCTGAAATTCAAAACTGCAATGTTCAGCCAGTGGGTCTGCATCCCTGTTCTTGTCTGAGGCTGTTCCTGTTATGGGCACTGTGGTAGAAGTGCTCGCCTTTTTATCCCTTGAAAGGCCCTGAAGGCACCAAAACATTAAGTAGCTCCTCCCACATTTTTCCCGCTCTTTTCTGACCTTGATTGGTGAAGATTTTGAAAGTATAGAGAGATGGTTTTCTGTAGTGGGGATATTGCAACAATTGCTCACCTAACATGGAAGCACTTACTAACTAAAGAAAAATAGAAAGAACTCCTGTTAGGTGAGCACCTGATGCTCAAATGCAATTATTCTCTAAATATTATAACATACACTTCCAGAGGTGTTGTTTAGTTAACAGAACTTCAACCTCAATAGGTAAGCACTTACAAGCTTGAAGCTGTATTTCTATGAGGTTTCAAGACATCTGAAATTCAAAACTGCAATGTTCAGCCAGTGGGTCTGCATCCCTGTTCTTGTCTGAGGCTGTTCCTGTTATGGGCACTGTGGAAGAAGTGCTCGCCTTTTTATCCCTTGAAAGGCCCTGAAGGCACCAAAACATTAAGTAGCTCCTCCCACATTTTTCCCGCTCTTTTCTGAGCTTGATTGGTGAAGATTTTGAAAGTATAGAGAGATGGTTTTCTGTAGTGGGGATATTGCAACAATTGCTCACCTAACATGGAAGCACTTACTAACTAAAGAAAAATAGAAAGAACTCCTGTTAGGTGAGCACCTGATGCTCAAATGCAATTATTCTCTAAATATTATAACATACACTTCCAGAGCTGTTGTTTAGTTAACAGAACTTCAACCTCAATAGGTAAGCACTTACAAGCTTGAAGCTGTATTTCTATGAGGTTTCAAGACATCTGAAATTCAAAACTGCAATGTTCAGCCAGTTGGCCTGCATCACTGTTCTCATCCGAGGCCGTTCCTGCTATGGGCACTGTGGAAGAAGTGCCCACCTTTTTATCCCTTGAAAGGCCCTCAAGGCACCAAACCATTAAGTAGCTCCTCCCACATTTGTCCCGCTCTTTTCTGAGCTTGCTTGGTGAAGATTTTGAAAGTATAGAGAGATGGTTTTCTGTAGTAGAGATATTGCAACAATTGCTCACCTAACATGGAAGCACTTACTAACTAAAGAAAAATAGAAAGAACTCCTGTTAGGTGAGCACCTGATGCTCAAATGCAATTATTCTCTAAATATTATAACATACACTTCCAGAGCTGTTGTTTAGTTAACAGAACTTCAACCTCAATAGGTAAGCACTTACAAGCTTGAAGCTGTATTTCTATGAGGTTTCAAGACATCTGAAATTCAAAACGGCAATGTTCAGCCAGTTGGCCTGCATCACTGTTCTCATCCGAGGCCGTTCCTGCTATGGGCACTGTGGAAGAAGTGCCCACCTTTTTATCCCTTGAAAGGCCCTCAAGGCACCAAACCATTAAGTAGCTCCTCCCACATTTTTCCCGCTCTTTTCTGAGCTTGCTTGGTGAAGATTTTGAAAGTATAGAGAGATGGTTTTCTGTAGTGGGGATATTGCAACAATTGCTCACCTAACATGGAAGCACTTACTAACTAAAGAAAAATAGAAAGAACTCCTGTTAGGTGAGCACCTGATGTTCAAATGCAATCCATCCTAAATATTATAACATACACTTCCAAAGTTGCTGTTTAGTTCACAGAACTTCAACCTCAAAAGGTAAGCACTTATAACCATGAAGCTGTATTTCTATGAGGTTTCAAGACATCTGAAATTCAAAACTGCAATGTTCAGCCAATGGGTCTGCATCCCTGTTCTTGTCTGAGGCTGTTCCTGTTATGGGCACTGTGGAAGAAGTGCTCGCCTTTTTATCCCTTGAAAGGCCCTGAAGGCACCAAACCATTAAGTAGCTCCTCCCACATTTTTCCCGCTCTTTCTGAGCTTGCTTGGTCAAGATTGTGAAAGTATAGAGAGATGGTTTTCTGTAGTGGGGATATTGCAACAATTGCTCACCTAACATGGAAGCACTTACTAACTAAAGAAAAATAGAAAGAACTCCTGTTAGGTGAACACCTGATGCTCAAAAGTAATCCATCCCTAAATATTATACCATGTACTTCCAGAGTTGTTGTTTATTTCACAGAACTTCAAACTCAAAAGGTAAGCACTTATAACCATGAAGCTGTATTTCTATGAGGTTTCAAGACATCTGAAATTCAAAACTGCAATGTTCAGCCAATGGGTCTGCATCCCTGTTCTTGTCTGAGGCTGTTCCTGGTATGGGCACTGTGGAAGAAGTTCTAGCCTTTTTATCCCTTGAAAGTCCCTGAAGGCACCAAACCATTAAGAAGCTCCTCCCACATTTTTCCCGCTCTTTTCTGAGCTTGCTTGGTGAAGATTTTGAAAGTATAGAGAGATGGTTTTCTGTAGTGGAGATATTGCAACAATTGCTCACCTAACATGGAAGCACTTACTAACTAAAGAAAAATAGAAATAACTCCTGTTAGGTGAGCACCTGATGTTCAAATGCAATCCATCCTAAATATTATAACATACACTTCCAAAGTTGCTGTTTAGTTCACAGAACTTCAACCTCAAAAGGTAAGCACTTATAACCATGAAGCTGTATTTCTATGAGGTTTCAAGACATCTGAAATTCAAAACTGCAATGTTCAGCCAATGGGTCTGCATCCCTGTTCTTGTCTGAGGCTGTTCCTGTTATGGGCACTGTGGAAGAAGTGCTCGCCTTTTTATCCCTTGAAAGGCCCTGAAGGCACCAAACCATTAAGTAGCTCCTCCCACATTTTTCCCGCTCTTTCTGAGCTTGCTTGGTGAAGATTTTGAAAGTATAGAGAGATGGTTTTCTGTAGTGGGGATATTGCAACAATTGCTCACCTAACATGGAAGCACTTACTAACTAAAGAAAAATAGAAAGAACTCCTGTTAGGTGAACACCTGATGCTCAAATGTAATCCATCCCTAAATATTATACCATGTACTTCCAGAGTTGTTGTTTATTTCACAGAACTTCAAACTCAAAAGGTAAGCACTTACAAGCTTGAAGCTGTATTTCTATGAGGTTTCAAGACATCTGAAATTCAAAACTGCAATGTTCAGCCAAAGGGTCTGCATCCCTGTTCTTGTCTGAGGCTGTTCCTGGTATGGGCACTGTGGAAGAAGTTCTAGCCTTTTTATCCCTTGAAAGTCCCTGAAGGCACCAAACCATTAATAAACTCCTCCCACATTTTTCCCGCTCTTTTCTGAGCTTGCTTGGTGAAGATTTTGAAAGTATAGAGAGATGGTTTTCAGTAGTGGAGATATTGCAACAATTGCTCACCTAACACGGAAGCACTTACTAACTAAAGAAAAATAGAAATAACTCCTGTTAGGTGAGCACCTGATGTTCAAATGCAATCCATCCTAAATATTATAACATACACTTCCAAAATTGCTGTTTAGTTCACAGAACTTCAACCTCAAAAGGGAAGCACTTACACATATATAAAACGCAGGTGCCAACCTTGAAGCTGTATTTCTGTGAGGTTCCAAGACATCTGAAATTCAAAACTGCAATGTTCAGCCAGTGGGTCTGCATCCCTGTTCTTGTCTGAGGCTGTTCCTGTTATGGGCACTGTGGTAGAAGTGCTCGCCTTTTTATCCCAAACCATTAATAAACTCCTCCCACATTTTTCCCGCTCTTTTCTGAGCTTGCTTGGTGAAGATTTTGAAAGTATAGAGAGATGGTTTTCTGTAGTGGGGATATTGCAACAATTGCTCACCTAACATGGAAGCACTTACTAACTAAAGAAAAATAGAAAGAACTCCTGTTAGGTGAGCACCTGATGCTCAAATGCAATTATTCTCTAAATATTATAACATACACTTCCAGAGCTGTTGTTTAGTTAACAGAACTTCAACCTCAATAGGTAAGCACTTACAAGCTTGAAGCTGTATTTCTATGAGGTTTCAAGACATCTGAAATTCAAAACTGCAATGTTCAGCCAGTGGGTCTGCATCCCTGTTCTTGTCTGAGGCTGTTCCTGTTATGGGCACTGTGGAAGAAGTGCTCGCCTTTTTATCCCTTGAAAGGCCCTGAAGGCACCAAAACATTAAGTAGCTCCTCCCACATTTTTCCCGCTCTTTTCTGAGCTTGATTGGTGAAGATTTTGAAAGTATAGAGAGATGGTTTTCTGTAGTGGGGATATTGCAACAATTGCTCACCTAACATGGAAGCACTTACTAACTAAAGAAAAATAGAAAGAACTCCTGTTAGGTGAGCACCTGATGCTCAAATGCAATTATTCTCTAAATATTATAACATACACTTCCAGAGCTGTTGTTTAGTTAACAGAACTTCAACCTCAATAGGTAAGCACTTACAAGCTTGAAGCTGTATTTCTATGAGGTTTCAAGACATCTGAAATTCAAAACTGCAATGTTCAGCCAGTTGGCCTGCATCACTGTTCTCATCCGAGGCCGTTCCTGCTATGGGCACTGTGGAAGAAGTGCCCACCTTTTTATCCCTTGAAAGGCCCTCAAGGCACCAAACCATTAAGTAGCTCCTCCCACATTTGTCCCGCTCTTTTCTGAGCTTGCTTGGTGAAGATTTTGAAAGTATAGAGAGATGGTTTTCTGTAGTAGAGATATTGCAACAATTGCTCACCTAACATGGAAGCACTTACTAACTAAAGAAAAATAGAAAGAACTCCTGTTAGGTGAGCACCTGATGCTCAAATGCAATTATTCTCTAAATATTATAACATACACTTCCAGAGCTGTTGTTTTGTTAACAGAACATCAACCTCAATAGGTAAGCACTTACAAGCTTGAAGCTGTATTTCTATGAGGTTTCAAGACATCTGAAATTCAAAACGGCAATGTTCAGCCAGTTGGCCTGCATCACTGTTCTCATCCGAGGCCGTTCCTGCTATGGGCACTGTGGAAGAAGTGCCCACCTTTTTATACCTTGAAAGGCCCTCAAGGCACCAAACCATTAAGTAGCTCCTCCCACATTGTTCCCGCTCTTTTCTGAGCTTGCTTGGTGAAGATTTTGAAAGTATAGAGAGATGGTTTTCTGTAGTGGGGATATTGCAACAATTGCTCACCTAATATGGAAGCACTTACTAACTAAAGAAAAATAGAAAGAACTCCTGTTAGGTGAGCACCTGATGTTCAAATGCAATCCATCCTAAATATTATAACATACACTTCCAAAGTTGCTGTTTAGTTCACAGAACTTCAACCTCAAAAGGTAAGCACTTATAACCATGAAGCTGTATTTCTATGAGGTTTCAAGACATCTGAAATTCAAAACTGCAATGTTCAGCCAATGGGTCTGCATCCCTGTTCTTGTCTGAGGCTGTTCCTGTTATGGGCACTGTGGAAGAAGTGCTCGCCTTTTTATCCCTTGAAAGGCCCTGAAGGCACCAAACCATTAAGTAGCTCCTCCCACATTTTTCCCGCTCTTTCTGAGCTTGCTTGGTGAAGATTTTGAAAGTATAGAGAGATGGTTTTCTGTAGTGGGGATATTGCAACAATTGCTCACCTAACATGGAAGCACTTACTAACTAAAGAAAAATAGAAAGAACTCCTGTTAGGTGAACACCTGATGCTCAAATGTAATCCATCCCTAAATATTATACCATGTACTTCCAGAGTTGTTGTTTATTTCACAGAACTTCAAACTCAAAAGGTAAGCACTTACAAGCTTGAAGCTGTATTTCTATGAGGTTTCAAGACATCTGAAATTCAAAACTGCAATGTTCAGCCAAAGGGTCTGCATCCCTGTTCTTGTCTGAGGCTGTTCCTGGTATGGGCACTGTGGAAGAAGTTCTAGCCTTTTTATCCCTTGAAAGTCCCTGAAGGCACCAAACCATTAATAAACTCCTCCCACATTTTTCCCGCTCTTTTCTGAGCTTGCTTGGTGAAGATTTTGAAAGTATAGAGAGATGGTTTTCAGTAGTGGAGATATTGCAACAATTGCTCACCTAACACGGAAGCACTTACTAACTAAAGAAAAATAGAAATAACTCCTGTTAGGTGAGCACCTGATGTTCAAATGCAATCCATCCTAAATATTATAACATACACTTCCAAAATTGCTGTTTAGTTCACAGAACTTCAACCTCAAAAGGGAAGCACTTACACATATATAAAACGCAGGTGCCAACCTTGAAGCTGTATTTCTGTGAGGTTCCAAGACATCTGAAATTCAAAACTGCAATGTTCAGCCAGTGGGTCTGCATCCCTGTTCTTGTCTGAGGCTGTTCCTGTTATGGGCACTGTGGTAGAAGTGCTCGCCTTTTTATCCCAAACCATTAATAAACTCCTCCCACATTTTTCCCGCTCTTTTCTGAGCTTGCTTGGTGAAGATTTTGAAAGTATAGAGAGATGGTTTTCTGTAGTGGGGATATTGCAACAATTGCTCACCTAACATGGAAGCACTTACTAACTAAAGAAAAATAGAAAGAACTCCTGTTAGGTGAGCACCTGATGCTCAAATGCAATTATTCTCTAAATATTATAACATACACTTCCAGAGCTGTTGTTTAGTTAACAGAACTTCAACCTCAATAGGTAAGCACTTACAAGCTTGAAGCTGTATTTCTATGAGGTTTCAAGACATCTGAAATTCAAAACTGCAATGTTCAGCCAGTGGGTCTGCATCCCTGTTCTTGTCTGAGGCTGTTCCTGTTATGGGCACTGTGGAAGAAGTGCTCGCCTTTTTATCCCTTGAAAGGCCCTGAAGGCACCAAAACATTAAGTAGCTCCTCCCACATTTTTCCCGCTCTTTTCTGAGCTTGATTGGTGAAGATTTTGAAAGTATAGAGAGATGGTTTTCTGTAGTGGGGATATTGCAACAATTGCTCACCTAACATGGAAGCACTTACTAACTAAAGAAAAATAGAAAGAACTCCTGTTAGGTGAGCACCTGATGCTCAAATGCAATTATTCTCTAAATATTATAACATACACTTCCAGAGCTGTTGTTTAGTTAACAGAACTTCAACCTCAATAGGTAAGCACTTACAAGCTTGAAGCTGTATTTCTATGAGGTTTCAAGACATCTGAAATTCAAAACTGCAATGTTCAGCCAGTTGGCCTGCATCACTGTTCTCATCCGAGGCCGTTCCTGCTATGGGCACTGTGGAAGAAGTGCCCACCTTTTTATCCCTTGAAAGGCCCTCAAGGCACCAAACCATTAAGTAGCTCCTCCCACATTTGTCCCGCTCTTTTCTGAGCTTGCTTGGTGAAGATTTTGAAAGTATAGAGAGATGGTTTTCTGTAGTAGAGATATTGCAACAATTGCTCACCTAACATGGAAGCACTTACTAACTAAAGAAAAATAGAAAGAACTCCTGTTAGGTGAGCACCTGATGCTCAAATGCAATTATTCTCTAAATATTATAACATACACTTCCAGAGCTGTTGTTTAGTTAACAGAACATCAACCTCAATAGGTAAGCACTTACAAGCTTGAAGCTGTATTTCTATGAGGTTTCAAGACATCTGAAATTCAAAACGGCAATGTTCAGCCAGTTGGCCTGCATCACTGTTCTCATCCGAGGCCGTTCCTGCTATGGGCACTGTGGAAGAAGTGCCCACCTTTTTATCCCTTGAAAGGCCCTCAAGGCACCAAACCATTAAGTAGCTCCTCCCACATTGTTCCCGCTCTTTTCTGAGCTTGCTTGGTGAAGATTTTGAAAGTATAGAGAGATGGTTTTCTGTAGTGGGGATATTGCAACAATTGCTCACCTAATATGGAAGCACTTACTAACTAAAGAAAAATAGAAAGAACTCCTGTTAGGTGAGCACCTGATGTTCAAATGCAATCCATCCTAAATATTATAACATACACTTCCAAAGTTGCTGTTTAGTTCACAGAACTTCAACCTCAAAAGATAAGCACTTATAACCATGAAGCTGTATTTCTATGAGGTTTCAAGACATCTGAAATTCAAAACTGCAATGTTCAGCCAATGGGTCTGCATCCCTGTTCTTGTCTGAGGCTGTTCCTGTTATGGGCACTGTGGAAGAAGTGCTCGCCTTTTTATCCCTTGAAAGGCCCTGAAGGCACCAAACCATTAAGTAGCTCCTCCCACATTTTTCCCGCTCTTTCTGAGCTTGCTTGGTGAAGATTGTGAAAGTATAGAGAGATGGTTTTCTGTAGTGGGGATATTGCAACAATTGCTCACCTAACATGGAAGCACTTACTAACTAAAGAAAAATAGAAAGAACTCCTGTTAGGTGAACACCTGATGCTCAAAAGTAATCCATCCCTAAATATTATACCATGTACTTCCAGAGTTGTTGTTTATTTCACAGAACTTCAAACTCAAAAGGTAAGCACTTATAACCATGAAGCTGTATTTCTATGAGGTTTCAAGACATCTGAAATTCAAAACTGCAATGTTCAGCCAATGGGTCTGCATCCCTGTTCTTGTCTGAGGCTGTTCCTGGTATGGGCACTGTGGAAGAAGTTCTAGCCTTTTTATCCCTTGAAAGTCCCTGAAGGCACCAAACCATTAAGAAGCTCCTCCCACATTTTTCCCGCTCTTTTCTGAGCTTGCTTGGTGAAGATTTTGAAAGTATAGAGAGATGGTTTTCTGTAGTGGAGATATTGCAACAATTGCTCACCTAACATGGAAGCACTTACTAACTAAAGAAAAATAGAAATAACTCCTGTTAGGTGAGCACCTGATGTTCAAATGCAATCCATCCTAAATATTATAACATACACTTCCAAAATTGCTGTTTAGTTCACAGAACTTCAACCTCAAAAGGGAAGCACTTGCACATATATAAAACGCAGGTGCCAACCTTGAAGCTGTATTTCTGTGAGGTTCCAAGACATCTGAAATTCAAAACTGCAATGTTCAGCCAGTGGGTCTGCATCCCTGTTCTTGTCTGAGGCTGTTCCTGTTATGGGCACTGTGGAAGAAGTGCTCGCCTTTTTATCCCTTGAAAGGCCCTGAAGGCACCAAAACATTAAGTAGCTCCTCCCACATTTTTCCCGCTCTTTTCTGAGCTTGATTGGTGAAGATTTTGAAAGTATAGAGAGATGGTTTTCTGTAGTGGAGATATTGCAACAATTGCTCACCTAACATGGAAGCACTTACTAACTAAAGAAAAATAGAAAGAACTCCTGTTAGGTGAGCACCTGATGCTCAAATGCAATTATTCTCTAAATATTATAACATACACTTCCAGAGCTGTTGTTTAGTTAACAGAGTTGTTGTTTATTTCACAGAACTTCAAACTCAAAAGGTAAGCACTTACAAGCTTGAAGCTGTATTTCTATGAGGTTTCAAGGCATCTGAAATTCAAAACTGCAATGTTCAGCCAAAGGGTCTACATCCCTGTTCTTGTCAGAGGCTGTTTCTGGTATGGGCACTGTGGAAGAAGTGCCCACCTTTTTATCCCTTGAAAGGCCCTCAAGGCACCAAACCATTAAGTAGCTCCTCCCACATTTTTCCCGCTCTTTTCTGAGCTTGCTTGGTGAAGATTTTGAAAGTATAGAGAGATGGTTTTCTGTAGTGGGGATAGTGCAACAATTGCTCACCTAACATAGAAGCACTTACTAACTAAAGAAAAATAGAAAGAACTCCTGTTAGGTGAACACCTGATGCTCAAATGCAATCCATCCCTAAATAGTATACCATGTACTTCCAGAGTTGTTGTTTATTTCACAGAACTTCAAACTCAAAAGGTAAGCACTTATAATCATGAAGCTGTATTTCATTGAGGTTTCAAGACATCTGAAATTCAAAACTGCAATGTTCAGCCAGTTGGCCTGCATCACTGTTGTCATCCGAGGCCGTTCCTGCTATGGGCACTGTGGAGAAGGGCCCACCTTTTTATCCCTTGAAAGGCCCTCAAGGCACCAGACCATTAAGTAGCTCCTCCCATATTTTTCCCGCTCTTTTCTGAGGTTGCTTGGTGAAGATTTTGAAAGTATAGAGAGATGGTTTTCTGTAGTGGGGATATTGCAACAATTGCTCACCTAACATGGAAGCACTTACTAACTAAAGAAAAATAGAAAGAACTCCTGTTAGGTGAACACCTGATGCTCAAATGCAATCCATCCCTAAATATTATACCATGTACTTCCAGAGTTGTTGTTTATTTCACAGAACTTCAAACTCAAAAGGTAAGCACTTACAAGCTTGAAGCTGTATTTCTATGAGGTTTCAAGGCATCTGAAATTCAAAACTGCAATGTTCAGCCAAAGGGTCTGCATCCCTGTTCTTGTCTGAGGCTGTTACTGTTATGGGCACTGTGGAAGAAGTGCTCGCCTTTTTATCCCTTGAAAGGCCCTGAAGGCACCAAACCATTAAGTAGCTCCTCCCACATTTTTCCCCGCTCTTTTCTGAGCTTGCTTGGTGAAGATTTTGAAAGTATAGAGAGATGGTTTTCTGTAGTGGAGATATTGCAACAATTGCTCACCTAACATGGAAGCACTTACTAACTAAAGAAAAATAGAAAGAACTCCTGTTAGGTGAGCACCTGATGCTCAAATGCAATTATTCTCTAAATATTATAACATACACTTCCAGAGCTGTTGTTTAGTTAACAGAACTTCAACCTCAATGGGTAAGCACTTACAAACTTGAAGCTGTATTTCTATGAGGTTTCAAGACATCTGAAATTCAAAACTGCAATGTTCAGCCAGTTGGCCTGCATCACTGTTCTCATCCGAGGCCGTTCCTGCTATGGGCACTGTGGAAGAAGTGCCCACCTTTTTATCCCTTGAAAGGCCCTCAAGGCACCAAACCATTAAGTAGCTCCTCCCACATTTTTCCCGCTCTTTTCTGAGCTTGATTGGTGAAGATTTTGAAAGTATAGAGAGATGGTTTTCTGTAGTGGGGATATTGCAACAATTGCTCACCTAACATGGAAGCACTTACTAACTAAAGAAAAATAGAAAGAACTCCTGTTAGGTGAGCACCTGATGCTCAAATGCAATTATTCTCTAAATATTATAACATACACTTCCAGAGCTGTTGTTTAGTTAACAGAACTTCAACCTCAATAGGTAAGCACTTACAAGCTTGAAGCTGTATTTCTATGAGGTTTCAAGACATCTGAAATTCAAAACTGCAATGTTCAGCCAGTTGGCCTGCATCACTGTTGTCATCCGAGGCCGTTCCTGCTATGGGCACTGTGGAGAAGGGCCCACCTTTTTATCCCTTGAAAGGCCCTCAAGGCACCAGACCATTAAGTAGCTCCTCCCACATTTTTCCCGCTCTTTTCTGAGGTTGCTTGGTGAAGATTTTGAAAGTATAGAGAGATGGTTTTCTGTAGTGGGGATATTGCAACAATTGCTCACCTAACATGGAAGCACTTACTAACTAAAGAAAAATAGAAAGAACTCCTGTTAGGTGAACACCTGATGCTCAAATGCAACCCATCCCTAAATATTATACCATGTACTTCCAGAGTTGTTGTTTATTTCACAGAACTTCAAACTCAAAAGGTAAGCACTTACAAGCTTGAAGCTGTATTTCTATGAGGTTTCAAGACATCTGAAATTCAAAACTGCAATGTTCAGCCAAAGGGTCTGCATCCCTGTTCTTGTCTGAGGCTGTTCCTGGTATGGGCACTGTGGAAGAAGTTCTAGCCTTTTTATCCCTTGAAAGTCCCTGAAGGCACCAAACCATTAAGAAGCTCCTCCCACATTTTTCCCGCTCTTTTCTGAGCTTGCTTGGTGAAGATTTTGAAAGTATAGAGAGATGGTTTTCTGTAGTGGGGATATTGCAACAATTGCTCACCTAACACGGAAGCACTTACTAACTAAAGAAAAATAGAAAGAACTCCTGTTAGGTGAACACCTAATGCTCAAATGCAATCCATCCCTAAATATTATACCATGTACTTCCAGAGTTGTTGTTTATTTCACAGAACTTCAAACTCAAAAGGTAAGCACTTACAAGCTTGAAGCTGTATTTCTATGAGGTTTCAAGACATCTGAAATTCAAAACTGCAATGTTCAGCCAAAGGGTCTGCATCCCTGTTCTTGTCTGAGGCTGTTCCTGGTATGGGCACTGTGGAAGAAGTTCTAGCCTTTTTATCCCTTGAAAGTCCCTGAAGGCACCAAACCATTAATAAACTCCTCCCACATTTTTCCCGCTCTTTTCTGAGCTTGCTTGGTGAAGATTTTGAAAGTATAGAGAGATGGTTTTCAGTAGTGGAGATATTGCAACAATTGCTCACCTAACACGGAAGCACTTACTAACTAAAGAAAAATAGAAATAACTCCTGTTAGGTGAGCACCTGATGTTCAAATGCAATCCATCCTAAATATTATAACATACACTTCCAAAATTGCTGTTTAGTTCACAGAACTTCAACCTCAAAAGGGAAGCACTTACACATATATAAAACGCAGGTGCCAACCTTGAAGCTGTATTTCTGTGAGGTTCCAAGACATCTGAAATTCAAAACTGCAATGTTCAGCCAGTGGGTCTGCATCCCTGTTCTTGTCTGAGGCTGTTCCTGTTATGGGCACTGTGGTAGAAGTGCTCGCCTTTTTATCCCAAACCATTAATAAACTCCTCCCACATTTTTCCCGCTCTTTTCTGAGCTTGCTTGGTGAAGATTTTGAAAGTATAGAGAGATGGTTTTCTGTAGTGGGGATATTGCAACAATTGCTCACCTAACATGGAAGCACTTACTAACTAAAGAAAAATAGAAAGAACTCCTGTTAGGTGAGCACCTGATGCTCAAATGCAATTATTCTCTAAATATTATAACATACACTTCCAGAGCTGTTGTTTAGTTAACAGAACTTCAACCTCAATAGGTAAGCACTTACAAGCTTGAAGCTGTATTTCTATGAGGTTTCAAGACATCTGAAATTCAAAACTGCAATGTTCAGCCAGTGGGTCTGCATCCCTGTTCTTGTCTGAGGCTGTTCCTGTTATGGGCACTGTGGAAGAAGTGCTCGCCTTTTTATCCCTTGAAAGGCCCTGAAGGCACCAAAACATTAAGTAGCTCCTCCCACATTTTTCCCGCTCTTTTCTGAGCTTGATTGGTGAAGATTTTGAAAGTATAGAGAGATGGTTTTCTGTAGTGGGGATATTGCAACAATTGCTCACCTAACATGGAAGCACTTACTAACTAAAGAAAAATAGAAAGAACTCCTGTTAGGTGAGCACCTGATGCTCAAATGCAATTATTCTCTAAATATTATAACATACACTTCCAGAGCTGTTGTTTAGTTAACAGAACTTCAACCTCAATAGGTAAGCACTTACAAGCTTGAAGCTGCATTTCTATGAGGTTTCAAGACATCTGAAATTCAAAACTGCAATGTTCAGCCAGTTGGCCTGCATCACTGTTCTCATCCGAGGCCGTTCCTGCTATGGGCACTGTGGAAGAAGTGCCCACCTTTTTATCCCTTGAAAGGCCCTCAAGGCACCAAACCATTAAGTAGCTCCTCCCACATTTGTCCCGCTCTTTTCTGAGCTTGCTTGGTGAAGATTTTGAAAGTATAGAGAGATGGTTTTCTGTAGTAGAGATATTGCAACAATTGCTCACCTAACATGGAAGCACTTACTAACTAAAGAAAAATAGAAAGAACTCCTGTTAGGTGAGCACCTGATGCTCAAATGCAATTATTCTCTAAATATTATAACATACACTTCCAGAGCTGTTGTTTAGTTAACAGAACATCAACCTCAATAGGTAAGCACTTACAAGCTTGAAGCTGTATTTCTATGAGGTTTCAAGACATCTGAAATTCAAAACGGCAATGTTCAGCCAGTTGGCCTGCATCACTGTTCTCATCCGAGGCCGTTCCTGCTATGGGCACTGTGGAAGAAGTGCCCACCTTTTTATCCCTTGAAAGGCCCTCAAGGCACCAAACCATTAAGTAGCTCCTCCCACATTGTTCCCGCTCTTTTCTGAGCTTGCTTGGTGAAGATTTTGAAAGTATAGAGAGATGGTTTTCTGTAGTGGGGATATTGCAACAATTGCTCACCTAATATGGAAGCACTTACTAACTAAAGAAAAATAGAAAGAACTCCTGTTAGGTGAGCACCTGATGTTCAAATGCAATCCATCCTAAATATTATAACATACACTTCCAAAGTTGCTGTTTAGTTCACAGAACTTCAACCTCAAAAGGTAAGCACTTATAACCATGAAGCTGTATTTCTATGAGGTTTCAAGACATCTGAAATTCAAAACTGCAATGTTCAGCCAATGGGTCTGCATCCCTGTTCTTGTCTGAGGCTGTTCCTGTTATGGGCACTGTGGAAGAAGTGCTCGCCTTTTTATCCCTTGAAAGGCCCTGAAGGCACCAAACCATTAAGTAGCTCCTCCCACATTTTTCCCGCTCTTTCTGAGCTTGCTTGGTGAAGATTGTGAAAGTATAGAGAGATGGTTTTCTGTAGTGGGGATATTGCAACAATTGCTCACCTAACATGGAAGCACTTACTAACTAAAGAAAAATAGAAAGAACTCCTGTTAGGTGAACACCTGATGCTCAAAAGTAATCCATCCCTAAATATTATACCATGTACTTCCAGAGTTGTTGTTTATTTCACAGAACTTCAAACTCAAAAGGTAAGCACTTATAACCATGAAGCTGTATTTCTATGAGGTTTCAAGACATCTGAAATTCAAAACTGCAATGTTCAGCCAATGGGTCTGCATCCCTGTTCTTGTCTGAGGCTGTTCCTGGTATGGGCACTGTGGAAGAAGTTCTAGCCTTTTTATCCCTTGAAAGTCCCTGAAGGCACCAAACCATTAAGAAGCTCCTCCCACATTTTTCCCGCTCTTTTCTGAGCTTGCTTGGTGAAGATTTTGAAAGTATAGAGAGATGGTTTTCTGTAGTGGAGATATTGCAACAATTGCTCACCTAACATGGAAGCACTTACTAACTAAAGAAAAATAGAAATAACTCCTGTTAGGTGAGCACCTGATGTTCAAATGCAATCCATCCTAAATATTATAACATACACTTCCAAAATTGCTGTTTAGTTCACAGAACTTCAACCTCAAAAGGGAAGCACTTGCACATATATAAAACGCAGGTGCCAACCTTGAAGCTGTATTTCTGTGAGGTTCCAAGACATCTGAAATTCAAAACTGCAATGTTCAGCCAGTGGGTCTGCATCCCTGTTCTTGTCTGAGGCTGTTCCTGTTATGGGCACTGTGGAAGAAGTGCTCGCCTTTTTATCCCTTGAAAGGCCCTGAAGGCACCAAAACATTAAGTAGCTCCTCCCACATTTTTCCCGCTCTTTTCTGAGCTTGATTGGTGAAGATTTTGAAAGTATAGAGAGATGGTTTTCTGTAGTGGAGATATTGCAACAATTGCTCACCTAACATGGAAGCACTTACTAACTAAAGAAAAATAGAAAGAACTCCTGTTAGGTGAGCACCTGATGCTCAAATGCAATTATTCTCTAAATATTATAACATACACTTCCAGAGCTGTTGTTTAGTTAACAGAGTTGTTGTTTATTTCACAGAACTTCAAACTCAAAAGGTAAGCACTTACAAGCTTGAAGCTGTATTTCTATGAGGTTTCAAGGCATCTGAAATTCAAAACTGCAATGTTCAGCCAAAGGGTCTACATCCCTGTTCTTGTCAGAGGCTGTTTCTGGTATGGGCACTGTGGAAGAAGTGCCCACCTTTTTATCCCTTGAAAGGCCCTCAAGGCACCAAACCATTAAGTAGCTCCTCCCACATTTTTCCCGCTCTTTTCTGAGCTTGCTTGGTGAAGATTTTGAAAGTATAGAGAGATGGTTTTCTGTAGTGGGGATAGTGCAACAATTGCTCACCTAACATAGAAGCACTTACTAACTAAAGAAAAATAGAAAGAACTCCTGTTAGGTGAACACCTGATGCTCAAATGCAATCCATCCCTAAATAGTATACCATGTACTTCCAGAGTTGTTGTTTATTTCACAGAACTTCAAACTCAAAAGGTAAGCACTTATAATCATGAAGCTGTATTTCATTGAGGTTTCAAGACATCTGAAATTCAAAACTGCAATGTTCAGCCAGTTGGCCTGCATCACTGTTGTCATCCGAGGCCGTTCCTGCTATGGGCACTGTGGAGAAGGGCCCACCTTTTTATCCCTTGAAAGGCCCTCAAGGCACCAGACCATTAAGTAGCTCCTCCCATATTTTTCCCGCTCTTTTCTGAGGTTGCTTGGTGAAGATTTTGAAAGTATAGAGAGATGGTTTTCTGTAGTGGGGATATTGCAACAATTGCTCACCTAACATGGAAGCACTTACTAACTAAAGAAAAATAGAAAGAACTCCTGTTAGGTGAACACCTGATGCTCAAATGCAATCCATCCCTAAATATTATACCATGTACTTCCAGAGTTGTTGTTTATTTCACAGAACTTCAAACTCAAAAGGTAAGCACTTACAAGCTTGAAGCTGTATTTCTATGAGGTTTCAAGGCATCTGAAATTCAAAACTGCAATGTTCAGCCAAAGGGTCTGCATCCCTGTTCTTGTCTGAGGCTGTTACTGTTATGGGCACTGTGGAAGAAGTGCTCGCCTTTTTATCCCTTGAAAGGCCCTGAAGGCACCAAACCATTAAGTAGCTCCTCCCACATTTTTCCCCGCTCTTTTCTGAGCTTGCTTGGTGAAGATTTTGAAAGTATAGAGAGATGGTTTTCTGTAGTGGAGATATTGCAACAATTGCTCACCTAACATGGAAGCACTTACTAACTAAAGAAAAATAGAAAGAACTCCTGTTAGGTGAGCACCTGATGCTCAAATGCAATTATTCTCTAAATATTATAACATACACTTCCAGAGCTGTTGTTTAGTTAACAGAACTTCAACCTCAATGGGTAAGCACTTACAAACTTGAAGCTGTATTTCTATGAGGTTTCAAGACATCTGAAATTCAAAACTGCAATGTTCAGCCAAAGGGTCTGCATCCCTGTTCTTGTCTGAGGCTGTTCCTGGTATGGGCACTGTGGAAGAAGTTCTAGCCTTTTTATCCCTTGAAAGTCCCTGAAGGCACCAAACCATTAAGAAGCTCCTCCCACATTTTTCCCGCTCTTTTCTGAGCTTGCTTGGTGAAGATTTTGAAAGTATAGAGAGATGGTTTTCTGTAGTGGGGATATTGCAACAATTGCTCACCTAACACGGAAGCACTTACTAACTAAAGAAAAATAGAAAGAACTCCTGTTAGGTGAACACCTAATGCTCAAATGCAATCCATCCCTAAATATTATACCATGTACTTCCAGAGTTGTTGTTTATTTCACAGAACTTCAAACTCAAAAGGTAAGCACTTACAAGCTTGAAGCTGTATTTCTATGAGGTTTCAAGACATCTGAAATTCAAAACTGCAATGTTCAGCCAAAGGGTCTGCATCCCTGTTCTTGTCTGAGGCTGTTCCTGGTATGGGCACTGTGGAAGAAGTTCTAGCCTTTTTATCCCTTTAAAGTCCCTGAAGGCACCAAACCATTAATAAACTCCTCCCACATTTTTCCCGCTCTTTTCTGAGCTTGCTTGGTGAAGATTTTGAAAGTATAGAGAGATGGTTTTCAGTAGTGGAGATATTGCAACAATTGCTCACCTAACACGGAAGCACTTACTAACTAAAGAAAAATAGAAATAACTCCTGTTAGGTGAGCACCTGATGTTCAAATGCAATCCATCCTAAATATTATAACATACACTTCCAAAATTGCTGTTTAGTTCACAGAACTTCAACCTCAAAAGGGAAGCACTTACACATATATAAAACGCAGGTGCCAACCTTGAAGCTGTATTTCTGTGAGGTTCCAAGACATCTGAAATTCAAAACTGCAATGTTCAGCCAGTGGGTCTGCATCCCTGTTCTTGTCTGAGGCTGTTCCTGTTATGGGCACTGTGGTAGAAGTGCTCGCCTTTTTATCCCAAACCATTAATAAACTCCTCCCACATTTTTCCCGCTCTTTTCTGAGCTTGCTTGGTGAAGATTTTGAAAGTATAGAGAGATGGTTTTCTGTAGTGGGGATATTGCAACAATTGCTCACCTAACATGGAAGCACTTACTAACTAAAGAAAAATAGAAAGAACTCCTGTTAGGTGAGCACCTGATGCTCAAATGCAATTATTCTCTAAATATTATAACATACACTTCCAGAGCTGTTGTTTAGTTAACAGAACTTCAACCTCAATAGGTAAGCACTTACAAGCTTGAAGCTGTATTTCTATGAGGTTTCAAGACATCTGAAATTCAAAACTGCAATGTTCAGCCAGTGGGTCTGCATCCCTGTTCTTGTCTGAGGCTGTTCCTGTTATGGGCACTGTGGAAGAAGTGCTCGCCTTTTTATCCCTTGAAAGGCCCTGAAGGCACCAAAACATTAAGTAGCTCCTCCCACATTTTTCCCGCTCTTTTCTGAGCTTGATTGGTGAAGATTTTGAAAGTATAGAGAGATGGTTTTCTGTAGTGGGGATATTGCAACAATTGCTCACCTAACATGGAAGCACTTACTAACTAAAGAAAAATAGAAAGAACTCCTGTTAGGTGAGCACCTGATGCTCAAATGCAATTATTCTCTAAATATTATAACATACACTTCCAGAGCTGTTGTTTAGTTAACAGAACTTCAACCTCAATAGGTAAGCACTTACAAGCTTGAAGCTGTATTTCTATGAGGTTTCAAGACATCTGAAATTCAAAACTGCAATGTTCAGCCAGTTGGCCTGCATCACTGTTCTCATCCGAGGCCGTTCCTGCTATGGGCACTGTGGAAGAAGTGCCCACCTTTTTATCCCTTGAAAGGCCCTCAAGGCACCAAACCATTAAGTAGCTCCTCCCACATTTGTCCCGCTCTTTTCTGAGCTTGCTTGGTGAAGATTTTGAAAGTATAGAGAGATGGTTTTCTGTAGTAGAGATATTGCAACAATTGCTCACCTAACATGGAAGCACTTACTAACTAAAGAAAAATAGAAAGAACTCCTGTTAGGTGAGCACCTGATGCTCAAATGCAATTATTCTCTAAATATTATAACATACACTTCCAGAGCTGTTGTTTAGTTAACAGAACATCAACCTCAATAGGTAAGCACTTACAAGCTTGAAGCTGTATTTCTATGAGGTTTCAAGACATCTGAAATTCAAAACGGCAATGTTCAGCCAGTTGGCCTGCATCACTGTTCTCATCCGAGGCCGTTCCTGCTATGGGCACTGTGGAAGAAGTGCCCACCTTTTTATCCCTTGAAAGGCCCTCAAGGCACCAAACCATTAAGTAGCTCCTCCCACATTGTTCCCACTCTTTTCTGAGCTTGCTTGGTGAAGATTTTGAAAGTATAGAGAGATGGTTTTCTGTAGTGGGGATATTGCAACAATTGCTCACCTAATATGGAAGCACTTACTAACTAAAGAAAAATAGAAAGAACTCCTGTTAGGTGAGCACCTGATGCTCAAATGCAATTATTCTCTAAATATTATAACATACACTTCCAGAGCTGTTGTTTAGTTAACAGAACTTCAACCTCAATGGGTAAGCACTTACAAGCTTGAAGCTGTATTTCTATGAGGTTTCAAGACATCTGAAATTCAAAACTGCAATGTTCAGCCAGTTGGCCTGCATCACTGTTCTCATCCGAGGCCGTTCCTGCTATGGGCACTGTGGAAGAAGTGCCCACCTTTTTATCCCTTGAAAGGCCCTCAAGGCACCAAACCATTAAGTAGCTCCTCCCACATTTTTCCCGCTCTTTTCTGAGCTTGATTGGTGAAGATTTTGAAAGTATAGAGAGATGGTTTTCTGTAGTGGGGATATTGCAACAATTGCTCACCTAACATGGAAGCACTTACTAACTAAAGAAAAATAGAAAGAACTCCTGTTAGGTGAGCACCTGATGCTCAAATGCAATTATTCTCTAAATATTATAACATACACTTCCAGAGCTGTTGTTTAGTTAACAGAACTTCAACCTCAAAAGGTAAGCACTTACAAGCTTGAAGCTGTATTTCTATGAGGTTTCAAGACATCTGAAATTCAAAACTGCAATGTTCAGCCAGTTGGCCTGCATCACTGTTGTCATCCGAGGCCGTTCCTGCTATGGGCACTGTGGAGAAGGGCCCACCTTTTTATCCCTTGAAAGGCCCTCAAGGCACCAGACCATTAAGTAGCTCCTCCCACATTTTTCCCGCTCTTTTCTGAGCTTGCTTGGTGAAGATTTTGAAAGTATAGAGAGATGGTTTTCTGTAGTGGGGATATTGCAACAATTGCTCACCTAACACGGAAGCACTTACTAATTAAAGAAAAATAGAAAGAACTCCTGTTAGGTGAACACCTAATGCTCAAATGCAATCCATCCCTAAATATTATACCATGTACTTCCAGAGTTGTTGTTTATTTCACAGAACTTCAAACTCAAAAGGTAAGCACTTACAAGCTTGAAGCTGTATTTCTATGAGGTTTCAAGACATCTGAAATTCAAAACTGCAATGTTCAGCCAAAGGGTCTGCATCCCTGTTCTTGTCTGAGGCTGTTCCTGGTATGGGCACTGTGGAAGAAGTTCTAGCCTTTTTATCCCTTGAAAGTCCCTGAAGGCACCAAACCATTAAGAAGCTCCTCCCACATTTTTCCCGCTCTTTTCTGAGCTTGCTTGGTGAAGATTTTGAAAGTATAGAGAGATGGTTTTCTGTAGTGGAGATATTGCAACAATTGCTCACCTAACATGGAAGCACTTACTAACTAAAGAAAAATAGAAATAACTCCTGTTAGGTGAGCACCTGATGTTCAAATGCAATCCATCCTAAATATTATAACATACACTTCCAAAATTGCTGTTTAGTTCACAGAACTTCAACCTCAAAAGGGAAGCACTTACACATATATAAAACGCAGGTGCCAACCTTGAAGCTGTATTTCTGTGAGGTTCCAAGACATCTGAAATTCAAAACTGCAATGTTCAGCCAGTGGGTCTGCATCCCTGTTCTTGTCTGAGGTTGTTCCTGTTATGGGCACTGTGGAAGAAGTGCTCGCCTTTTTATCCCTTGAAAGGCCCTGAAGGCACCAAAACATTAAGTAGCTCCTCCCACATTTTTCCCGCTCTTTTCTGAGCTTGATTGGTGAAGATTTTGAAAGTATAGAGAGATGGTTTTCTGTAGTGGGGATATTGCAACAATTGCTCACCTAACATGGAAGCACTTACTAACTAAAGAAAAATAGAAAGAACTCCTGTTAGGTGAGCACCTGATGCTCAAATGCAATTATTCTCTAAATATTATAACATACACTTCCAGAGCTGTTGTTTAGTTAACAGAACTTCAACCTCAATAGGTAAGCACTTACAAGCTTGAAGCTGTATTTCTATGAGGTTTCAAGACATCTGAAATTCAAAACTGCAATGTTCAGCCAGTGGGTCTGCATCCCTGTTCTTGTCTGAGGCTGTTCCTGTTATGGCCACTGTGGAAGAAGTGCTCGCCTTTTTATCCCTTGAAAGGCCCTGAAGGCACCAAAACATTAAGTAGCTCCTCCCACATTTTTCCCGCTCTTTTCTGAGCTTGATTGGTGAAGATTTTGAAAGTATAGAGAGATGGTTTTCTGTAGTGGGGATATTGCAACAATTGCTCACCTAACATGGAAGCACTTACTAACTAAAGAAAAATAGAAAGAACTCCTGTTAGGTGAACACCTAATGCTCAAATGCAATCCATCCCTAAATATTATACCATGTACTTCCAGAGTTGTTGTTTATTTCACAGAACTTCAAACTCAAAAGGTAAGCACTTACAAGCTTGAAGCTGTATTTCTATGAGGTTTCAAGACATCTGAAATTCAAAACTGCAATGTTCAGCCAAAGGGTCTGCATCCCTGTTCTTGTCTGAGGCTGTTCCTGGTATGGGCACTGTGGAAGAAGTTCTAGCCTTTTTATCCCTTGAAAGTCCCTGAAGGCACCAAACCATTAAGAAGCTCCTCCCACATTTTTCCCGCTCTTTTCTGAGCTTGCTTGGTGAAGATTTTGAAAGTATAGAGAGATGGTTTTCTTTAGTGGAGATATTGCAACAATTGCTCACCTAACATGGAAGCACTTACTAACTAAAGAAAAATAGAAATAACTCCTGTTAGGTGAGCACCTGATGTTCAAATGCAATCCATCCTAAATATTATAACATACACTTCCAAAATTGCTGTTTAGTTCACAGAACTTCAACCTCAAAAGGGAAGCACTTACACATATATAAAACGCAGGTGCCAACCTTGAAGCTGTATTTCTGTGAGGTTCCAAGACATCTGAAATTCAAAACTGCAATGTTCAGCCAGTGGGTCTGCATCCCTGTTCTTGTCTGAGGCTGTTCCTGTTATGGGCACTGTGGAAGAAGTGCTCGCCTTTTTATCCCTTGAAAGGCCCTGAAGGCACCAAAACATTAAGTAGCTCCTCCCACATTTTTCCCGCTCTTTTCTGAGCTTGATTGGTGAAGATTTTGAAAGTATAGAGAGATGGTTTTCTGTAGTGGGGATATTGCAACAATTGCTCACCTAACATGGAAGCACTTACTAACTAAAGAAAAATAGAAAGAACTCCTGTTAGGTGAGCACCTGATGCTCAAATGCAATTATTCTCTAAATATTATAACATACACTTCCAGAGCTGTTGTTTAGTTAACAGAACTTCAACCTCAATAGGTAAGCACTTACAAGCTTGAAGCTGTATTTCTATGAGGTTTCAAGACATCTGAAATTCAAAACTGCAATGTTCAGCCAGTGGGTCTGCATCCCTGTTCTTGTCTGAGGCTGTTCCTGTTATGGGCACTGTGGAAGAAGTGCTCGCCTTTTTATCCCTTGAAAGGCCCTGAAGGCACCAAACCATTAAGTAGCTCCTCCCACATTTGTCCCGCTCTTTTCTGAGCTTGCTTGGTGAAGATTTTGAAAGTATGGAGAGATGGTTTTCTGTAGTAGAGATATTGCAACAATTGCTCACCTAACATGGAAGCACTTACTAACTAAAGAAAAATAGAAAGAACTCCTGTTAGGTGAGCACCTGATGCTCAAATGCAATTATTCTCTAAATATTATAACATACACTTCCAGAGCTGTTGTTTAGTTAACAGAACTTCAACCTCAATAGGTAAGCACTTACAAGCTTGAAGCTGTATTTCTATGAGGTTTCAAGACATCTGAAATTCAAAACGGCAATGTTCAGCCAGTTGGCCTGCATCACTGTTCTCATCCGAGGCCGTTCCTGCTATGGGCACTGTGGAAGAAGTGCCCACCTTTTTATCCCTTGAAAGGCCCTCAAGGCACCAAACCATTAAGTAGCTCCTCCCACATTTTTCCCGCTCTTTTCTGAGCTTGCTTGGTGAAGATTTTGAAAGTATAGAGAGATGGTTTTCTGTAGTGGGGATATTGCAACAATTGCTCACCTAACATGGAAGCACTTACTAACTAAAGAAAAATAGAAAGAACTCCTGTTAGGTGAGCACCTGATGTTCTAATGCAATCCATCCTAAATATTATAACATACACTTCCAAAGTTGCTGTTTAGTTCACAGAACTTCAACCTCAAAAGGTAAGCACTTACAACCATGAAGCTGTATTTCTATGAGGTTTCAAGATATCTGAAATTCAAAACTGCAATGTTCAGCCAGTTGGCCTGCATCACTGTTCTCATCCGAGGCCGTTCCTGCTATGGGCACTGTGGAAGAAGTGCCCACCTTTTTATGCCTTGAAAGGCACTCAAGGCACCAAACCATTAAGTAGCTCCTCCCACATTTTTCCCGCTCTTTTCCGAGCTTGCTTGGTGAAGATTTTGAAAGTATAGAGAGATGGTTTTCTGTAGTGGGGATAGTGCAACAATTGCTCACCTAACATAGAAGCACTTACTAACTAAAGAAAAATAGAAAGAACTCCTGTTAGGTGAACACCTGATGATCAAATGCAATCCATCCCTAAATAGTATACCATGTACTTCCAGAGTTGTTGTTTATTTCACAGAACTTCAAACTCAAAAGGTAAGCACTTATAACCATGAAGCTGTACTTCTATGAGGTTTCAAGACATCTGAAATTCAAAACTGCAATGTTCAGCCAGTTGGCCTGCATCACTGTTGTCATCCGAGGCCGTTCCTGCTATGGGCACTGTGGAGAAGTGCCCACCTTTTTATCCCTTGAAAGGCCCTCAAGGCACCAGACCATTAAGTAGCTCCTCCCATATTTTTCCCGCTCTTTTCTGGGCTTGCTTGGTGAAGATTTTGAAAGTATAGAGAGATGGTTTTCTGTAGTGGAGATATTGCAACAATTGCTCACCTAACATGGAAGCACTTACTAACTAAAGAAAAATAGAAAGAACTCCTGTTAGGTGAACACCTGATGCTCAAATGCAATCCATCCCTAAATATTATACCATGTACTTCCAGAGTTGTTGTTTATTTCACAGAACTTCAAACTCAAAAGGTAAGCACTTACAAGCTTGAAGCTGTATTTCTATGAGGTTTTAAGGCATCTGAAATTCAAAACTGCAATGTTCAGCCAAAGGGTCTGCATCCCTGTTCTTGTCAGAGGCTGTTTCTGGTATGGGCACTGTGGAATAAGTGCTCGCCTTTTTATCCCTTGAAAGGCCCTGAAGGCACCAAACCATTAAGAAGCTCCTCCCACATTTTTCCCGCTCTTTTCTGAGCTTGCTTGGTGAAGATTTTGAAAGTATAGAGAGATGGTTTTCTGTAGTGGAGATATTGCAACAATTGCTCACCTAACATGGAAGCACTTACTAACTAAAGAAAAATAGAAAGAACTCCTGTTAGGTGAGCACCTGATGTTCAAATGCAATCCATCCTAAATATTATAACATACACTTCCAAAATTGCTGTTTAGTTCACAGAACTTCAACCTCAAAAGGGAAGCACTTACACATATATAAAACGCAGGTGCCAACCTTGAAGCTGTATTTCTGTGAGGTTCCAAGACATCTGAAATTCAAAACTGCAATGTTCAGCCAGTGGGTCTGCATCCCTGTTCTTGTCTGAGGCTGGTATGGGCACTGTGGAATAAGTGCTCGCCTTTTTATCACTTGAAAGGCCCTGAAGGCACCAAACCATTAAGTAGCTCCTCCCACATTTTTCCCGCTCTTTTCTGAGCTTGCTTGGTGAAGATTTTGAAAGTATAGAGGGATGGTTTTCTGTAGTGGAGATATTGCAACAATTGCTCACCTAACATGGAAGCACTTACTAACTAAAGAAAAATAGAAATAACTCCTGTTAGGTGAACACCTGATGCTCAAATGCAATTATTCTCTAAATATTATAACATACACTTCCAGAGCTGTTGTTTAGTTAACAGAACTTCAACCTCAATAGGTAAGCACTTACAAGCTTGAAGCTGTATTTCTATGAGGTTTCAAGGCATCTGAAATTCAAAACTGCAATGTTCAGCCAAAGGGTCTGCATCCCTGTTCTTGTCTGAGGCTGTTACTGTTATGGGCACTGTGGAAGAAGTGCTCGCCTTTTTATCCCTTGAAAGGCCCTGAAGGCACCAAACCATTAAGTAGCTCCTCCCACATTTTTCCCCGCTCTTTTCTGAGCTTGCTTGGTGAAGATTTTGAAAGTATAGAGAGATGGTTTTCTGTAGTGGAGATATTGCAACAATTGCTCACCTAACATGGAAGCACTTACTAACTAAAGAAAAATAGAAAGAACTCCTGTTAGGTGAGCACCTGATGCTCAAATGCAATTATTCTCTAAATATTATAACATACACTTCCAGAGCTGTTGTTTAGTTAACAGAACTTCAACCTCAATGGGTAAGCACTTACAAACTTGAAGCTGTATTTCTATGAGGTTTCAAGACATCTGAAATTCAAAACTGCAATGTTCAGCCAGTTGGCCTGCATCACTGTTCTCATCCGAGGCCGTTCCTGCTATGGGCACTGTGGAAGAAGTGCCCACCTTTTTATCCCTTGAAAGGCCCTCAAGGCACCAAACCATTAAGTAGCTCCTCCCACATTTTTCCCGCTCTTTTCTGAGCTTGATTGGTGAAGATTTTGAAAGTATAGAGAGATGGTTTTCTGTAGTGGGGATATTGCAACAATTGCTCACCTAACATGGAAGCACTTACTAACTAAAGAAAAATAGAAAGAACTCCTGTTAGGTGAGCACCTGATGCTCAAATGCAATTATTCTCTAAATATTATAACATACACTTCCAGAGCTGTTGTTTAGTTAACAGAACTTCAACCTCAAAAGGTAAGCACTTACAAGCTTGAAGCTGTATTTCTATGAGGTTTCAAGACATCTGAAATTCAAAACTGCAATGTTCAGCCAGTTGGCCTGCATCACTGTTGTCATCCGAGGCCGTTCCTGCTATGGGCACTGTGGAGAAGGGCCCACCTTTTTATCCCTTGAAAGGCCCTCAAGGCACCAGACCATTAAGTAGCTCCTCCCACATTTTTCCCGCTCTTTTCTGAGCTTGCTTGGTGAAGATTTTGAAAGTATAGAGAGATGGTTTTCTGTAGTGGGGATATTGCAACAATTGCTCACCTAACACGGAAGCACTTACTAACTAAAGAAAAATAGAAAGAACTCCTGTTAGGTGAACACCTAATGCTCAAATGCAATCCATCCCTAAATATTATACCATGTACTTCCAGAGTTGTTGTTTATTTCACAGAACTTCAAACTCAAAAGGTAAGCACTTACAAGCTTGAAGCTGTATTTCTATGAGGTTTCAAGACATCTGAAATTCAAAACTGCAATGTTCAGCCAAAGGGTCTGCATCCCTGTTCTTGTCTGAGGCTGTTCCTGGTATGGGCACTGTGGAAGAAGTTCTAGCCTTTTTATCCCTTGAAAGTCCCTGAAGGCACCAAACCATTAAGAAGCTCCTCCCACATTTTTCCCGCTCTTTTCTGAGCTTGCTTGGTGAAGATTTTGAAAGTATAGAGAGATGGTTTTCTGTAGTGGAGATATTGCAACAATTGCTCACCTAACATGGAAGCACTTACTAACTAAAGAAAAATAGAAATAACTCCTGTTAGGTGAGCACCTGATGTTCAAATGCAATCCATCCTAAATATTATAACATACACTTCCAAAATTGCTGTTTAGTTCACAGAACTTCAACCTCAAAAGGGAAGCACTTACACATATATAAAACGCAGGTGCCAACCTTGAAGCTGTATTTCTGTGAGGTTCCAAGACATCTGAAATTCAAAACTGCAATGTTCAGCCAGTGGGTCTGCATCCCTGTTCTTGTCTGAGGTTGTTCCTGTTATGGGCACTGTGGAAGAAGTGCTCGCCTTTTTATCCCTTGAAAGGCCCTGAAGGCACCAAAACATTAAGTAGCTCCTCCCACATTTTTCCCGCTCTTTTCTGAGCTTGATTGGTGAAGATTTTGAAAGTATAGAGAGATGGTTTTCTGTAGTGGGGATATTGCAACAATTGCTCACCTAACATGGAAGCACTTACTAACTAAAGAAAAATAGAAAGAACTCCTGTTAGGTGAGCACCTGATGCTCAAATGCAATTATTCTCTAAATATTATAACATACACTTCCAGAGCTGTTGTTTAGTTAACAGAACTTCAACCTCAATAGGTAAGCACTTACAAGCTTGAAGCTGTATTTCTATGAGGTTTCAAGACATCTGAAATTCAAAACTGCAATGTTCAGCCAGTGGGTCTGCATCCCTGTTCTTGTCTGAGGCTGTTCCTGTTATGGCCACTGTGGAAGAAGTGCTCGCCTTTTTATCCCTTGAAAGGCCCTGAAGGCACCAAAACATTAAGTAGCTCCTCCCACATTTTTCCCGCTCTTTTCTGAGCTTGATTGGTGAAGATTTTGAAAGTATAGAGAGATGGTTTTCTGTAGTGGGGATATTGCAACAATTGCTCACCTAACATGGAAGCACTTACTAACTAAAGAAAAATAGAAAGAACTCCTGTTAGGTGAACACCTAATGCTCAAATGCAATCCATCCCTAAATATTATACCATGTACTTCCAGAGTTGTTGTTTATTTCACAGAACTTCAAACTCAAAAGGTAAGCACTTACAAGCTTGAAGCTGTATTTCTATGAGGTTTCAAGACATCTGAAATTCAAAACTGCAATGTTCAGCCAAAGGGTCTGCATCCCTGTTCTTGTCTGAGGCTGTTCCTGGTATGGGCACTGTGGAAGAAGTTCTAGCCTTTTTATCCCTTGAAAGTCCCTGAAGGCACCAAACCATTAAGAAGCTCCTCCCACATTTTTCCCGCTCTTTTCTGAGCTTGCTTGGTGAAGATTTTGAAAGTATAGAGAGATGGTTTTCTTTAGTGGAGATATTGCAACAATTGCTCACCTAACATGGAAGCACTTACTAACTAAAGAAAAATAGAAATAACTCCTGTTAGGTGAGCACCTGATGTTCAAATGCAATCCATCCTAAATATTATAACATACACTTCCAAAATTGCTGTTTAGTTCACAGAACTTCAACCTCAAAAGGGAAGCACTTACACATATATAAAACGCAGGTGCCAACCTTGAAGCTGTATTTCTGTGAGGTTCCAAGACATCTGAAATTCAAAACTGCAATGTTCAGCCAGTGGGTCTGCATCCCTGTTCTTGTCTGAGGCTGTTCCTGTTATGGGCACTGTGGAAGAAGTGCTCGCCTTTTTATCCCTTGAAAGGCCCTGAAGGCACCAAAACATTAAGTAGCTCCTCCCACATTTTTCCCGCTCTTTTCTGAGCTTGATTGGTGAAGATTTTGAAAGTATAGAGAGATGGTTTTCTGTAGTGGGGATATTGCAACAATTGCTCACCTAACATGGAAGCACTTACTAACTAAAGAAAAATAGAAAGAACTCCTGTTAGGTGAGCACCTGATGCTCAAATGCAATTATTCTCTAAATATTATAACATACACTTCCAGAGCTGTTGTTTAGTTAACAGAACTTCAACCTCAATAGGTAAGCACTTACAAGCTTGAAGCTGTATTTCTATGAGGTTTCAAGACATCTGAAATTCAAAACTGCAATGTTCAGCCAGTGGGTCTGCATCCCTGTTCTTGTCTGAGGCTGTTCCTGTTATGGGCACTGTGGAAGAAGTGCTCGCCTTTTTATCCCTTGAAAGGCCCTGAAGGCACCAAACCATTAAGTAGCTCCTCCCACATTTGTCCCGCTCTTTTCTGAGCTTGCTTGGTGAAGATTTTGAAAGTATGGAGAGATGGTTTTCTGTAGTAGAGATATTGCAACAATTGCTCACCTAACATGGAAGCACTTACTAACTAAAGAAAAATAGAAAGAACTCCTGTTAGGTGAGCACCTTATGCTCAAATGCAATTATTCTCTAAATATTATAACATACACTTCCAGAGCTGTTGTTTAGTTAACAGAACTTCAACCTCAATAGGTAAGCACTTACAAGCTTGAAGCTGTATTTCTATGAGGTTTCAAGACATCTGAAATTCAAAACGGCAATGTTCAGCCAGTTGGCCTGCATCACTGTTCTCATCCGAGGCCGTTCCTGCTATGGGCACTGTGGAAGAAGTGCCCACCTTTTTATCCCTTGAAAGGCCCTCAAGGCACCAAACCATTAAGTAGCTCCTCCCACATTTTTCCCGCTCTTTTCTGAGCTTGCTTGGTGAAGATTTTGAAAGTATAGAGAGATGGTTTTCTGTAGTGGGGATATTGCAACAATTGCTCACCTAACATGGAAGCACTTACTAACTAAAGAAAAATAGAAAGAACTCCTGTTAGGTGAGCACCTGATGTTCTAATGCAATCCATCCTAAATATTATAACATACACTTCCAAAGTTGCTGTTTAGTTCACAGAACTTCAACCTCAAAAGGTAAGCACTTACAACCATGAAGCTGTATTTCTATGAGGTTTCAAGATATCTGAAATTCAAAACTGCAATGTTCAGCCAGTTGGCCTGCATCACTGTTCTCATCCGAGGCCGTTCCTGCTATGGGCACTGTGGAAGAAGTGCCCACCTTTTTATGCCTTGAAAGGCACTCAAGGCACCAAACCATTAAGTAGCTCCTCCCACATTTTTCCCGCTCTTTTCCGAGCTTGCTTGGTGAAGATTTTGAAAGTATAGAGAGATGGTTTTCTGTAGTGGGGATAGTGCAACAATTGCTCACCTAACATAGAAGCACTTACTAACTAAAGAAAAATAGAAAGAACTCCTGTTAGGTGAACACCTGATGATCAAATGCAATCCATCCCTAAATAGTATACCATGTACTTCCAGAGTTGTTGTTTATTTCACAGAACTTCAAACTCAAAAGGTAAGCACTTATAACCATGAAGCTGTACTTCTATGAGGTTTCAAGACATCTGAAATTCAAAACTGCAATGTTCAGCCAGTTGGCCTGCATCACTGTTGTCATCCGAGGCCGTTCCTGCTATGGGCACTGTGGAGAAGTGCCCACCTTTTTATCCCTTGAAAGGCCCTCAAGGCACCAGACCATTAAGTAGCTCCTCCCATATTTTTCCCGCTCTTTTCTGGGCTTGCTTGGTGAAGATTTTGAAAGTATAGAGAGATGGTTTTCTGTAGTGGAGATATTGCAACAATTGCTCACCTAACATGGAAGCACTTACTAACTAAAGAAAAATAGAAAGAACTCCTGTTAGGTGAACACCTGATGCTCAAATGCAATCCATCCCTAAATATTATACCATGTACTTCCAGAGTTGTTGTTTATTTCACAGAACTTCAAACTCAAAAGGTAAGCACTTACAAGCTTGAAGCTGTATTTCTATGAGGTTTTAAGGCATCTGAAATTCAAAACTGCAATGTTCAGCCAAAGGGTCTGCATCCCTGTTCTTGTCAGAGGCTGTTTCTGGTATGGGCACTGTGGAATAAGTGCTCGCCTTTTTATCCCTTGAAAGGCCCTGAAGGCACCAAACCATTAAGAAGCTCCTCCCACATTTTTCCCGCTCTTTTCTGAGCTTGCTTGGTGAAGATTTTGAAAGTATAGAGAGATGGTTTTCTGTAGTGGAGATATTGCAACAATTGCTCACCTAACATGGAAGCACTTACTAACTAAAGAAAAATAGAAAGAACTCCTGTTAGGTGAGCACCTGATGTTCAAATGCAATCCATCCTAAATATTATAACATACACTTCCAAAATTGCTGTTTAGTTCACAGAACTTCAACCTCAAAAGGGAAGCACTTACACATATATAAAACGCAGGTGCCAACCTTGAAGCTGTATTTCTGTGAGGTTCCAAGACATCTGAAATTCAAAACTGCAATGTTCAGCCAGTGGGTCTGCATCCCTGTTCTTGTCTGAGGCTGGTATGGGCACTGTGGAATAAGTGCTCGCCTTTTTATCACTTGAAAGGCCCTGAAGGCACCAAACCATTAAGTAGCTCCTCCCACATTTTTCCCGCTCTTTTCTGAGCTTGCTTGGTGAAGATTTTGAAAGTATAGAGGGATGGTTTTCTGTAGTGGAGATATTGCAACAATTGCTCACCTAACATGGAAGCACTTACTAACTAAAGAAAAATAGAAAGACCTCCTGTTAGGTGAGCACCTGATGCTCAAATGCAATTATTCTCTAAATATTATAACATACACTTCCAGAGCTGTTGTTTAGTTAACAGAACTTCAACCTCAATAGGTAAGCACTTACAAGCTTGAAGCTGTATTTCTATGAGGTTTCAAGACATCTGAAATTCAAAACTGCAATGTTCAGCCAGTTGGCCTGCATCACTGTTCTCATCCGAGGCCGTTCCTGCTATGGGCACTGTGGAAGAAGTGCCCACCTTTTTATCCCTTGAAAGGCCCTCAAGGCACCAAACCATTAAGTAGCTCCTCCCACATTTTTCCCGCTCTTTTCTGAGCTTGCTTGGTGAAGATTTTGAAAGTATAGAGAGATGGTTTTCTGTAGTGGGGATATTGCAACAATTGCTCACCTAACATGGAAGTACTTACTAACTAAAGAAAAATAGAAAGAACTCCTGTTAGGTGAGCACCTGATGTTCAAATGCAATCCATCCTAAATATTATAACATACACTTCCAAAGTTGCTGTTTAGTTCACAGAACTTCAACCTCAAAAGGTAAGCACTTATAACCATGAAGCTGTATTTCTATGAGGTTTCAAGACATCTGAAATTCAAAACTGCAATGTTCAGCCAATGGGTCTGCATCCCTGTTCTTGTCTGAGGCTGTTACTGTTATGGGCACTGTGGAAGAAGTGCTCGCCTTTTTATCCCTTGAAAGGCCCTGAAGGCACCAAACCATTAAGTAGCTCCTCCCACATTTTTCCCGCTCTTTTCTGAGCTTGCTTGGTGAAGATTTTGAAAGTATAGAGAGATGGTTTTCTGTAGTGGAGATATTGCAACAATTGCTCACCTAACATGGAAGCACTTACTAACTAAAGAAAAATAGAAAGAACTCCTGTTAGGTGAGCACCTGATGCTCAAATGCAATTATTCTCTAAATATTATAACATACACTTCCAGAGCTGTTGTTTAGTTAACAGAACTTCAACCTCAATAGGTAAGCACTTACAAGCTTGAAGCTGTATTTCTATGAGGTTTCAAGACATCTGAAATTCAAAACTGCAATGTTCAGCCAGTTGGCCTGCATCACTGTTCTCATCCGAGGCCGTTCCTGCTATGGGCACTGTGGAAGAAGTGCCCACCTTTTTATCCCTTGAAAGGCCCTGAAGGCACCAAACCATTAAGTAGCTCCTCCCACATTTTTCCCGCTCTTTTCTGAGCTTGCTTGGTGAAGATTTTGAAAGTATAGAGAGATGGTTTTCTGTAGTGGAGATATTGCAACAATTGCTCACCTAACATGGAAGCACTTACTAACTAAAGAAAAATAGAAAGAACTCCTGTTAGGTGAGCACCTGATGCTCAAATGCAATTATTCTCTAAATATTATAACATACACTTCCAGAGCTGTTGTTTAGTTAACAGAACTTCAACCTCAATAGGTAAGCACTTACAAGCTTGAAGCTGTATTTCTATGAGGTTTCAAGACATCTGAAATTCAAAACTGCAATGTTCAGCCAGTTGGCCTGCATCACTGTTCTCATCCGAGGCCGTTCCTGCTATGGGCACTGTGGAAGAAGTGCCCACCTTATTATCCCTTGAAAGGCCCTCAAGGCACCAAACCATTAAGTAGCTCCTCCCACATTTGTCCCGCTCTTTTCTGAGCTTGCTTGGTGAAGATTTTGAAAGTATAGAGAGATGGTTTTCTGTAGTAGAGATATTGCAACAATTGCTCACCTAACATGGAAGCACTTACTAACTAAAGAAAAATAGAAATAACTCCTGTTAGGTGAGCACCTGATGCTCAAATGCAATTATTCTCTAAATATTATAACATACACTTCCAGAGCTGTTGTTTAGTTAACAGAACTTCAACCTCAATAGGTAAGCACTTACAAGCTTGAAGCTGTTGTTGTTTTTTTAGAGAGATGGTTTTCTGTAGTGGGGATATCGCAACAATTGCTCACCTAACATGGAAGCACTTACTAACTAAAGAAAAATAGAAAGAACTCCTGTTAGGTGAGCACCTGATGTTCAAATGCAATCCATCCTAAATATTATAACATACACTTCCAAAGTTGCTGTTTAGTTCACAGAACGTCAACCTCAAAAGGTAAGCCCTTATAACCATGAAGCTGTATTTCTATGAGGTTTCAAGACATCTGAAATTCAAAACTGCAATGTTCAGCCAATGGGTCTGCATCCCTGTTCTTGTCTGAGGCTGTTCCTGTTATGGGCACTGTGGAAGAAGTGCTCGCCTTTTTATCCCTTGAAAGGCCCTGAAGGCACCAAACCATTAAGTAGCTCCTCCCACATTTTTCCCGCTCTTTCTGAGCTTGCTTGGTGAAGATTTTGAAAGTATAGAGAGATGGTTTTCTGTAGTGGGGATATTGCAACAATTGCTCACCTAACATGGAAGCACTTACTAACTAAAGAAAAATAGAAAGAACTCCTGTTAGGTGAGCACCTGATGCTCAAATGCAATTATTCTCTAAATATTATAACATACACTTCCAGAGCTGTTGTTTAGTTAACAGAACTTCAACCTCAATAGGTAAGCACTTACAAGCTTGAAGCTGTATTTCTATGAGGTTTCAAGACATCTGAAATTCAAAACTGCAATGTTCAGCCAGTTGGCCTGCATCACTGTTCTCATCCGAGGCCGTTCCTGCTATGGGCACTGTGGAAGAAGTGCCCACCTTTTTATCCCTTGAAAGGCCCTGAAGGCACCAAACCATTAAGTAGCTCCTCCCACATTTTTCCCGCTCTTTTCTGAGCTTGCTTGGTGAAGATTTTGAAAGTATAGAGAGATGGTTTTCTGTAGTGGAGATATTGCAACAATTGCTCACCTAACATGGAAGCACTTACTAACTAAAGAAAAATAGAAAGAACTCCTGTTAGGTGAGCACCTGATGCTCAAATGCAATTATTCTCTAAATATTATAACATACACTTCCAGAGCTGTTGTTTAGTTAACAGAACTTCAACCTCAATAGGTAAGCACTTACAAGCTTGAAGCTGTATTTCTATGAGGTTTCAAGACATCTGAAATTCAAAACTGCAATGTTCAGCCAGTTGGCCTGCATCACTGTTCTCATCCGAGGCCGTTCCTGCTATGGGCACTGTGGAAGAAGTGCCCACCTTATTATCCCTTGAAAGGCCCTCAAGGCACCAAACCATTAAGTAGCTCCTCCCACATTTGTCCCGCTCTTTTCTGAGCTTGCTTGGTGAAGATTTTGAAAGTATAGAGAGATGGTTTTCTGTAGTAGAGATATTGCAACAATTGCTCACCTAACATGGAAGCACTTACTAACTAAAGAAAAATAGAAAGAACTCCTGTTAGGTGAGCACCTGATGCTCAAATGCAATTATTCTCTAAATATTATAACATACACTTCCAGAGCTGTTGTTTAGTTAACAGAACTTCAACCTCAATAGGTAAGCACTTACAAGCTTGAAGCTGTTGTTGTTTTTTTAGAGAGATGGTTTTCTGTAGTGGGGATATCGCAACAATTGCTCACCTAACATGGAAGCACTTACTAACTAAAGAAAAATAGAAAGAACTCCTGTTAGGTGAGCACCTGATGTTCAAATGCAATCCATCCTAAATATTATAACATACACTTCCAAAGTTGCTGTTTAGTTCACAGAACTTCAACCTCAAAAGGTAAGCACTTATAACCATGAAGCTGTATTTCTATGAGGTTTCAAGACATCTGAAATTCAAAACTGCAATGTTCAGCCAATGGGTCTGCATCCCTGTTCTTGTCTGAGGCTGTTCCTGTTATGGGCACTGTGGAAGAAGTGCTCGCCTTTTTATCCCTTGAAAGGCCCTGAAGGCACCAAACCATTAAGTAGCTCCTCTCACATTTTTCCCGCTCTTTCTGAGCTTGCTTGGTGAAGATTTTGAAAGTATAGAGAGATGGTTTTCTGTAGTGGGGATATTGCAACAATTGCTCACCTAACATGGAAGCACTTACTAACTAAAGAAAAATAGAAAGAACTCCTGTTAGGTGAACACCTGATGCTCAAATGTAATCCATCCCTAAATATTATACCATGTACTTCCAGAGTTGTTGTTTATTTCACAGAACTTCAAACTCAAAAGGTAAGCACTTACAAGCTTGAAGCTGTATTTCTATGAGGTTTCAAGACATCTGAAATTCAAAACTGCAATGTTCAGCCAAAGGGTCTGCATCCCTGTTCTTGTCTGAGGCTGTTCCTGGTATGGGCACTGTGGAAGAAGTTCTAGCCTTTTTATCCCTTGAAAGTCCCTGAAGGCACCAAACCATTAATAAACTCCTCCCACATTTTTCCCGCTCTTTTCTGAGCTTGCTTGGTGAAGATTTTGAAAGTATAGAGAGATGGTTTTCTGTAGTGGAGATATTGCAACAATTGCTCACCTAACATGGAAGCACTTACTAACTAAAGAAAAATAGAAATAACTCCTGTTAGGTGAGCACCTGATGTTCAAATGCAATCCATCCTAAATATTATAACATACACTTCCAAAATTGCTGTTTAGTTCACAGAACTTCAACCTCAAAAGGGAAGCACTTACACATATATAAAACGCAGGCGCCAACCTTGAAGCTGTATTTCTGTGAGGTTCCAAGACATCTGAAATTCAAAACTGCAATGTTCAGCCAGTGGGTCTGCATCCCTGTTCTTGTCTGAGGCTGTTCCTGTTATGGGCACTGTGGTATAAGTGCTCGCCTTTTTATCCCTTGAAAGGCCCTGAAGGCACCAAAACATTAAGTAGCTCCTCCCACATTTTTCCCGCTCTTTTCTGACCTTGATTGGTGAAGATTTTGAAAGTATAGAGAGATGGTTTTCTGTAGTGGGGATATTGCAACAATTGCTCACCTAACATGGAAGCACTTACTAACTAAAGAAAAATAGAAAGAACTCCTGTTAGGTGAGCACCTGATGCTCAAATGCAATTATTCTCTAAATATTATAACATACACTTCCAGAGCTGTTGTTTAGTTAACAGAACTTCAACCTCAATAGGTAAGCACTTACAAGCTTGAAGCTGTATTTCTATGAGGTTTCAAGACATCTGAAATTCAAAACTGCAATGTTCAGCCAGTGGGTCTGCATCCCTGTTCTTGTCTGAGGCTGTTCCTGTTATGGGCACTGTGGAAGAAGTGCTCGCCTTTTTATCCCTTGAAAGGCCCTGAAGGCACCAAAACATTAAGTAGCTCCTCCCACATTTTTCCCGCTCTTTTCTGAGCTTGATTGGTGAAGATTTTGAAAGTATAGAGAGATGGTTTTCTGTAGTGGGGATATTGCAACAATTGCTCACCTAACATGGAAGCACTTACTAACTAAAGAAAAATAGAAAGAACTCCTGTTAGGTGAGCACCTGATGCTCAAATGCAATTATTCTCTAAATATTATAACATACACTTCCAGAGCTGTTGTTTAGTTAACAGAACTTCAACCTCAATAGGTAAGCACTTACAAGCTTGAAGCTGTATTTCTATGAGGTTTCAAGACATCTGAAATTCAAAACTGCAATGTTCAGCCAGTTGGCCTGCATCACTGTTCTCATCCGAGGCCGTTCCTGCTATGGGCACTGTGGAAGAAGTGCCCACCTTTTTATCCCTTGAAAGGCCCTCAAGGCACCAAACCATTAAGTAGCTCCTCCCACATTTGTCCCGCTCTTTTCTGAGCTTGCTTGGTGAAGATTTTGAAAGTATAGAGAGATGGTTTTCTGTAGTAGAGATATTGCAACAATTGCTCACCTAACATGGAAGCACTTACTAACTAAAGAAAAATAGAAAGAACTCCTGTTAGGTGAGCACCTGATGCTCAAATGCAATTATTCTCTAAATATTATAACATACACTTCCAGAGCTGTTGTTTAGTTAACAGAACTTCAACCTCAATAGGTAAGCACTTACAAGCTTGAAGCTGTATTTCTATGAGGTTTCAAGACATCTGAAATTCAAAACGGCAATGTTCAGCCAGTTGGCCTGCATCACTGTTCTCATCCGAGGCCGTTCCTGCTATGGGCACTGTGGAAGAAGTGCCCACCTTTTTATCCCTTGAAAGGCCCTCAAGGCACCAAACCATTAAGTAGCTCCTCCCACATTTTTCCCGCTCTTTTCTGAGCTTGCTTGGTGAAGATTTTGAAAGTATAGAGAGATGGTTTTCTGTAGTGGGGATATTGCAACAATTGCTCACCTAACATGGAAGCACTTACTAACTAAAGAAAAATAGAAAGAACTCCTGTTAGGTGAGCACCTGATGTTCAAATGCAATCCATCCTAAATATTATAACATACACTTCCAAAGTTGCTGTTTAGTTCACAGAACTTCAACCTCAAAAGGTAAGCACTTATAACCATGAAGCTGTATTTCTATGAGGTTTCAAGACATCTGAAATTCAAAACTGCAATGTTCAGCCAATGGGTCTGCATCCCTGTTCTTGTCTGAGGCTGTTCCTGTTATGGGCACTGTGGAAGAAGTGCTCGCCTTTTTATCCCTTGAAAGTCCCTGAAGGCACCAAACCATTAAGAAGCTCCTCCCACATTTTTCCCGCTCTTTTCTGAGCTTGCTTGGTGAAGATTTTGAAAGTATAGAGAGATGGTTTTCTGTAGTGGAGATATTGCAACAATTGCTCACCTAACATGGAAGCACTTACTAACTAAAGAAAAATAGAAATAACTCCTGTTAGGTGAGCACCTGATGTTCAAATGCAATCCATCCTAAATATTATAACATACACTTCCAAAATTGCTGTTTAGTTCACAGAACTTCAACCTCAAAAGGGAAGCACTTACACATATATAAAACGCAGGTGCCAACCTTGAAGCTGTATTTCTGTGAGGTTCCAAGACATCTGAAATTCAAAACTGCAATGTTCAGCCAGTGGGTCTGCATCCCTGTTCTTGTCTGAGGTTGTTCCTGTTATGGGCACTGTGGAAGAAGTGCTCGCCTTTTTATCCCTTGAAAGGCCCTGAAGGCACCAAAACATTAAGTAGCTCCTCCCACATTTTTCCCGCTCTTTTCTGAGCTTGATTGGTGAAGATTTTGAAAGTATAGAGAGATGGTTTTCTGTAGTGGGGATATTGCAACAATTGCTCACCTAACATGGAAGCACTTACTAACTAAAGAAAAATAGAAAGAACTCCTGTTAGGTGAGCACCTGATGCTCAAATGCAATTATTCTCTAAATATTATAACATACACTTCCAGAGCTGTTGTTTAGTTAACAGAACTTCAACCTCAATAGGTAAGCACTTACAAGCTTGAAGCTGTATTTCTATGAGGTTTCAAGACATCTGAAATTCAAAACTGCAATGTTCAGCCAGTGGGTCTGCATCCCTGTTCTTGTCTGAGGCTGTTCCTGTTATGGCCACTGTGGAAGAAGTGCTCGCCTTTTTATCCCTTGAAAGGCCCTGAAGGCACCAAAACATTAAGTAGCTCCTCCCACATTTTTCCCGCTCTTTTCTGAGCTTGATTGGTGAAGATTTTGAAAGTATAGAGAGATGGTTTTCTGTAGTGGGGATATTGCAACAATTGCTCACCTAACATGGAAGCACTTACTAACTAAAGAAAAATAGAAAGAACTCCTGTTAGGTGAACACCTAATGCTCAAATGCAATCCATCCCTAAATATTATACCATGTACTTCCAGAGTTGTTGTTTATTTCACAGAACTTCAAACTCAAAAGGTAAGCACTTACAAGCTTGAAGCTGTATTTCTATGAGGTTTCAAGACATCTGAAATTCAAAACTGCAATGTTCAGCCAAAGGGTCTGCATCCCTGTTCTTGTCTGAGGCTGTTCCTGGTATGGGCACTGTGGAAGAAGTTCTAGCCTTTTTATCCCTTGAAAGTCCCTGAAGGCACCAAACCATTAAGAAGCTCCTCCCACATTTTTCCCGCTCTTTTCTGAGCTTGCTTGGTGAAGATTTTGAAAGTATAGAGAGATGGTTTTCTTTAGTGGAGATATTGCAACAATTGCTCACCTAACATGGAAGCACTTACTAACTAAAGAAAAATAGAAATAACTCCTGTTAGGTGAGCACCTGATGTTCAAATGCAATCCATCCTAAATATTATAACATACACTTCCAAAATTGCTGTTTAGTTCACAGAACTTCAACCTCAAAAGGGAAGCACTTACACATATATAAAACGCAGGTGCCAACCTTGAAGCTGTATTTCTGTGAGGTTCCAAGACATCTGAAATTCAAAACTGCAATGTTCAGCCAGTGGGTCTGCATCCCTGTTCTTGTCTGAGGCTGTTCCTGTTATGGGCACTGTGGAAGAAGTGCTCGCCTTTTTATCCCTTGAAAGGCCCTGAAGGCACCAAAACATTAAGTAGCTCCTCCCACATTTTTCCCGCTCTTTTCTGAGCTTGATTGGTGAAGATTTTGAAAGTATAGAGAGATGGTTTTCTGTAGTGGGGATATTGCAACAATTGCTCACCTAACATGGAAGCACTTACTAACTAAAGAAAAATAGAAAGAACTCCTGTTAGGTGAGCACCTGATGCTCAAATGCAATTATTCTCTAAATATTATAACATACACTTCCAGAGCTGTTGTTTAGTTAACAGAACTTCAACCTCAATAGGTAAGCACTTACAAGCTTGAAGCTGTATTTCTATGAGGTTTCAAGACATCTGAAATTCAAAACTGCAATGTTCAGCCAGTGGGTCTGCATCCCTGTTCTTGTCTGAGGCTGTTCCTGTTATGGGCACTGTGGAAGAAGTGCTCGCCTTTTTATCCCTTGAAAGGCCCTGAAGGCACCAAACCATTAAGTAGCTCCTCCCACATTTGTCCCGCTCTTTTCTGAGCTTGCTTGGTGAAGATTTTGAAAGTATGGAGAGATGGTTTTCTGTAGTAGAGATATTGCAACAATTGCTCACCTAACATGGAAGCACTTACTAACTAAAGAAAAATAGAAAGAACTCCTGTTAGGTGAGCACCTGATGCTCAAATGCAATTATTCTCTAAATATTATAACATACACTTCCAGAGCTGTTGTTTAGTTAACAGAACTTCAACCTCAATAGGTAAGCACTTACAAGCTTGAAGCTGTATTTCTATGAGGTTTCAAGACATCTGAAATTCAAAACGGCAATGTTCAGCCAGTTGGCCTGCATCACTGTTCTCATCCGAGGCCGTTCCTGCTATGGGCACTGTGGAAGAAGTGCCCACCTTTTTATCCCTTGAAAGGCCCTCAAGGCACCAAACCATTAAGTAGCTCCTCCCACATTTTTCCCGCTCTTTTCTGAGCTTGCTTGGTGAAGATTTTGAAAGTATAGAGAGATGGTTTTCTGTAGTGGGGATATTGCAACAATTGCTCACCTAACATGGAAGCACTTACTAACTAAAGAAAAATAGAAAGAACTCCTGTTAGGTGAGCACCTGATGTTCTAATGCAATCCATCCTAAATATTATAACATACACTTCCAAAGTTGCTGTTTAGTTCACAGAACTTCAACCTCAAAAGGTAAGCACTTACAACCATGAAGCTGTATTTCTATGAGGTTTCAAGATATCTGAAATTCAAAACTGCAATGTTCAGCCAGTTGGCCTGCATCACTGTTCTCATCCGAGGCCGTTCCTGCTATGGGCACTGTGGAAGAAGTGCCCACCTTTTTATGCCTTGAAAGGCACTCAAGGCACCAAACCATTAAGTAGCTCCTCCCACATTTTTCCCGCTCTTTTCCGAGCTTGCTTGGTGAAGATTTTGAAAGTATAGAGAGATGGTTTTCTGTAGTGGGGATAGTGCAACAATTGCTCACCTAACATAGAAGCACTTACTAACTAAAGAAAAATAGAAAGAACTCCTGTTAGGTGAACACCTGATGATCAAATGCAATCCATCCCTAAATAGTATACCATGTACTTCCAGAGTTGTTGTTTATTTCACAGAACTTCAAACTCAAAAGGTAAGCACTTATAACCATGAAGCTGTACTTCTATGAGGTTTCAAGACATCTGAAATTCAAAACTGCAATGTTCAGCCAGTTGGCCTGCATCACTGTTGTCATCCGAGGCCGTTCCTGCTATGGGCACTGTGGAGAAGTGCCCACCTTTTTATCCCTTGAAAGGCCCTCAAGGCACCAGACCATTAAGTAGCTCCTCCCATATTTTTCCCGCTCTTTTCTGGGCTTGCTTGGTGAAGATTTTGAAAGTATAGAGAGATGGTTTTCTGTAGTGGAGATATTGCAACAATTGCTCACCTAACATGGAAGCACTTACTAACTAAAGAAAAATAGAAAGAACTCCTGTTAGGTGAACACCTGATGCTCAAATGCAATCCATCCCTAAATATTATACCATGTACTTCCAGAGTTGTTGTTTATTTCACAGAACTTCAAACTCAAAAGGTAAGCACTTACAAGCTTGAAGCTGTATTTCTATGAGGTTTTAAGGCATCTGAAATTCAAAACTGCAATGTTCAGCCAAAGGGTCTGCATCCCTGTTCTTGTCAGAGGCTGTTTCTGGTATGGGCACTGTGGAATAAGTGCTCGCCTTTTTATCCCTTGAAAGGCCCTGAAGGCACCAAACCATTAAGAAGCTCCTCCCACATTTTTCCCGCTCTTTTCTGAGCTTGCTTGGTGAAGATTTTGAAAGTATAGAGAGATGGTTTTCTGTAGTGGAGATATTGCAACAATTGCTCACCTAACATGGAAGCACTTACTAACTAAAGAAAAATAGAAAGAACTCCTGTTAGGTGAGCACCTGATGTTCAAATGCAATCCATCCTAAATATTATAACATACACTTCCAAAATTGCTGTTTAGTTCACAGAACTTCAACCTCAAAAGGGAAGCACTTACACATATATAAAACGCAGGTGCCAACCTTGAAGCTGTATTTCTGTGAGGTTCCAAGACATCTGAAATTCAAAACTGCAATGTTCAGCCAGTGGGTCTGCATCCCTGTTCTTGTCTGAGGCTGGTATGGGCACTGTGGAATAAGTGCTCGCCTTTTTATCACTTGAAAGGCCCTGAAGGCACCAAACCATTAAGTAGCTCCTCCCACATTTTTCCCGCTCTTTTCTGAGCTTGCTTGGTGAAGATTTTGAAAGTATAGAGGGATGGTTTTCTGTAGTGGAGATATTGCAACAATTGCTCACCTAACATGGAAGCACTTACTAACTAAAGAAAAATAGAAAGACCTCCTGTTAGGTGAGCACCTGATGCTCAAATGCAATTATTCTCTAAATATTATAACATACACTTCCAGAGCTGTTGTTTAGTTAACAGAACTTCAACCTCAATAGGTAAGCACTTACAAGCTTGAAGCTGTATTTCTATGAGGTTTCAAGACATCTGAAATTCAAAACTGCAATGTTCAGCCAGTTGGCCTGCATCACTGTTCTCATCCGAGGCCGTTCCTGCTATGGGCACTGTGGAAGAAGTGCCCACCTTTTTATCCCTTGAAAGGCCCTCAAGGCACCAAACCATTAAGTAGCTCCTCCCACATTTTTCCCGCTCTTTTCTGAGCTTGCTTGGTGAAGATTTTGAAAGTATAGAGAGATGGTTTTCTGTAGTGGGGATATTGCAACAATTGCTCACCTAACATGGAAGTACTTACTAACTAAAGAAAAATAGAAAGAACTCCTGTTAGGTGAGCACCTGATGTTCAAATGCAATCCATCCTAAATATTATAACATACACTTCCAAAGTTGCTGTTTAGTTCACAGAACTTCAACCTCAAAAGGTAAGCACTTATAACCATGAAGCTGTATTTCTATGAGGTTTCAAGACATCTGAAATTCAAAACTGCAATGTTCAGCCAATGGGTCTGCATCCCTGTTCTTGTCTGAGGCTGTTACTGTTATGGGCACTGTGGAAGAAGTGCTCGCCTTTTTATCCCTTGAAAGGCCCTGAAGGCACCAAACCATTAAGTAGCTCCTCCCACATTTTTCCCGCTCTTTTCTGAGCTTGCTTGGTGAAGATTTTGAAAGTATAGAGAGATGGTTTTCTGTAGTGGAGATATTGCAACAATTGCTCACCTAACATGGAAGCACTTACTAACTAAAGAAAAATAGAAAGAACTCCTGTTAGGTGAGCACCTGATGCTCAAATGCAATTATTCTCTAAATATTATAACATACACTTCCAGAGCTGTTGTTTAGTTAACAGAACTTCAACCTCAATAGGTAAGCACTTACAAGCTTGAAGCTGTATTTCTATGAGGTTTCAAGACATCTGAAATTCAAAACTGCAATGTTCAGCCAGTTGGCCTGCATCACTGTTCTCATCCGAGGCCGTTCCTGCTATGGGCACTGTGGAAGAAGTGCCCACCTTTTTATCCCTTGAAAGGCCCTGAAGGCACCAAACCATTAAGTAGCTCCTCCCACATTTTTCCCGCTCTTTTCTGAGCTTGCTTGGTGAAGATTTTGAAAGTATAGAGAGATGGTTTTCTGTAGTGGAGATATTGCAACAATTGCTCACCTAACATGGAAGCACTTACTAACTAAAGAAAAATAGAAAGAACTCCTGTTAGGTGAGCACCTGATGCTCAAATGCAATTATTCTCTAAATATTATAACATACACTTCCAGAGCTGTTGTTTAGTTAACAGAACTTCAACCTCAATAGGTAAGCACTTACAAGCTTGAAGCTGTTGTTGTTTTTTTAGAGAGATGGTTTTCTGTAGTGGGGATATCGCAACAATTGCTCACCTAACATGGAAGCACTTACTAACTAAAGAAAAATAGAAAGAACTCCTGTTAGGTGAGCACCTGATGTTCAAATGCAATCCATCCTAAATATTATAACATACACTTCCAAAGTTGCTGTTTAGTTCACAGAACGTCAACCTCAAAAGGTAAGCCCTTATAACCATGAAGCTGTATTTCTATGAGGTTTCAAGACATCTGAAATTCAAAACTGCAATGTTCAGCCAATGGGTCTGCATCCCTGTTCTTGTCTGAGGCTGTTACTGTTATGGGCACTGTGGAAGAAGTGCTCGCCTTTTTATCCCTTGAAAGGCCCTGAAGGCACCAAACCATTAAGTAGCTCCTCCCACATTTTTCCCGCTCTTTTCTGAGCTTGCTTGGTGAAGATTTTGAAAGTATAGAGAGATGGTTTTCTGTAGTGGAGATATTGCAACAATTGCTCACCTAACATGGAAGCACTTACTAACTAAAGAAAAATAGAAAGAACTCCTGTTAGGTGAGCACCTGATGCTCAAATGCAATTATTCTCTAAATATTATAACATACACTTCCAGAGCTGTTGTTTAGTTAACAGAACTTCAACCTCAATAGGTAAGCACTTACAAGCTTGAAGCTGTATTTCTATGAGGTTTCAAGACATCTGAAATTCAAAACTGCAATGTTCAGCCAGTTGGCCTGCATCACTGTTCTCATCCGAGGCCGTTCCTGCTATGGGCACTGTGGAAGAAGTGCCCACCTTATTATCCCTTGAAAGGCCCTCAAGGCACCAAACCATTAAGTAGCTCCTCCCACATTTGTCCCGCTCTTTTCTGAGCTTGCTTGGTGAAGATTTTGAAAGTATAGAGAGATGGTTTTCTGTAGTAGAGATATTGCAACAATTGCTCACCTAACATGGAAGCACTTACTAACTAAAGAAAAATAGAAATAACTCCTGTTAGGTGAGCACCTGATGCTCAAATGCAATTATTCTCTAAATATTATAACATACACTTCCAGAGCTGTTGTTTAGTTAACAGAACTTCAACCTCAATAGGTAAGCACTTACAAGCTTGAAGCTGTTGTTGTTTTTTTAGAGAGATGGTTTTCTGTAGTGGGGATATCGCAACAATTGCTCACCTAACATGGAAGCACTTACTAACTAAAGAAAAATAGAAAGAACTCCTGTTAGGTGAGCACCTGATGTTCAAATGCAATCCATCCTAAATATTATAACATACACTTCCAAAGTTGCTGTTTAGTTCACAGAACGTCAACCTCAAAAGGTAAGCCCTTATAACCATGAAGCTGTATTTCTATGAGGTTTCAAGACATCTGAAATTCAAAACTGCAATGTTCAGCCAATGGGTCTGCATCCCTGTTCTTGTCTGAGGCTGTTCCTGTTATGGGCACTGTGGAAGAAGTGCTCGCCTTTTTATCCCTTGAAAGGCCCTGAAGGCACCAAACCATTAAGTAGCTCCTCCCACATTTTTCCCGCTCTTTCTGAGCTTGCTTGGTGAAGATTTTGAAAGTATAGAGAGATGGTTTTCTGTAGTGGGGATATTGCAACAATTGCTCACCTAACATGGAAGCACTTACTAACTAAAGAAAAATAGAAAGAACTCCTGTTAGGTGAGCACCTGATGCTCAAATGCAATTATTCTCTAAATATTATAACATACACTTCCAGAGCTGTTGTTTAGTTAACAGAACTTCAACCTCAATAGGTAAGCACTTACAAGCTTGAAGCTGTATTTCTATGAGGTTTCAAGACATCTGAAATTCAAAACTGCAATGTTCAGCCAGTTGGCCTGCATCACTGTTCTCATCCGAGGCCGTTCCTGCTATGGGCACTGTGGAAGAAGTGCCCACCTTTTTATCCCTTGAAAGGCCCTGAAGGCACCAAACCATTAAGTAGCTCCTCCCACATTTTTCCCGCTCTTTTCTGAGCTTGCTTGGTGAAGATTTTGAAAGTATAGAGAGATGGTTTTCTGTAGTGGAGATATTGCAACAATTGCTCACCTAACATGGAAGCACTTACTAACTAAAGAAAAATAGAAAGAACTCCTGTTAGGTGAGCACCTGATGCTCAAATGCAATTATTCTCTAAATATTATAACATACACTTCCAGAGCTGTTGTTTAGTTAACAGAACTTCAACCTCAATAGGTAAGCACTTACAAGCTTGAAGCTGTATTTCTATGAGGTTTCAAGACATCTGAAATTCAAAACTGCAATGTTCAGCCAGTTGGCCTGCATCACTGTTCTCATCCGAGGCCGTTCCTGCTATGGGCACTGTGGAAGAAGTGCCCACCTTATTATCCCTTGAAAGGCCCTCAAGGCACCAAACCATTAAGTAGCTCCTCCCACATTTGTCCCGCTCTTTTCTGAGCTTGCTTGGTGAAGATTTTGAAAGTATAGAGAGATGGTTTTCTGTAGTAGAGATATTGCAACAATTGCTCACCTAACATGGAAGCACTTACTAACTAAAGAAAAATAGAAAGAACTCCTGTTAGGTGAGCACCTGATGCTCAAATGCAATTATTCTCTAAATATTATAACATACACTTCCAGAGCTGTTGTTTAGTTAACAGAACTTCAACCTCAATAGGTAAGCACTTACAAGCTTGAAGCTGTTGTTGTTTTTTTAGAGAGATGGTTTTCTGTAGTGGGGATATCGCAACAATTGCTCACCTAACATGGAAGCACTTACTAACTAAAGAAAAATAGAAAGAACTCCTGTTAGGTGAGCACCTGATGTTCAAATGCAATCCATCCTAAATATTATAACATACACTTCCAAAGTTGCTGTTTAGTTCACAGAACTTCAACCTCAAAAGGTAAGCACTTATAACCATGAAGCTGTATTTCTATGAGGTTTCAAGACATCTGAAATTCAAAACTGCAATGTTCAGCCAATGGGTCTGCATCCCTGTTCTTGTCTGAGGCTGTTCCTGTTATGGGCACTGTGGAAGAAGTGCTCGCCTTTTTATCCCTTGAAAGGCCCTGAAGGCACCAAACCATTAAGTAGCTCCTCTCACATTTTTCCCGCTCTTTCTGAGCTTGCTTGGTGAAGATTTTGAAAGTATAGAGAGATGGTTTTCTGTAGTGGGGATATTGCAACAATTGCTCACCTAACATGGAAGCACTTACTAACTAAAGAAAAATAGAAAGAACTCCTGTTAGGTGAACACCTGATGCTCAAATGTAATCCATCCCTAAATATTATACCATGTACTTCCAGAGTTGTTGTTTATTTCACAGAACTTCAAACTCAAAAGGTAAGCACTTACAAGCTTGAAGCTGTATTTCTATGAGGTTTCAAGACATCTGAAATTCAAAACTGCAATGTTCAGCCAAAGGGTCTGCATCCCTGTTCTTGTCTGAGGCTGTTCCTGGTATGGGCACTGTGGAAGAAGTTCTAGCCTTTTTATCCCTTGAAAGTCCCTGAAGGCACCAAACCATTAATAAACTCCTCCCACATTTTTCCCGCTCTTTTCTGAGCTTGCTTGGTGAAGATTTTGAAAGTATAGAGAGATGGTTTTCTGTAGTGGAGATATTGCAACAATTGCTCACCTAACATGGAAGCACTTACTAACTAAAGAAAAATAGAAATAACTCCTGTTAGGTGAGCACCTGATGTTCAAATGCAATCCATCCTAAATATTATAACATACACTTCCAAAATTGCTGTTTAGTTCACAGAACTTCAACCTCAAAAGGGAAGCACTTACACATATATAAAACGCAGGTGCCAACCTTGAAGCTGTATTTCTGTGAGGTTCCAAGACATCTGAAATTCAAAACTGCAATGTTCAGCCAGTGGGTCTGCATCCCTGTTCTTGTCTGAGGCTGTTCCTGTTATGGGCACTGTGGTAGAAGTGCTCGCCTTTTTATCCCTTGAAAGGCCCTGAAGGCACCAAAACATTAAGTAGCTCCTCCCACATTTTTCCCGCTCTTTTCTGACCTTGATTGGTGAAGATTTTGAAAGTATAGAGAGATGGTTTTCTGTAGTGGGGATATTGCAACAATTGCTCACCTAACATGGAAGCACTTACTAACTAAAGAAAAATAGAAAGAACTCCTGTTAGGTGAGCACCTGATGCTCAAATGCAATTATTCTCTAAATATTATAACATACACTTCCAGAGCTGTTGTTTAGTTAACAGAACTTCAACCTCAATAGGTAAGCACTTACAAGCTTGAAGCTGTATTTCTATGAGGTTTCAAGACATCTGAAATTCAAAACTGCAATGTTCAGCCAGTGGGTCTGCATCCCTGTTCTTGTCTGAGGCTGTTCCTGTTATGGGCACTGTGGAAGAAGTGCTCGCCTTTTTATCCCTTGAAAGGCCCTGAAGGCACCAAAACATTAAGTAGCTCCTCCCACATTTTTCCCGCTCTTTTCTGAGCTTGATTGGTGAAGATTTTGAAAGTATAGAGAGATGGTTTTCTGTAGTGGGGATATTGCAACAATTGCTCACCTAACATGGAAGCACTTACTAACTAAAGAAAAATAGAAAGAACTCCTGTTAGGTGAGCACCTGATGCTCAAATGCAATTATTCTCTAAATATTATAACATACACTTCCAGAGCTGTTGTTTAGTTAACAGAACTTCAACCTCAATAGGTAAGCACTTACAAGCTTGAAGCTGTATTTCTATGAGGTTTCAAGACATCTGAAATTCAAAACTGCAATGTTCAGCCAGTTGGCCTGCATCACTGTTCTCATCCGAGGCCGTTCCTGCTATGGGCACTGTGGAAGAAGTGCCCACCTTTTTATCCCTTGAAAGGCCCTCAAGGCACCAAACCATTAAGTAGCTCCTCCCACATTTGTCCCGCTCTTTTCTGAGCTTGCTTGGTGAAGATTTTGAAAGTATAGAGAGATGGTTTTCTGTAGTAGAGATATTGCAACAATTGCTCACCTAACATGGAAGCACTTACTAACTAAAGAAAAATAGAAAGAACTCCTGTTAGGTGAGCACCTGATGCTCAAATGCAATTATTCTCTAAATATTATAACATACACTTCCAGAGCTGTTGTTTAGTTAACAGAACTTCAACCTCAATAGGTAAGCACTTACAAGCTTGAAGCTGTATTTCTATGAGGTTTCAAGACATCTGAAATTCAAAACGGCAATGTTCAGCCAGTTGGCCTGCATCACTGTTCTCATCCGAGGCCGTTCCTGCTATGGGCACTGTGGAAGAAGTGCCCACCTTTTTATCCCTTGAAAGGCCCTCAAGGCACCAAACCATTAAGTAGCTCCTCCCACATTTTTCCCGCTCTTTTCTGAGCTTGCTTGGTGAAGATTTTGAAAGTATAGAGAGATGGTTTTCTGTAGTGGGGATATTGCAACAATTGCTCACCTAACATGGAAGCACTTACTAACTAAAGAAAAATAGAAAGAACTCCTGTTAGGTGAGCACCTGATGTTCAAATGCAATCCATCCTAAATATTATAACATACACTTCCAAAGTTGCTGTTTAGTTCACAGAACTTCAACCTCAAAAGGTAAGCACTTATAACCATGAAGCTGTATTTCTATGAGGTTTCAAGACATCTGAAATTCAAAACTGCAATGTTCAGCCAATGGGTCTGCATCCCTGTTCTTGTCTGAGGCTGTTCCTGTTATGGGCACTGTGGAAGAAGTGCTCGCCTTTTTATCCCTTGAAAGGCCCTGAAGGCACCAAACCATTAAGTAGCTCCTCCCACATTTTTCCCGCTCTTTCTGAGCTTGCTTGGTCAAGATTGTGAAAGTATAGAGAGATGGTTTTCTGTAGTGGGGATATTGCAACAATTGCTCACCTAACATGGAAGCACTTACTAACTAAAGAAAAATAGAAAGAACTCCTGTTAGGTGAACACCTGATGCTCAAAAGTAATCCATCCCTAAATATTATACCATGTACTTCCAGAGTTGTTGTTTATTTCACAGAACTTCAAACTCAAAAGGTAAGCACTTATAACCATGAAGCTGTATTTCTATGAGGTTTCAAGACATCTGAAATTCAAAACTGCAATGTTCAGCCAATGGGTCTGCATCCCTGTTCTTGTCTGAGGCTGTTCCTGGTATGGGCACTGTGGAAGAAGTTCTAGCCTTTTTATCCCTTGAAAGTCCCTGAAGGCACCAAACCATTAAGAAGCTCCTCCCACATTTTTCCCGCTCTTTTCTGAGCTTGCTTGGTGAAGATTTTGAAAGTATAGAGAGATGGTTTTCTGTAGTGGAGATATTGCAACAATTGCTCACCTAACATGGAAGCACTTACTAACTAAAGAAAAATAGAAATAACTCCTGTTAGGTGAGCACCTGATGTTCAAATGCAATCCATCCTAAATATTATAACATACACTTCCAAAGTTGCTGTTTAGTTCACAGAACTTCAACCTCAAAAGGTAAGCACTTATAACCATGAAGCTGCATTTCTATGAGGTTTCAAGACATCTGAAATTCAAAACTGCAATGTTCAGCCAATGGGTCTGCATCCCTGTTCTTGTCTGAGGCTGTTCCTGTTATGGGCACTGTGGAAGAAGTGCTCGCCTTTTTATCCCTTGAAAGGCCCTGAAGGCACCAAACCATTAAGTAGCTCCTCCCACATTTTTCCCGCTCTTTCTGAGCTTGCTTGGTGAAGATTTTGAAAGTATAGAGAGATGGTTTTCTGTAGTGGGGATATTGCAATAATTGCTCACCTAACATGGAAGCACTTACTAACTAAAGAAAAATAGAAAGAACTCCTGTTAGGTGAACACCTGATGCTCAAATGTAATCCATCCCTAAATATTATACCATGTACTTCCAGAGTTGTTGTTTATTTCACAGAACTTCAAACTCAAAAGGTAAGCACTTACAAGCTTGAAGCTGTATTTCTATGAGGTTTCAAGACATCTGAAATTCAAAACTGCAATGTTCAGCCAAAGGGTCTGCATCCCTGTTCTTGTCTGAGGCTGTTCCTGGTATGGGCACTGTGGAAGAAGTTCTAGCCTTTTTATCCCTTGAAAGTCCCTGAAGGCACCAAACCATTAATAAACTCCTCCCACATTTTTCCCGCTCTTTTCTGAGCTTGCTTGGTGAAGATTTTGAAAGTATAGAGAGATGGTTTTCTGTAGTGGAGATATTGCAACAATTGCTCACCTAACATGGAAGCACTTACTAACTAAAGAAAAATAGAAATAACTCCTGTTAGGTGAGCACCTGATGTTCAAATGCAATCCATCCTAAATATTATAACATACACTTCCAAAATTGCTGTTTAGTTCACAGAACTTCAACCTCAAAAGGGAAGCACTTACACATATATAAAACGCAGGTGCCAACCTTGAAGCTGTATTTCTGTGAGGTTCCAAGACATCTGAAATTCAAAACTGCAATGTTCAGCCAGTGGGTCTGCATCCCTGTTCTTGTCTGAGGCTGTTCCTGTTATGGGCACTGTGGTAGAAGTGCTCGCCTTTTTATCCCTTGAAAGGCCCTGAAGGCACCAAAACATTAAGTAGCTCCTCCCACATTTTTCCCGCTCTTTTCTGACCTTGATTGGTGAAGATTTTGAAAGTATAGAGAGATGGTTTTCTGTAGTGGGGATATTGCAACAATTGCTCACCTAACATGGAAGCACTTACTAACTAAAGAAAAATAGAAAGAACTCCTGTTAGGTGAGCACCTGATGCTCAAATGCAATTATTCTCTAAATATTATAACATACACTTCCAGAGCTGTTGTTTAGTTAACAGAACTTCAACCTCAATAGGTAAGCACTTACAAGCTTGAAGCTGTATTTCTATGAGGTTTCAAGACATCTGAAATTCAAAACTGCAATGTTCAGCCAGTGGGTCTGCATCCCTGTTCTTGTCTGAGGCTGTTCCTGTTATGGGCACTGTGGAAGAAGTGCTCGCCTTTTTATCCCTTGAAAGGCCCTGAAGGCACCAAAACATTAAGTAGCTCCTCCCACATTTTTCCCGCTCTTTTCTGAGCTTGATTGGTGAAGATTTTGAAAGTATAGAGAGATGGTTTTCTGTAGTGGGGATATTGCAACAATTGCTCACCTAACATGGAAGCACTTACTAACTAAAGAAAAATAGAAAGAACTCCTGTTAGGTGAGCACCTGATGCTCAAATGCAATTATTCTCTAAATATTATAACATACACTTCCAGAGCTGTTGTTTAGTTAACAGAACTTCAACCTCAATAGGTAAGCACTTACAAGCTTGAAGCTGTATTTCTATGAGGTTTCAAGACATCTGAAATTCAAAACTGCAATGTTCAGCCAGTTGGCCTGCATCACTGTTCTCATCCGAGGCCGTTCCTGCTATGGGCACTGTGGAAGAAGTGCCCACCTTTTTATCCCTTGAAAGGCCCTCAAGGCACCAAACCATTAAGTAGCTCCTCCCACATTTGTCCCGCTCTTTTCTGAGCTTGCTTGGTGAAGATTTTGAAAGTATAGAGAGATGGTTTTCTGTAGTAGAGATATTGCAACAATTGCTCACCTAACATGGAAGCACTTACTAACTAAAGAAAAATAGAAAGAACTCCTGTTAGGTGAGCACCTGATGCTCAAATGCAATTATTCTCTAAATATTATAACATACACTTCCAGAGCTGTTGTTTAGTTAACAGAACTTCAACCTCAATAGGTAAGCACTTACAAGCTTGAAGCTGTATTTCTATGAGGTTTCAAGACATCTGAAATTCAAAACGGCAATGTTCAGCCAGTTGGCCTGCATCACTGTTCTCATCCGAGGCCGTTCCTGCTATGGGCACTGTGGAAGAAGTGCCCACCTTTTTATCCCTTGAAAGGCCCTCAAGGCACCAAACCATTAAGTAGCTCCTCCCACATTTTTCCCGCTCTTTTCTGAGCTTGCTTGGTGAAGATTTTGAAAGTATAGAGAGATGGTTTTCTGTAGTGGGGATATTGCAACAATTGCTCACCTAATATGGAAGCACTTACTAACTAAAGAAAAATAGAAAGAACTCCTGTTAGGTGAGCACCTGATGTTCAAATGCAATCCATCCTAAATATTATAACATACACTTCCAAAGTTGCTGTTTAGTTCACAGAACTTCAACCTCAAAAGGTAAGCACTTATAACCATGAAGCTGTATTTCTATGAGGTTTCAAGACATCTGAAATTCAAAACTGCAATGTTCAGCCAATGGGTCTGCATCCCTGTTCTTGTCTGAGGCTGTTCCTGTTATGGGCACTGTGGAAGAAGTGCTCGCCTTTTTATCCCTTGAAAGGCCCTGAAGGCACCAAACCATTAAGTAGCTCCTCCCACATTTTTCCCGCTCTTTCTGAGCTTGCTTGGTGAAGATTGTGAAAGTATAGAGAGATGGTTTTCTGTATTGGGGATATTGCAACAATTGCTCACCTAACATGGAAGCACTTACTAACTAAAGAAAAATAGAAAGAACTCCTGTTAGGTGAACACCTGATGCTCAAAAGTAATCCATCCCTAAATATTATACCATGTACTTCCAGAGTTGTTGTTTATTTCACAGAACTTCAAACTCAAAAGGTAAGCACTTATAACCATGAAGCTGTATTTCTATGAGGTTTCAAGACATCTGAAATTCAAAACTGCAATGTTCAGCCAATGGGTCTGCATCCCTGTTCTTGTCTGAGGCTCTTCCTGGTATGGGCACTGTGGAAGAAGTTCTAGCCTTTTTATCCCTTGAAAGTCCCTGAAGGCACCAAACCATTAAGAAGCTCCTCCCACATTTTTCCCGCTCTTTTCTGAGCTTGCTTGGTGAAGATTTTGAAAGTATAGAGAGATGGTTTTCTGTAGTGGAGATATTGCAACAATTGCTCACCTAACATGGAAGCACTTACTAACTAAAGAAAAATAGAAATAACTCCTGTTAGGTGAGCACCTGATGTTCAAATGCAATCCATCCTAAATATTATAACATACACTTCCAAAATTGCTGTTTAGTTCACAGAACTTCAACCTCAAAAGGGAAGCACTTACACATATATAAAACGCAGGTGCCAACCTTGAAGCTGTATTTCTGTGAGGTTCCAAGACATCCGAAATTCAAAACTGCAATGTTCAGCCAGTGGGTCTGCATCCCTGTTCTTGTCTGAGGCTGTTCCTGTTATGGGCACTGTGGAAGAAGTGCTCGCCTTTTTATCCCTTGAAAGGCCCTGAAGGCACCAAAACATTAAGTAGCTCCTCCCACATTTTTCCCGCTCTTTTCTGAGCTTGATTGGTGAAGATTTTGAAAGTATAGAGAGATGGTTTTCTGTAGTGGAGATATTGCAACAATTGCTCACCTAACATGGAAGCACTTACTAACTAAAGAAAAATAGAAAGAACTCCTGTTAGGTGAGCACCTGATGCTCAAATGCAATTATTCTCTAAATATTATAACATACACTTCCAGAGCTGTTGTTTAGTTAACAGAGTTGTTGTTTATTTCACAGAACTTCAAACTCAAAAGGTAAGCACTTACAAGCTTGAAGCTGTATTTCTATGAGGTTTCAAGGCATCTGAAATTCAAAACTGCAATGTTCAGCCAAAGGGTCTACATCCCTGTTCTTGTCAGAGGCTGTTTCTGGTATGGGCACTGTGGAAGAAGTGCCCACCTTTTTATCCCTTGAAAGGCCCTCAAGGCACCAAACCATTAAGTAGCTCCTCCCACATTTTTCCCGCTCTTTTCTGAGCTTGCTTGGTGAAGATTTTGAAAGTATAGAGAGATGGTTTTCTGTAGTGGGGATAGTGCAACAATTGCTCACCTAACATAGAAGCACTTACTAACTAAAGAAAAATAGAAAGAACTCCTGTTAGGTGAACACCTGATGCTCAAATGCAATCCATCCCTAAATAGTATACCATGTACTTCCAGAGTTGTTGTTTATTTCACAGAACTTCAAACTCAAAAGGTAAGCACTTATAATCATGAAGCTGTATTTCATTGAGGTTTCAAGACATCTGAAATTCAAAACTGCAATGTTCAGCCAGTTGGCCTGCATCACTGTTGTCATCCGAGGCCGTTCCTGCTATGGGCACTGTGGAGAAGGGCCCACCTTTTTATCCCTTGAAAGGCCCTCAAGGCACCAGACCATTAAGTAGTTCCTCCCATATTTTTCCCGCTCTTTTCTGAGGTTGCTTGGTGAAGATTTTGAAAGTATAGAGAGATGGTTTTCTGTAGTGGGGATATTGCAACAATTGCTCACCTAACATGGAAGCACTTACTAACTAAAGAAAAATAGAAAGAACTCCTGTTAGGTGAACACCTGATGCTCAAATGCAATCCATCCCTAAATATTATACCATGTACTTCCAGAGTTGTTGTTTATTTCACAGAACTTCAAACTCAAAAGGTAAGCACTTACAAGCTTGAAGCTGTATTTCTATGAGGTTTCAAGGCATCTGAAATTCAAAACTGCAATGTTCAGCCAAAGGGTCTGCATCCCTGTTCTTGTCTGAGGCTGTTACTGTTATGGGCACTGTGGAAGAAGTGCTCGCCTTTTTATCCCTTGAAAGGCCCTGAAGGCACCAAACCATTAAGTAGCTCCTCCCACATTTTTCCCCGCTCTTTTCTGAGCTTGCTTGGTGAAGATTTTGAAAGTATAGAGAGATGGTTTTCTGTAGTGGAGATATTGCAACAATTGCTCACCTAACATGGAAGCACTTACTAACTAAAGAAAAATAGAAAGAACTCCTGTTAGGTGAGCACCTGATGCTCAAATGCAATTATTCTCTAAATATTATAACATACACTTCCAGAGCTGTTGTTTAGTTAACAGAACTTCAACCTCAATGGGTAAGCACTTACAAGCTTGAAGCTGTATTTCTATGAGGTTTCAAGACATCTGAAATTCAAAACTGCAATGTTCAGCCAGTTGGCCTGCATCACTGTTCTCATCCGAGGCCGTTCCTGCTATGGGCACTGTGGAAGAAGTGCCCACCTTTTTATCCCTTGAAAGGCCCTCAAGGCACCAAACCATTAAGTAGCTCCTCCCACATTTTTCCCGCTCTTTTCTGAGCTTGATTGGTGAAGATTTTGAAAGTATAGAGAGATGGTTTTCTGTAGTGGGGATATTGCAACAATTGCTCACCTAACATGGAAGCACTTACTAACTAAAGAAAAATAGAAAGAACTCCTGTTAGGTGAGCACCTGATGCTCAAATGCAATTATTCTCTAAATATTATAACATACACTTCCAGAGCTGTTGTTTAGTTAACAGAACTTCAACCTCAATAGGTAAGCACTTACAAGCTTGAAGCTGTATTTCTATGAGGTTTCAAGACATCTGAAATTCAAAACTGCAATGTTCAGCCAGTGGGTCTGCATCCCTGTTCTTGTCTGAGGCTGTTCCTGTTATGGGCACTGTGGAAGAAGTGCTCGCCTTTTTATCCCTTGAAAGGCCCTGAAGGCACCAAAACATTAAGTAGCTCCTCCCACATTTTTCCCGCTCTTTTCTGAGCTTGATTGGTGACGATTTTGAAAGTATAGAGAGATGGTTTTCTGTAGTGGGGATATTGCAAGAATTGCTCACCTAACATGGAAGCACTTACTAACTAAAGAAAAATAGAAAGAACTCCTGTTAGGTGAGCACCTGATGCTCAAATGCAATTATTCTCTAAATATTATAACATACACTTCCAGAGCTGTTGTTTAGTTAACAGAACTTCAACCTCAATAGGTAAGCACTCACAAGCTTGAAGCTGTATTTCTATGAGGTTTCAAGACATCTGAAATTCAAAGCTGCAATGTTCAGCCAGTTGGCCTGCATCACTGTTCTCATCCGAGGCCGTTCCTGCTATGGGCACTGTGGAAGAAGTGCCCACCTTTTTATCCCTTGAAAGGCCCTCAAGGCACCAAACCATTAAGTAGCTCCTCCCACATTTTTCCCGCTCTTTTCTGAGCTTGCTTGGTGAAGATTTTGAAAGTATAGAGAGATGGTTTTCTGTAGTGGGGATATTGCAACAATTGCTCACCTAACATGGAAGCACTTACTAACTAAAGAAAAATAGAAAGAACTCCTGTTAGGTGAGCACCTGATGTTCAAATGCAATCCATCCTAAATATTATAACATACACTTCCAAAGTTGCTGTTTAGTTCACAGAACTTCAACCTCAAAAGGTAAGCACTTATAACCATGAAGCTGTATTTCTATGAGGTTTCAAGACATCTGAAATTCAAAACTGCAATGTTCAGCCAATGGGTCTGCATCCCTGTTCTTGTCTGAGGCTGTTCCTGTTATGGGCACTGTGGAAGAAGTGCTCGCCTTTTTATCCCTTGAAAGGCCCTGAAGGCACCAAACCATTAAGTAGCTCCTCTCACATTTTTCCCGCTCTTTTCTGAGCTTGCTTGGTGAAGATTTTGAAAGTATAGAGAGATGGTTTTCTGTAGTGGAGATATTGCAACAATTGCTCACCTAACATGGAAGCACTTACTAACTAAAGAAAAATAGAAAGAACTCCTGTTAGGTGAGCACCTGATGCTCAAATGCAATTATTCTCTAAATATTATAACATACACTTCCAGAGCTGTTGTTTAGTTAACAGAACTTCAACCTCAATAGGTAAGCACTTACAAGCTTGAAGCTGTATTTCTATGAGGTTTCAAGACATCTGAAATTCAAAACTGCAATGTTCAGCCAGTGGGTCTGCATCCCTGTTCTTGTCTGAGGCTGTTCCTGTTATGGGCACTGTGGAAGAAGTGCTCGCCTTTTTATCCCTTGAAAGGCCCTGAAGGCACCAAAACATTAAGTAGCTCCTCCCACATTTTTCCCGCTCTTTTCTGAGCTTGATTGGTGACGATTTTGAAAGTATAGAGAGATGGTTTTCTGTAGTGGGGATATTGCAAGAATTGCTCACCTAACATGGAAGCACTTACTAACTAAAGAAAAATAGAAAGAACTCCTGTTAGGTGAGCACCTGATGCTCAAATGCAATTATTCTCTAAATATTATAACATACACTTCCAGAGCTGTTGTTTAGTTAACAGAACTTCAACCTCAATAGGTAAGCACTCACAAGCTTGAAGCTGTATTTCTATGAGGTTTCAAGACATCTGAAATTCAAAGCTGCAATGTTCAGCCAGTTGGCCTGCATCACTGTTCTCATCCGAGGCCGTTCCTGCTATGGGCACTGTGGAAGAAGTGCCCACCTTTTTATCCCTTGAAAGGCCCTCAAGGCACCAAACCATTAAGTAGCTCCTCCCACATTTTTCCCGCTCTTTTCTGAGCTTGCTTGGTGAAGATTTTGAAAGTATAGAGAGATGGTTTTCTGTAGTGGGGATATTGCAACAATTGCTCACCTAACATGGAAGCACTTAGTAACTAAAGAAAAATAGAAAGAACTCCTGTTAGGTGAGCACCTGATGTTCAAATGCAATCCATCCTAAATATTATAACATACACTTCCAAAGTTGCTGTTTAGTTCACAGAACTTCAACCTCAAAAGGTAAGCACTTATAACCATGAAGCTGTATTTCTATGAGGTTTCAAGACATCTGAAATTCAAAACTGCAATGTTCAGCCAATGGGTCTGCATCCCTGTTCTTGTCTGAGGCTGTTCCTGTTATGGGCACTGTGGAAGAAGTGCTCGCCTTTTTATCCCTTGAAAGGCCCTGAAGGCACCAAACCATTAAGTAGCTCCTCTCACATTTTTCCCGCTCTTTTCTGAGCTTGCTTGGTGAAGATTTTGAAAGTATAGAGAGATGGTTTTCTGTAGTGGAGATATTGCAACAATTGCTCACCTAACATGGAAGCACTTACTAACTAAAGAAAAATAGAAAGAACTCCTGTTAGGTGAGCACCTGATGCTCAAATGCAATTATTCTCTAAATATTATAACATACACTTCCAGAGCTGTTGTTTAGTTAACAGAACTTCAACCTCAATAGGTAAGCACTTACAAGCTTGAAGCTGTATTTCTATGAGGTTTCAAGACATCTGAAATTCAAAACTGCAATGTTCAGCCAGTTGGCCTGCATCACTGTTCTCATCCGAGGCCGTTCCTGCTATGGGCACTGTGGAAGAAGTGCCCACCTTTTTATCCCTTGAAAGGCCCTCAAGGCACCAAACCATTAAGTAGCTCCTCCCACATTTGTCCCGCTCTTTTCTGAGCTTGCTTGGTGAAGATTTTGAAAGTATAGAGAGATGGTTTTCTGTAGTAGAGATATTGCAACAATTGCTCACCTAACATGGAAGCACTTACTAACTAAAGAAAAATAGAAAGAACTCCTGTTAGGTGAGCACCTGATGCTCAAATGCAATTATTCTCTAAATATTATAACATACACTTCCAGAGCTGTTGTTTAGTTAACAGAACTTCAACCTCAATAGGTAAGCACTTACAAGCTTGAAGCTGTATTTCTATGAGGTTTCAAGACATCTGAAATTCAAAACGGCAATGTTCAGCCAGTTGGCCTGCATCACTGTTCTCATCCGAGGCCGTTCCTGCTATGGGCACTGTGGAAGAAGTGCCCACCTTTTTATCCCTTGAAAGGCCCTCAAGGCACCAAACCATTAAGTAGCTCCTCCCACATTTGTCCCGCTCTTTTCTGAGCTTGCTTGGTGAAGATTTTGAAAGTATAGAGAGATGGTTTTCTGTAGTAGAGATATTGCAACAATTGCTCACCTAACATGGAAGCACTTACTAACTAAAGAAAAATAGAAAGAACTCCTGTTAGGTGAGCACCTGATGCTCAAATGCAATTATTCTCTAAATATTATAACATACACTTCCAGAGCTGTTGTTTAGTTAACAGAACTTCAACCTCAATAGGTAAGCACTTACAAGCTTGAAGCTGTTGTTGTTTTTTTAGAGAGATGGTTTTCTGTAGTGGGGATATCGCAACAATTGCTCACCTAACATGGAAGCACTTACTAACTAAAGAAAAATAGAAAGAACTCCTGTTAGGTGAGCACCTGATGTTCAAATGCAATCCATCCTAAATATTATAACATACACTTCCAAAGTTGCTGTTTAGTTCACAGAACTTCAACCTCAAAAGGTAAGCCCTTATAACCATGAAGCTGTATTTCTATGAGGTTTCAAGACATCTGAAATTCAAAACTGCAATGTTCAGCCAATGGGTCTGCATCCCTGTTCTTGTCTGAGGCTGTTCCTGTTATGGGCACTGTGGAAGAAGTGCTCGCCTTTTTATCCCTTGAAAGGCCCTGAAGGCACCAAACCATTAAGTAGCTCCTCCCACATTTTTCCCGCTCTTTCTGAGCTTGCTTGGTGAAGATTTTGAAAGTATAGAGAGATGGTTTTCTGTAGTGGGGATATTGCAACAATTGCTCACCTAACATGGAAGCACTTACTAACTAAAGAAAAATAGAAAGAACTCCTGTTAGGTGAGCACCTGATGCTCAAATGCAATTATTCTCTAAATATTATAACATACACTTCCAGAGCTGTTGTTTAGTTAACAGAACTTCAACCTCAATAGGTAAGCACTTACAAGCTTGAAGCTGTATTTCTATGAGGTTTCAAGACATCTGAAATTCAAAACTGCAATGTTCAGCCAGTTGGCCTGCATCACTGTTCTCATCCGAGGCCGTTCCTGCTATGGGCACTGTGGAAGAAGTGCCCACCTTTTTATCCCTTGAAAGGCCCTGAAGGCACCAAACCATTAAGTAGCTCCTCCCACATTTTCCCGCTCTTTTCTGAGCTTGCTTGGTGAAGATTTTGAAAGTATAGAGAGATGGTTTTCTGTAGTGGAGATATTGCAACAATTGCTCACCTAACATGGAAGCACTTACTAACTAAAGAAAAATAGAAAGAACTCCTGTTAGGTGAGCACCTGATGCTCAAATGCAATTATTCTCTAAATATTATAACATACACTTCCAGAGCTGTTGTTTAGTTAACAGAACTTCAACCTCAATAGGTAAGCACTTACAAGCTTGAAGCTGTATTTCTATGAGGTTTCAAGACATCTGAAATTCAAAACTGCAATGTTCAGCCAGTTGGCCTGCATCACTGTTCTCATCCGAGGCCGTTCCTGCTATGGGCACTGTGGAAGAAGTGCCCACCTTATTATCCCTTGAAAGGCCCTCAAGGCACCAAACCATTAAGTAGCTCCTCCCACATTTGTCCCGCTCTTTTCTGAGCTTGCTTGGTGAAGATTTTGAAAGTATAGAGAGATGGTTTTCTGTAGTAGAGATATTGCAACAATTGCTCACCTAACATGGAAGCACTTACTAACTAAAGAAAAATAGAAAGAACTCCTGTTAGGTGAGCACCTGATGCTCAAATGCAATTATTCTCTAAATATTATAACATACACTTCCAGAGCTGTTGTTTAGTTAACAGAACTTCAACCTCAATAGGTAAGCACTTACAAGCTTGAAGCTGTTGTTGTTTTTTTAGAGAGATGGTTTTCTGTAGTGGGGATATCGCAACAATTGCTCACCTAACATGGAAGCACTTACTAACTAAAGAAAAATAGAAAGAACTCCTGTTAGGTGAGCACCTGATGTTCAAATGCAATCCATCCTAAATATTATAACATACACTTCCAAAGTTGCTGTTTAGTTCACAGAACTTCAACCTCAAAAGGTAAGCACTTATAACCATGAAGCTGTATTTCTATGAGGTTTCAAGACATCTGAAATTCAAAACTGCAATGTTCAGCCAATGGGTCTGCATCCCTGTTCTTGTCTGAGGCTGTTCCTGTTATGGGCACTGTGGAAGAAGTGCTCGCCTTTTTATCCCTTGAAAGGCCCTGAAGGCACCAAACCATTAAGTAGCTCCTCTCACATTTTTCCCGCTCTTTCTGAGCTTGCTTGGTGAAGATTTTGAAAGTATAGAGAGATGGTTTTCTGTAGTGGGGATATTGCAACAATTGCTCACCTAACATGGAAGCACTTACTAACTAAAGAAAAATAGAAAGAACTCCTGTTAGGTGAACACCTGATGCTCAAATGTAATCCATCCCTAAATATTATACCATGTACTTCCAGAGTTGTTGTTTATTTCACAGAACTTCAAACTCAAAAGGTAAGCACTTACAAGCTTGAAGCTGTATTTCTATGAGGTTTCAAGACATCTGAAATTCAAAACTGCAATGTTCAGCCAAAGGGTCTGCATCCCTGTTCTTGTCTGAGGCTGTTCCTGGTATGGGCACTGTGGAAGAAGTTCTAGCCTTTTTATCCCTTGAAAGTCCCTGAAGGCACCAAACCATTAATAAACTCCTCCCACATTTTTCCCGCTCTTTTCTGAGCTTGCTTGGTGAAGATTTTGAAAGTATAGAGAGATGGTTTTCTGTAGTGGAGATATTGCAACAATTGCTCACCTAACATGGAAGCACTTACTAACTAAAGAAAAATAGAAATAACTCCTGTTAGGTGAGCACCTGATGTTCAAATGCAATCCATCCTAAATATTATAACATACACTTCCAAAATTGCTGTTTAGTTCACAGAACTTCAACCTCAAAAGGGAAGCACTTACACATATATAAAACGCAGGTGCCAACCTTGAAGCTGTATTTCTGTGAGGTTCCAAGACATCTGAAATTCAAAACTGCAATGTTCAGCCAGTGGGTCTGCATCCCTGTTCTTGTCTGAGGCTGTTCCTGTTATGGGCACTGTGGTAGAAGTGCTCGCCTTTTTATCCCTTGAAAGGCCCTGAAGGCACCAAAACATTAAGTAGCTCCTCCCACATTTTTCCCGCTCTTTTCTGACCTTGATTGGTGAAGATTTTGAAAGTATAGAGAGATGGTTTTCTGTAGTGGGGATATTGCAACAATTGCTCACCTAACATGGAAGCACTTACTAACTAAAGAAAAATAGAAAGAACTCCTGTTAGGTGAGCACCTGATGCTCAAATGCAATTATTCTCTAAATATTATAACATACACTTCCAGAGCTGTTGTTTAGTTAACAGAACTTCAACCTCAATAGGTAAGCACTTACAAGCTTGAAGCTGTATTTCTATGAGGTTTCAAGACATCTGAAATTCAAAACTGCAATGTTCAGCCAGTGGGTCTGCATCCCTGTTCTTGTCTGAGGCTGTTCCTGTTATGGGCACTGTGGAAGAAGTGCTCGCCTTTTTATCCCTTGAAAGGCCCTGAAGGCACCAAAACATTAAGTAGCTCCTCCCACATTTTTCCCGCTCTTTTCTGAGCTTGATTGGTGAAGATTTTGAAAGTATAGAGAGATGGTTTTCTGTAGTGGGGATATTGCAACAATTGCTCACCTAACATGGAAGCACTTACTAACTAAAGAAAAATAGAAAGAACTCCTGTTAGGTGAGCACCTGATGCTCAAATGCAATTATTCTCTAAATATTATAACATACACTTCCAGAGCTGTTGTTTAGTTAACAGAACTTCAACCTCAATAGGTAAGCACTTACAAGCTTGAAGCTGTATTTCTATGAGGTTTCAAGACATCTGAAATTCAAAACTGCAATGTTCAGCCAGTTGGCCTGCATCACTGTTCTCATCCGAGGCCGTTCCTGCTATGGGCACTGTGGAAGAAGTGCCCACCTTTTTATCCCTTGAAAGGCCCTCAAGGCACCAAACCATTAAGTAGCTCCTCCCACATTTGTCCCGCTCTTTTCTGAGCTTGCTTGGTGAAGATTTTGAAAGTATAGAGAGATGGTTTTCTGTAGTAGAGATATTGCAACAATTGCTCACCTAACATGGAAGCACTTACTAACTAAAGAAAAATAGAAAGAACTCCTGTTAGGTGAGCACCTGATGCTCAAATGCAATTATTCTCTAAATATTATAACATACACTTCCAGAGCTGTTGTTTAGTTAACAGAACTTCAACCTCAATAGGTAAGCACTTACAAGCTTGAAGCTGTATTTCTATGAGGTTTCAAGACATCTGAAATTCAAAACGGCAATGTTCAGCCAGTTGGCCTGCATCACTGTTCTCATCCGAGGCCGTTCCTGCTATGGGCACTGTGGAAGAAGTGCCCACCTTTTTATCCCTTGAAAGGCCCTCAAGGCACCAAACCATTAAGTAGCTCCTCCCACATTTTTCCCGCTCTTTTCTGAGCTTGCTTGGTGAAGATTTTGAAAGTATAGAGAGATGGTTTTCTGTAGTGGGGATATTGCAACAATTGCTCACCTAACATGGAAGCACTTACTAACTAAAGAAAAATAGAAAGAACTCCTGTTAGGTGAGCACCTGATGTTCAAATGCAATCCATCCTAAATATTATAACATACACTTCCAAAGTTGCTGTTTAGTTCACAGAACTTCAACCTCAAAAGGTAAGCACTTATAACCATGAAGCTGTATTTCTATGAGGTTTCAAGACATCTGAAATTCAAAACTGCAATGTTCAGCCAATGGGTCTGCATCCCTGTTCTTGTCTGAGGCTGTTCCTGTTATGGGCACTGTGGAAGAAGTGCTCGCCTTTTTATCCCTTGAAAGGCCCTGAAGGCACCAAACCATTAAGTAGCTCCTCCCACATTTTTCCCGCTCTTTCTGAGCTTGCTTGGTCAAGATTGTGAAAGTATAGAGAGATGGTTTTCTGTAGTGGGGATATTGCAACAATTGCTCACCTAACATGGAAGCACTTACTAACTAAAGAAAAATAGAAAGAACTCCTGTTAGGTGAACACCTGATGCTCAAAAGTAATCCATCCCTAAATATTATACCATGTACTTCCAGAGTTGTTGTTTATTTCACAGAACTTCAAACTCAAAAGGTAAGCACTTATAACCATGAAGCTGTATTTCTATGAGGTTTCAAGACATCTGAAATTCAAAACTGCAATGTTCAGCCAATGGGTCTGCATCCCTGTTCTTGTCTGAGGCTGTTCCTGGTATGGGCACTGTGGAAGAAGTTCTAGCCTTTTTATCCCTTGAAAGTCCCTGAAGGCACCAAACCATTAAGAAGCTCCTCCCACATTTTTCCCGCTCTTTTCTGAGCTTGCTTGGTGAAGATTTTGAAAGTATAGAGAGATGGTTTTCTGTAGTGGAGATATTGCAACAATTGCTCACCTAACATGGAAGCACTTACTAACTAAAGAAAAATAGAAATAACTCCTGTTAGGTGAGCACCTGATGTTCAAATGCAATCCATCCTAAATATTATAACATACACTTCCAAAGTTGCTGTTTAGTTCACAGAACTTCAACCTCAAAAGGTAAGCACTTATAACCATGAAGCTGTATTTCTATGAGGTTTCAAGACATCTGAAATTCAAAACTGCAATGTTCAGCCAATGGGTCTGCATCCCTGTTCTTGTCTGAGGCTGTTCCTGTTATGGGCACTGTGGAAGAAGTGCTCGCCTTTTTATCCCTTGAAAGGCCCTGAAGGCACCAAACCATTAAGTAGCTCCTCCCACATTTTTCCCGCTCTTTCTGAGCTTGCTTGGTGAAGATTTTGAAAGTATAGAGAGATGGTTTTCTGTAGTGGGGATATTGCAACAATTGCTCACCTAACATGGAAGCACTTACTAACTAAAGAAAAATAGAAAGAACTCCTGTTAGGTGAACACCTGATGCTCAAATGTAATCCATCCCTAAATATTATACCATGTACTTCCAGAGTTGTTGTTTAGTTAACAGAACTTCAACCTCAATAGGTAAGCACTTACAAGCTTGAAGCTGTATTTCTATGAGGTTTGAAGACATCTGAAATTCAAAACTGCAATGTTCAGCCAGTTGGCCTGCATCACTGTTCTCATCCGAGGCCGTTCCTGCTATGGGCACTGTGGAAGAAGTGCCCACCTTTTTATCCCTTGAAAGGCCCTCAAGGCACCAAACCATTAAGTAGCTCCTCCCACATTTGTCCTGCTCTTTTCTGAGCTTGCTTGGTGAAGATTTTGAAAGTATAGAGAGATGGTTTTCTGTAGTAGAGATATTGCAACAATTGCTCACCTAACATGGAAGCACTTACTAACTAAAGAAAAATAGAAAGAACTCCTGTTAGGTGAGCACCTGATGCTCAAATGCAATTATTCTCTAAATATTATAACATACACTTCCAGAGCTGTTGTTTAGTTAACAGAACTTCAACCTCAATAGGTAAGCACTTACAAGCTTGAAGCTGTATTTCTATGAGGTTTCAAGACATCTGAAATTCAAAACGGCAATGTTCAGCCAGTTGGCCTGCATCACTGTTCTCATCCGAGGCCGTTCCTGCTATGGGCACTGTGGAAGAAGTGCCCACCTTTTTATCCCTTGAAAGGCCCTCAAGGCACCAAACCATTAAGTAGCTCCTCCCACATTTTTCCCGCTCTTTTCTGAGCTTGCTTGGTGAAGATTTTGAAAGTATAGAGAGATGGTTTTCTGTAGTGGGGATATTGCAACAATTGCTCACCTAATATGGAAGCACTTACTAACTAAAGAAAAATAGAAAGAACTCCTGTTAGGTGAGCACCTGATGTTCAAATGCAATCCATCCTAAATATTATAACATACACTTCCAAAGTTGCTGTTTAGTTCACAGAACTTCAACCTCAAAAGGTAAGCACTTATAACCATGAAGCTGTATTTCTATGAGGTTTCAAGACATCTGAAATTCAAAACTGCAATGTTCAGCCAATGGGTCTGCATCCCTGTTCTTGTCTGAGGCTGTTCCTGTTATGGGCACTGTGGAAGAAGTGCTCGCCTTTTTATCCCTTGAAAGGCCCTGAAGGCACCAAACCATTAAGTAGCTCCTCCCACATTTTTCCCGCTCTTTCTGAGCTTGCTTGGTGAAGATTGTGAAAGTATAGAGAGATGGTTTTCTGTAGTGGGGATATTGCAACAATTGCTCACCTAACATGGAAGCACTTACTAACTAAAGAAAAATAGAAAGAACTCCTGTTAGGTGAACACCTGATGCTCAAAAGTAATCCATCCCTAAATATTATACCATGTACTTCCAGAGTTGTTGTTTATTTCACAGAACTTCAAACTCAAAAGGTAAGCACTTATAACCATGAAGCTGTATTTCTATGAGGTTTCAAGACATCTGAAATTCAAAACTGCAATGTTCAGCCAATGGGTCTGCATCCCTGTTCTTGTCTGAGGCTGTTCCTGGTATGGGCACTGTGGAAGAAGTTCTAGCCTTTTTATCCCTTGAAAGGCCCTGAAGGCACCAAACCATTAAGTAGCTCCTCCCACATTTTTCCCCGCTCTTTTCTGAGCTTGCTTGGTGAAGATTTTGAAAGTATAGAGAGATGGTTTTCTGTAGTGGAGATATTGCAACAATTGCTCACCTAACATGGAAGCACTTACTAACTAAAGAAAAATAGAAAGAACTCCTGTTAGGTGAGCACCTGATGCTCAAATGCAATTATTCTCTAAATATTATAACATACACTTCCAGAGCTGTTGTTTAGTTAACAGAACTTCAACCTCAATGGGTAAGCACTTACAAGCTTGAAGCTGTATTTCTATGAGGTTTCAAGACATCTGAAATTCAAAACTGCAATGTTCAGCCAGTTGGCCTGCATCACTGTTCTCATCCGAGGCCGTTCCTGCTATGGGCACTGTGGAAGAAGTGCCCACCTTTTTATCCCTTGAAAGGCCCTCAAGGCACCAAACCATTAAGTAGCTCCTCCCACATTTTTCCCGCTCTTTTCTGAGCTTGATTGGTGAAGATTTTGAAAGTATAGAGAGATGGTTTTCTGTAGTGGGGATATTGCAACAATTGCTCACCTAACATGGAAGCACTTACTAACTAAAGAAAAATAGAAAGAACTCCTGTTAGGTGAGCACCTGATGCTCAAATGCAATTATTCTCTAAATATTATAACATACACTTCCAGAGCTGTTGTTTAGTTAACAGAACTTCAACCTCAATAGGTAAGCACTTACAAGCTTGAAGCTGTATTTCTATGAGGTTTCAAGACATCTGAAATTCAAAACTGCAATGTTCAGCCAGTGGGTCTGCATCCCTGTTCTTGTCTGAGGCTGTTCCTGTTATGGGCACTGTGGAAGAAGTGCTCGCCTTTTTATCCCTTGAAAGGCCCTGAAGGCACCAAAACATTAAGTAGCTCCTCCCACATTTTTCCCGCTCTTTTCTGAGCTTGATTGGTGACGATTTTGAAAGTATAGAGAGATGGTTTTCTGTAGTGGGGATATTGCAACAATTGCTCACCTAACATGGAAGCACTTACTAACTAAAGAAAAATAGAAAGAACTCCTGTTAGGTGAGCACCTGATGCTCAAATGCAATTATTCTCTAAATATTATAACATACACTTCCAGAGCTGTTGTTTAGTTAACAGAACTTCAACCTCAATAGGTAAGCACTTACAAGCTTGAAGCTGTATTTCTATGAGGTTTCAAGACATCTGAAATTCAAAGCTGCAATGTTCAGCCAGTTGGCCTGCATCACTGTTCTCATCCGAGGCCGTTCCTGCTATGGGCACTGTGGAAGAAGTGCCCACCTTTTTATCCCTTGAAAGGCCCTCAAGGCACCAAACCATTAAGTAGCTCCTCCCACATTTTTCCCGCTCTTTTCTGAGCTTGCTTGGTGAAGATTTTGAAAGTATAGAGAGATGGTTTTCTGTAGTGGGGATATTGCAACAATTGCTCACCTAACATGGAAGCACTTACTAACTAAAGAAAAATAGAAAGAACTCCTGTTAGGTGAGCACCTGATGTTCAAATGCAATCCATCCTAAATATTATAACATACACTTCCAAAGTTGCTGTTTAGTTCACAGAACTTCAACCTCAAAAGGTAAGCACTTATAACCATGAAGCTGTATTTCTATGAGGTTTCAAGACATCTGAAATTCAAAACTGCAATGTTCAGCCAATGGGTCTGCATCCCTGTTCTTGTCTGAGGCTGTTCCTGTTATGGGCACTGTGGAAGAAGTGCTCGCCTTTTTATCCCTTGAAAGGCCCTGAAGGCACCAAACCATTAAGTAGCTCCTCTCACATTTTTCCCGCTCTTTTCTGAGCTTGCTTGGTGAAGATTTTGAAAGTATAGAGAGATGGTTTTCTGTAGTGGAGATATTGCAACAATTGCTCACCTAACATGGAAGCACTTACTAACTAAAGAAAAATAGAAAGAACTCCTGTTAGGTGAGCACCTGATGCTCAAATGCAATTATTCTCTAAATATTATAACATACACTTCCAGAGCTGTTGTTTAGTTAACAGAACTTCAACCTCAATAGGTAAGCACTTACAAGCTTGAAGCTGTATTTCTATGAGGTTTCAAGACATCTGAAATTCAAAACTGCAATGTTCAGCCAGTTGGCCTGCATCACTGTTCTCATCCGAGGCCGTTCCTGCTATGGGCACTGTGGAAGAAGTGCCCACCTTTTTATCCCTTGAAAGGCCCTCAAGGCACCAAACCATTAAGTAGCTCCTCCCACATTTGTCCCGCTCTTTTCTGAGCTTGCTTGGTGAAGATTTTGAAAGTATAGAGAGATGGTTTTCTGTAGTAGAGATATTGCAACAATTGCTCACCTAACATGGAAGCACTTACTAACTAAAGAAAAATAGAAAGAACTCCTGTTAGGTGAGCACCTGATGCTCAAATGCAATTATTCTCTAAATATTATAACATACACTTCCAGAGCTGTTGTTTAGTTAACAGAACTTCAACCTCAATAGGTAAGCACTTACAAGCTTGAAGCTGTATTTCTATGAGGTTTCAAGACATCTGAAATTCAAAACGGCAATGTTCAGCCAGTTGGCCTGCATCACTGTTCTCATCCGAGGCCGTTCCTGCTATGGGCACTGTGGAAGAAGTGCCCACCTTTTTATCCCTTGAAAGGCCCTCAAGGCACCAAACCATTAAGTAGCTCCTCCCACATTTTTCCCGCTCTTTTCTGAGCTTGCTTGGTGAAGATTTTGAAAGTATAGAGAGATGGTTTTCTGTAGTGGGGATATTGCAACAATTGCTCACCTAATATGGAAGCACTTACTAACTAAAGAAAAATAGAAAGAACTCCTGTTAGGTGAGCACCTGATGTTCAAATGCAATCCATCCTAAATATTATAACATACACTTCCAAAGTTGCTGTTTAGTTCACAGAACTTCAACCTCAAAAGGTAAGCACTTATAACCATGAAGCTGTATTTCTATGAGGTTTCAAGACATCTGAAATTCAAAACTGCAATGTTCAGCCAATGGGTCTGCATCCCTGTTCTTGTCTGAGGCTGTTCCTGTTATGGGCACTGTGGAAGAAGTGCTCGCCTTTTTATCCCTTGAAAGGCCCTGAAGGCACCAAACCATTAAGTAGCTCCTCCCACATTTTTCCCGCTCTTTCTGAGCTTGCTTGGTGAAGATTGTGAAAGTATAGAGAGATGGTTTTCTGTAGTGGGGATATTGCAACAATTGCTCACCTAACATGGAAGCACTTACTAACTAAAGAAAAATAGAAAGAACTCCTGTTAGGTGAACACCTGATGCTCAAAAGTAATCCATCCCTAAATATTATACCATGTACTTCCAGAGTTGTTGTTTATTTCACAGAACTTCAAACTCAAAAGGTAAGCACTTATAACCATGAAGCTGTATTTCTATGAGGTTTCAAGACATCTGAAATTCAAAACTGCAATGTTCAGCCAATGGGTCTGCATCCCTGTTCTTGTCTGAGGCTGTTCCTGGTATGGGCACTGTGGAAGAAGTTCTAGCCTTTTTATCCCTTGAAAGTCCCTGAAGGCACCAAACCATTAAGAAGCTCCTCCCACATTTTTCCCGCTCTTTTCTGAGCTTGCTTGGTGAAGATTTTGAAAGTATAGAGAGATGGTTTTCTGTAGTGGAGATATTGCAACAATTGCTCACCTAACATGGAAGCACTTACTAACTAAAGAAAAATAGAAATAACTCCTGTTAGGTGAGCACCTGATGTTCAAATGCAATCCATCCTAAATATTATAACATACACTTCCAAAATTGCTGTTTAGTTCACAGAACTTCAACCTCAAAAGGGAAGCACTTACACATATATAAAACGCAGGTGCCAACCTTGAAGCTGTATTTCTGTGAGGTTCCAAGACATCTGAAATTCAAAACTGCAATGTTCAGCCAGTGGGTCTGCATCCCTGTTCTTGTCTGAGGCTGTTCCTGTTATGGGCACTGTGGAAGAAGTGCTCGCCTTTTTATCCCTTGAAAGGCCCTGAAGGCACCAAAACATTAAGTAGCTCCTCCCACATTTTTCCCGCTCTTTTCTGAGCTTGATTGGTGAAGATTTTGAAAGTATAGAGAGATGGTTTTCTGTAGTGGAGATATTGCAACAATTGCTCACCTAACATGGAAGCACTTACTAACTAAAGAAAAATAGAAAGAACTCCTGTTAGGTGAGCACCTGATGCTCAAATGCAATTATTCTCTAAATATTATAACATACACTTCCAGAGCTGTTGTTTAGTTAACAGAGTTGTTGTTTATTTCACAGAACTTCAAACTCAAAAGGTAAGCACTTACAAGCTTGAAGCTGTATTTCTATGAGGTTTCAAGGCATCTGAAATTCAAAACTGCAATGTTCAGCCAAAGGGTCTACATCCCTGTTCTTGTCAGAGGCTGTTTCTGGTATGGGCACTGTGGAAGAAGTGCCCACCTTTTTATCCCTTGAAAGGCCCTCAAGGCACCAAACCATTAAGTAGCTCCTCCCACATTTTTCCCGCTCTTTTCTGAGCTTGCTTGGTGAAGATTTTGAAAGTATAGAGAGATGGTTTTCTGTAGTGGGGATAGTGCAACAATTGCTCACCTAACATAGAAGCACTTACTAACTAAAGAAAAATAGAAAGAACTCCTGTTAGGTGAACACCTGATGCTCAAATGCAATCCATCCCTAAATAGTATACCATGTACTTCCAGAGTTGTTGTTTATTTCACAGAACTTCAAACTCAAAAGGTAAGCACTTATAATCATGAAGCTGTATTTCATTGAGGTTTCAAGACATCTGAAATTCAAAACTGCAATGTTCAGCCAGTTGGCCTGCATCACTGTTGTCATCCGAGGCCGTTCCTGCTATGGGCACTGTGGAGAAGGGCCCACCTTTTTATCCCTTGAAAGGCCCTCAAGGCACCAGACCATTAAGTAGTTCCTCCCATATTTTTCCCGCTCTTTTCTGAGGTTGCTTGGTGAAGATTTTGAAAGTATAGAGAGATGGTTTTCTGTAGTGGGGATATTGCAACAATTGCTCACCTAACATGGAAGCACTTACTAACTAAAGAAAAATAGAAAGAACTCCTGTTAGGTGAACACCTGATGCTCAAATGCAATCCATCCCTAAATATTATACCATGTACTTCCAGAGTTGTTGTTTATTTCACAGAACTTCAAACTCAAAAGGTAAGCACTTACAAGCTTGAAGCTGTATTTCTATGAGGTTTCAAGGCATCTGAAATTCAAAACTGCAATGTTCAGCCAAAGGGTCTGCATCCCTGTTCTTGTCTGAGGCTGTTCCTGTTATGGGCACTGTGGAAGAAGTGCTCGCCTTTTTATCCCTTGAAAGGCCCTGAAGGCACCAAACCATTAAGTAGCTCCTCCCACATTTTTCCCCGCTCTTTTCTGAGCTTGCTTGGTGAAGATTTTGAAAGTATAGAGAGATGGTTTTCTGTAGTGGAGATATTGCAACAATTGCTCACCTAACATGGAAGCACTTACTAACTAAAGAAAAATAGAAAGAACTCCTGTTAGGTGAGCACCTGATGCTCAAATGCAATTATTCTCTAAATATTATAACATACACTTCCAGAGCTGTTGTTTAGTTAACAGAACTTCAACCTCAATGGGTAAGCACTTACAAGCTTGAAGCTGTATTTCTATGAGGTTTCAAGACATCTGAAATTCAAAACTGCAATGTTCAGCCAGTTGGCCTGCATCACTGTTCTCATCCGAGGCCGTTCCTGCTATGGGCACTGTGGAAGAAGTGCCCACCTTTTTATCCCTTGAAAGGCCCTCAAGGCACCAAACCATTAAGTAGCTCCTCCCACATTTTTCCCGCTCTTTTCTGAGCTTGATTGGTGAAGATTTTGAAAGTATAGAGAGATGGTTTTCTGTAGTGGGGATATTGCAACAATTGCTCACCTAACATGGAAGCACTTACTAACTAAAGAAAAATAGAAAGAACTCCTGTTAGGTGAGCACCTGATGCTCAAATGCAATTATTCTCTAAATATTATAACATACACTTCCAGAGCTGTTGTTTAGTTAACAGAACTTCAACCTCAATAGGTAAGCACTTACAAGCTTGAAGCTGTATTTCTATGAGGTTTCAAGACATCTGAAATTCAAAACTGCAATGTTCAGCCAGTGGGTCTGCATCCCTGTTCTTGTCTGAGGCTGTTCCTGTTATGGGCACTGTGGAAGAAGTGCTCGCCTTTTTATCCCTTGAAAGGCCCTGAAGGCACCAAAACATTAAGTAGCTCCTCCCACATTTTTCCCGCTCTTTTCTGAGCTTGATTGGTGACGATTTTGAAAGTATAGAGAGATGGTTTTCTGTAGTGGGGATATTGCAACAATTGCTCACCTAACATGGAAGCACTTACTAACTAAAGAAAAATAGAAAGAACTCCTGTTAGGTGAGCACCTGATGCTCAAATGCAATTATTCTCTAAATATTATAACATACACTTCCAGAGCTGTTGTTTAGTTAACAGAACTTCAACCTCAATAGGTAAGCACTTACAAGCTTGAAGCTGTATTTCTATGAGGTTTCAAGACATCTGAAATTCAAAGCTGCAATGTTCAGCCAGTTGGCCTGCATCACTGTTCTCATCCGAGGCCGTTCCTGCTATGGGCACTGTGGAAGAAGTGCCCACCTTTTTATCCCTTGAAAGGCCCTCAAGGCACCAAACCATTAAGTAGCTCCTCCCACATTTTTCCCGCTCTTTTCTGAGCTTGCTTGGTGAAGATTTTGAAAGTATAGAGAGATGGTTTTCTGTAGTGGGGATATTGCAACAATTGCTCACCTAACATGGAAGCACTTACTAACTAAAGAAAAATAGAAAGAACTCCTGTTAGGTGAGCACCTGATGTTCAAATGCAATCCATCCTAAATATTATAACATACACTTCCAAAGTTGCTGTTTAGTTCACAGAACTTCAACCTCAAAAGGTAAGCACTTATAACCATGAAGCTGTATTTCTATGAGGTTTCAAGACATCTGAAATTCAAAACTGCAATGTTCAGCCAATGGGTCTGCATCCCTGTTCTTGTCTGAGGCTGTTCCTGTTATGGGCACTGTGGAAGAAGTGCTCGCCTTTTTATCCCTTGAAAGGCCCTGAAGGCACCAAACCATTAAGTAGCTCCTCTCACATTTTTCCCGCTCTTTTCTGAGCTTGCTTGGTGAAGATTTTGAAAGTATAGAGAGATGGTTTTCTGTAGTGGAGATATTGCAACAATTGCTCACCTAACATGGAAGCACTTACTAACTAAAGAAAAATAGAAAGAACTCCTGTTAGGTGAGCACCTGATGCTCAAATGCAATTATTCTCTAAATATTATAACATACACTTGCAGAGCTGTTGTTTAGTTAACAGAACTTCAACCTCAATAGGTAAGCACTTACAAGCTTGAAGCTGTATTTCTATGAGGTTTCAAGACATCTGAAATTCAAAACTGCAATGTTCAGCCAGTTGGCCTGCATCACTGTTCTCATCCGAGGCCGTTCCTGCTATGGGCACTGTGGAAGAAGTGCCCACCTTTTTATCCCTTGAAAGGCCCTCAAGGCACCAAACCATTAAGTAGCTCCTCCCACATTTGTCCCTCTCTTTTCTGAGCTTGCTTGGTGAAGATTTTGAAAGTATAGAGAGATGGTTTTCTGTAGTGGAGATATTGCAACAATTGCTCACCTAACATGGAAGCACTTACTAACTAAAGAAAAATAGAAATAACTCCTGTTAGGTGAGCACCTGATGTTCAAATGCAATCCATCCTAAATATTATAACATACACTTCCAAAATTGCTGTTTAGTTCACAGAACTTCAACCTCAAAAGGGAAGCACTTACACATATATAAAACGCAGGTGCCAACCTTGAAGCTGTATTTCTGTGAGGTTCCAAGACATCTGAAATTCAAAACTGCAATGTTCAGCCAGTGGGTCTGCATCCCTGTTCTTGTCTGAGGCTGTTCCTGTTATGGGCACTGTGGAAGAAGTGCTCGCCTTTTTATCCCTTGAAAGGCCCTGAAGGCACCAAAACATTAAGTAGCTCCTCCCACATTTTTCCCGCTCTTTTCTGAGCTTGATTGGTGAAGATTTTGAAAGTATAGAGAGATGGTTTTCTGTAGTGGAGATATTGCAACAATTGCTCACCTAACATGGAAGCACTTACTAACTAAAGAAAAATAGAAAGAACTCCTGTTAGGTGAGCACCTGATGCTCAAATGCAATTATTCTCTAAATATTATAACATACACTTCCAGAGCTGTTGTTTAGTTAACAGAACTTCAACCTCAATAGGTAAGCACTTACAAGCTTGAAGCTGTATTTCTATGAGGTTTCAAGGCATCTGAAATTCAAAACTGCAATGTTCAGGCAGTTGGCCTGCATCACTGTTCTCATCCGAGGCCGTTCCTGCTATGGGCACTGTGGAAGAAGTGCCCACCTTTTTATCCCTTGAAAGGCCCTCAAGGCACCAAACCATTAAGTAGCTCCTCCCACATTTTTCCCGCTCTTTTCTGAGCTTGATTGGTGAAGATTTTGAAAGTATAGAGAGATGGTTTTCTGTAGTGGGGATATTGCAACAATTGCTCACCTAACATGGAAGCACTTACTAACTAAAGAAAAATAGAAAGAACTCCTGTTAGGTGAGCACCTGATGCTCAAATGCAATTATTCTCTAAATATTATAACATACACTTCCAGAGCTGTTGTTTAGTTAACAGAACTTCAACCTCAATGGGTAAGCACTTACAAGCTTGAAGCTGTATTTCTATGAGGTTTCAAGACATCTGAAATTCAAAACTGCAATGTTCAGCCAGTTGGCCTGCATCACTGTTCTCATCCGAGGCCGTTCCTGCTATGGGCACTGTGGAAGAAGTGCCCACCTTTTTATCCCTTGAAAGGCCCTCAAGGCACCAAACCATTAAGTAGCTCCTCCCACATTTTTCCCGCTCTTTTCTGAGCTTGATTGGTGAAGATTTTGAAAGTATAGAGAGATGGTTTTCTGTAGTGGGGATATTGCAACAATTGCTCACCTAACATGGAAGCACTTACTAACTAAAGAAAAATAGAAAGAACTCCTGTTAGGTGAGCACCTGATGCTCAAATGCAATTATTCTCTAAATATTATAACATACACTTCCAGAGCTGTTGTTTAGTTAACAGAACTTCAACCTCAATAGGTAAGCACTTACAAGCTTGAAGCTGTATTTCTATGAGGTTTCAAGACATCTGAAATTCAAAACTGCAATGTTCAGCCAGTGGGTCTGCATCCCTGTTCTTGTCTGAGGCTGTTCCTGTTATGGGCACTGTGGAAGAAGTGCTCGCCTTTTTATCCCTTGAAAGGCCCTGAAGGCACCAAAACATTAAGTAGCTCCTCCCACATTTTTCCCGCTCTTTTCTGAGCTTGATTGGTGAAGATTTTGAAAGTATAGAGAGATGGTTTTCTGTAGTGGGGATATTGCAACAATTGCTCACCTAACATGGAAGCACTTACTAACTAAAGAAAAATAGAAAGAACTCCTGTTAGGTGAGCACCTGATGCTCAAATGCAATTATTCTCTAAATATTATAACATACACTTCCAGAGCTGTTGTTTAGTTAACAGAACTTCAACCTCAATAGGTAAGCACTTACAAGCTTGAAGCTGTATTTCTATGAGGTTTCAAGACATCTGAAATTCAAAACTGCAATGTTCAGCCTGTTGGCCTGCATCACTGTTCTCATCCGAGGCCGTTCCTGCTATGGGCACTGTGGAAGAAGTGCCCACCTTTTTATCCCTTGAAAGGCCCTCAAGGCACCAAACCATTAAGTAGCTCCTCCCACATTTGTCCCGCTCTTTTCTGAGCTTGCTTGGTGAAGATTTTGAAAGTATAGAGAGATGGTTTTCTGTAGTAGAGATATTGCAACAATTGCTCACCTAACATGGAAGCACTTACTAACTAAAGAAAAATAGAAAGAACTCCTGTTAGGTGAGCACCTGATGCTCAAATGCAATTATTCTCTAAATATTATAACATACACTTCCAGAGCTGTTGTTTAGTTAACAGAACTTCAACCTCAATAGGTAAGCACTTACAAGCTTGAAGCTGTATTTCTATGAGGTTTCAAGACATCTGAAATTCAAAACGGCAATGTTCAGCCAGTTGGCCTGCATCACTGTTCTCATCCGAGGCCGTTCCTGCTATGGGCACTGTGGAAGAAGTGCCCACCTTTTTATCCCTTGAAAGGCCCTCAAGGCACCAAACCATTAAGTAGCTCCTCCCACATTTTTCCCGCTCTTTTCTGAGCTTGCTTGGTGAAGATTTTGAAAGTATAGAGAGATGGTTTTCTGTAGTGGGGATATTGCAACAATTGCTCACCTAATATGGAAGCACTTACTAACTAAAGAAAAATAGAAAGAACTCCTGTTAGGTGAGCACCTGATGTTCAAATGCAATCCATCCTAAATATTATAACATACACTTCCAAAGTTGCTGTTTAGTTCACAGAACTTCAACCTCAAAAGGTAAGCACTTATATCCATGAAGCTGTATTTCTATGAGGTTTCAAGACATCTGAAATTCAAAACTGCAATGTTCAGCCAATGGGTCTGCATCCCTGTTCTTGTCTGAGGCTGTTCCTGTTATGGGCACTGTGGAAGAAGTGCTCGCCTCTTTATCCCTTGAAAGGCCCTGAAGGCACCAAACCATTAAGTAGCTCCTCCCACATTTTTCCCGCTCTTTCTGAGCTTGCTTGGTGAAGATTTTGAAAGTATAGAGAGATGGTTTTCTGTAGTGGGGATATTGCAACAATTGCTCACCTAACATGGAAGCACTTACTAACTAAAGAAAAATAGAAAGAACTCCTGTTAGGTGAACACCTGATGCTCAAAAGTAATCCATCCCTAAATATTATACCATGTACTTCCAGAGTTGTTGTTTATTTCACAGAACTTCAAACTCAAAAGGTAAGCACTTACAAGCTTGAAGCTGTATTTCTATGAGGTTTCAAGACATCTGAAATTCAAAACTGCAATGTTCAGCCAAAGGGTCTGCATCCCTGTTCTTGTCTGAGGCTGTTCCTGGTATGGGCACTGTGGAAGAAGTTCTAGCCTTTTTATCCCTTGAAAGTCCCTGAAGGCACCAAACCATTAAGAAGCTCCTCCCACATTTTTCCCGCTCTTTTCTGAGCTTGCTTGGTGAAGATTTTGAAAGTATAGAGAGATGGTTTTCTGTAGTGGAGATATTGCAACAATTGCTCACCTAACATGGAAGCACTTACTAACTAAAGAAAAATAGAAATAACTCCTGTTAGGTGAGCACCTGATGTTCAAATGCAATCCATCCTAAATATTATAACATACACTTCCAAAATTGCTGTTTAGTTCACAGAACTTCAACCTCAAAAGGGAAGCACTTACACATATATAAAACGCAGGTGCCAACCTTGAAGCTGTATTTCTGTGAGGTTCCAAGACATCTGAAATTCAAAACTGCAATGTTCAGCCAGTGGGTCTGCATCCCTGTTCTTGTCTGAGGCTGTTCCTGTTATGGGCACTGTGGAAGAAGTGCTCGCCTTTTTATCCCTTGAAAGGCCCTGAAGGCACCAAACCATTAAGTAGCTCCTCCCACATTTTTCCCCGCTCTTTTCTGAGCTTGCTTGGTGAAGATTTTGAAAGTATAGAGAGATGGTTTTCTGTAGTGGAGATATTGCAACAATTGCTCACCTAACATGGAAGCACTTACTAACTAAAGAAAAATAGAAAGAACTCCTGTTAGGTGAGCACCTGATGCTCAAATGCAATTATTCTCTAAATATTATAACATACACTTCCAGAGCTGTTGTTTAGTTAACAGAACTTCAACCTCAATGGGTAAGCACTTACAAGCTTGAAGCTGTATTTCTATGAGGTTTCAAGACATCTGAAATTCAAAACTGCAATGTTCAGCCAGTTGGCCTGCATCACTGTTCTCATCCGAGGCCGTTCCTGCTATGGGCACTGTGGAAGAAGTGCCCACCTTTTTATCCCTTGAAAGGCCCTCAAGGCACCAAACCATTAAGTAGCTCCTCCCACATTTTTCCCGCTCTTTTCTGAGCTTGATTGGTGAAGATTTTGAAAGTATAGAGAGATGGTTTTCTGTAGTGGGGATATTGCAACAATTGCTCACCTAACATGGAAGCACTTACTAACTAAAGAAAAATAGAAAGAACTCCTGTTAGGTGAGCACCTGATGCTCAAATGCAATTATTCTCTAAATATTATAACATACACTTCCAGAGCTGTTGTTTAGTTAACAGAACTTCAACCTCAATAGGTAAGCACTTACAAGCTTGAAGCTGTATTTCTATGAGGTTTCAAGACATCTGAAATTCAAAACTGCAATGTTCAGCCAGTGGGTCTGCATCCCTGTTCTTGTCTGAGGCTGTTCCTGTTATGGGCACTGTGGAAGAAGTGCTCGCCTTTTTATCCCTTGAAAGGCCCTCAAGGCACCAAACCATTAAGTAGCTCCTCCCACATTTTTCCCGCTCTTTTCTGAGCTTGATTGGTGAAGATTTTGAAAGTATAGAGAGATGGTTTTCTGTAGTGGGGATATTGCAACAATTGCTCACCTAACATGGAAGCACTTACTAACTAAAGAAAAATAGAAAGAACTCCTGTTAGGTGAGCACCTGATGCTCAAATGCAATTATTCTCTAAATATTATAACATACACTTCCAGAGCTGTTGTTTAGTTAACAGAACTTCAACCTCAATAGGTAAGCACTTACAAGCTTGAAGCTGTATTTCTATGAGGTTTCAAGACATCTGAAATTCAAAACTGCAATGTTCAGCCAGTGGGTCTGCATCCCTGTTCTTGTCTGAGGCTGTTCCTGTTATGGGCACTGTGGAAGAAGTGCTCGCCTTTTTATCCCTTGAAAGGCCCTGAAGGCACCAAAACATTAAGTAGCTCCTCCCACATTTTTCCCGCTCTTTTCTGAGCTTGATTGGTGACGATTTTGAAAGTATAGAGAGATGGTTTTCTGTAGTGGGGATATTGCAACAATTGCTCACCTAACATGGAAGCACTTACTAACTAAAGAAAAATAGAAAGAACTCCTGTTAGGTGAGCACCTGATGCTCAAATGCAATTATTCTCTAAATATTATAACATACACTTCCAGAGCTGTTGTTTAGTTAACAGAACTTCAACCTCAATAGGTAAGCACTTACAAGCTTGAAGCTGTATTTCTATGAGGTTTCAAGACATCTGAAATTCAAAGCTGCAATGTTCAGCCAGTTGGCCTGCATCACTGTTCTCATCCGAGGCCGTTCCTGCTATGGGCACTGTGGAAGAAGTGCCCACCTTTTTATCCCTTGAAAGGCCCTCAAGGCACCAAACCATTAAGTAGCTCCTCCCACATTTTTCCCGCTCTTTTCTGAGCTTGCTTGGTGAAGATTTTGAAAGTATAGAGAGATGGTTTTCTGTAGTGGGGATATTGCAACAATTGCTCACCTAACATGGAAGCACTTACTAACTAAAGAAAAATAGAAAGAACTCCTGTTAGGTGAGCACCTGATGTTCAAATGCAATCCATCCTAAATATTATAACATACACTTCCAAAGTTGCTGTTTAGTTCACAGAACTTCAACCTCAAAAGGTAAGCACTTATAACCATGAAGCTGTATTTCTATGAGGTTTCAAGACATCTGAAATTCAAAACTGCAATGTTCAGCCAATGGGTCTGCATCCCTGTTCTTGTCTGAGGCTGTTCCTGTTATGGGCACTGTGGAAGAAGTGCTCGCCTTTTTATCCCTTGAAAGGCCCTGAAGGCACCAAACCATTAAGTAGCTCCTCTCACATTTTTCCCGCTCTTTTCTGAGCTTGCTTGGTGAAGATTTTGAAAGTATAGAGAGATGGTTTTCTGTAGTGGAGATATTGCAACAATTGCTCACCTAACATGGAAGCACTTACTAACTAAAGAAAAATAGAAAGAACTCCTGTTAGGTGAGCACCTGATGCTCAAATGCAATTATTCTCTAAATATTATAACATACACTTCCAGAGCTGTTGTTTAGTTAACAGAACTTCAACCTCAATAGGTAAGCACTTACAAGCTTGAAGCTGTATTTCTATGAGGTTTCAAGACATCTGAAATTCAAAACTGCAATGTTCAGCCAGTTGGCCTGCATCACTGTTCTCATCCGAGGCCGTTCCTGCTATGGGCACTGTGGAAGAAGTGCCCACCTTTTTATCCCTTGAAAGGCCCTCAAGGCACCAAACCATTAAGTAGCTCCTCCCACATTTGTCCCGCTCTTTTCTGAGCTTGCTTGGTGAAGATTTTGAAAGTATAGAGAGATGGTTTTCTGTAGTAGAGATATTGCAACAATTGCTCACCTAACATGGAAGCACTTACTAACTAAAGAAAAATAGAAAGAACTCCTGTTAGGTGAGCACCTGATGCTCAAATGCAATTATTCTCTAAATATTATAACATACACTTCCAGAGCTGTTGTTTAGTTAACAGAACTTCAACCTCAATAGGTAAGCACTTACAAGCTTGAAGCTGTATTTCTATGAGGTTTCAAGACATCTGAAATTCAAAACGGCAATGTTCAGCCAGTTGGCCTGCATCACTGTTCTCATCCGAGGCCGTTCCTGCTATGGGCACTGTGGAAGAAGTGCCCACCTTTTTATCCCTTGAAAGGCCCTCAAGGCACCAAACCATTAAGTAGCTCCTCCCACATTTTTCCCGCTCTTTTCTGAGCTTGCTTGGTGAAGATTTTGAAAGTATAGAGAGATGGTTTTCTGTAGTGGGGATATTGCAACAATTGCTCACCTAATATGGAAGCACTTACTAACTAAAGAAAAATAGAAAGAACTCCTGTTAGGTGAGCACCTGATGTTCAAATGCAATCCATCCTAAATATTATAACATACACTTCCAAAGTTGCTGTTTAGTTCACAGAACTTCAACCTCAAAAGGTAAGCACTTATAACCATGAAGCTGTATTTCTATGAGGTTTCAAGACATCTGAAATTCAAAACTGCAATGTTCAGCCAATGGGTCTGCATCCCTGTTCTTGTCTGAGGCTGTTCCTGTTATGGGCACTGTGGAAGAAGTGCTCGCCTTTTTATCCCTTGAAAGGCCCTGAAGGCACCAAACCATTAAGTAGCTCCTCCCACATTTTTCCCGCTCTTTCTGAGCTTGCTTGGTGAAGATTGTGAAAGTATAGAGAGATGGTTTTCTGTAGTGGGGATATTGCAACAATTGCTCACCTAACATGGAAGCACTTACTAACTAAAGAAAAATAGAAAGAACTCCTGTTAGGTGAACACCTGATGCTCAAAAGTAATCCATCCCTAAATATTATACCATGTACTTCCAGAGTTGTTGTTTATTTCACAGAACTTCAAACTCAAAAGGTAAGCACTTATAACCATGAAGCTGTATTTCTATGAGGTTTCAAGACATCTGAAATTCAAAACTGCAATGTTCAGCCAATGGGTCTGCATCCCTGTTCTTGTCTGAGGCTGTTCCTGGTATGGGCACTGTGGAAGAAGTTCTAGCCTTTTTATCCCTTGAAAGTCCCTGAAGGCACCAAACCATTAAGAAGCTCCTCCCACATTTTTCCCGCTCTTTTCTGAGCTTGCTTGGTGAAGATTTTGAAAGTATAGAGAGATGGTTTTCTGTAGTGGAGATATTGCAACAATTGCTCACCTAACATGGAAGCACTTACTAACTAAAGAAAAATAGAAATAACTCCTGTTAGGTGAGCACCTGATGTTCAAATGCAATCCATCCTAAATATTATAACATACACTTCCAAAATTGCTGTTTAGTTCACAGAACTTCAACCTCAAAAGGGAAGCACTTACACATATATAAAACGCAGGTGCCAACCTTGAAGCTGTATTTCTGTGAGGTTCCAAGACATCTGAAATTCAAAACTGCAATGTTCAGCCAGTGGGTCTGCATCCCTGTTCTTGTCTGAGGCTGTTCCTGTTATGGGCACTGTGGAAGAAGTGCTCGCCTTTTTATCCCTTGAAAGGCCCTGAAGGCACCAAAACATTAAGTAGCTCCTCCCACATTTTTCCCGCTCTTTTCTGAGCTTGATTGGTGAAGATTTTGAAAGTATAGAGAGATGGTTTTCTGTAGTGGAGATATTGCAACAATTGCTCACCTAACATGGAAGCACTTACTAACTAAAGAAAAATAGAAAGAACTCCTGTTAGGTGAGCACCTGATGCTCAAATGCAATTATTCTCTAAATATTATAACATACACTTCCAGAGCTGTTGTTTAGTTAACAGAGTTGTTGTTTATTTCACAGAACTTCAAACTCAAAAGGTAAGCACTTACAAGCTTGAAGCTGTATTTCTATGAGGTTTCAAGGCATCTGAAATTCAAAACTGCAATGTTCAGCCAAAGGGTCTACATCCCTGTTCTTGTCAGAGGCTGTTTCTGGTATGGGCACTGTGGAAGAAGTGCCCACCTTTTTATCCCTTGAAAGGCCCTCAAGGCACCAAACCATTAAGTAGCTCCTCCCACATTTTTCCCGCTCTTTTCTGAGCTTGCTTGGTGAAGATTTTGAAAGTATAGAGAGATGGTTTTCTGTAGTGGGGATAGTGCAACAATTGCTCACCTAACATAGAAGCACTTACTAACTAAAGAAAAATAGAAAGAACTCCTGTTAGGTGAACACCTGATGCTCAAATGCAATCCATCCCTAAATAGTATACCATGTACTTCCAGAGTTGTTGTTTATTTCACAGAACTTCAAACTCAAAAGGTAAGCACTTATAATCATGAAGCTGTATTTCATTGAGGTTTCAAGACATCTGAAATTCAAAACTGCAATGTTCAGCCAGTTGGCCTGCATCACTGTTGTCATCCGAGGCCGTTCCTGCTATGGGCACTGTGGAGAAGGGCCCACCTTTTTATCCCTTGAAAGGCCCTCAAGGCACCAGACCATTAAGTAGTTCCTCCCATATTTTTCCCGCTCTTTTCTGAGGTTGCTTGGTGAAGATTTTGAAAGTATAGAGAGATGGTTTTCTGTAGTGGGGATATTGCAACAATTGCTCACCTAACATGGAAGCACTTACTAACTAAAGAAAAATAGAAAGAACTCCTGTTAGGTGAACACCTGATGCTCAAATGCAATCCATCCCTAAATATTATACCATGTACTTCCAGAGTTGTTGTTTATTTCACAGAACTTCAAACTCAAAAGGTAAGCACTTACAAGCTTGAAGCTGTATTTCTATGAGGTTTCAAGGCATCTGAAATTCAAAACTGCAATGTTCAGCCAAAGGGTCTGCATCCCTGTTCTTGTCTGAGGCTGTTACTGTTATGGGCACTGTGGAAGAAGTGCTCGCCTTTTTATCCCTTGAAAGGCCCTGAAGGCACCAAACCATTAAGTAGCTCCTCCCACATTTTTCCCCGCTCTTTTCTGAGCTTGCTTGGTGAAGATTTTGAAAGTATAGAGAGATGGTTTTCTGTAGTGGAGATATTGCAACAATTGCTCACCTAACATGGAAGCACTTACTAACTAAAGAAAAATAGAAAGAACTCCTGTTAGGTGAGCACCTGATGCTCAAATGCAATTATTCTCTAAATATTATAACATACACTTCCAGAGCTGTTGTTTAGTTAACAGAACTTCAACCTCAATGGGTAAGCACTTACAAGCTTGAAGCTGTATTTCTATGAGGTTTCAAGACATCTGAAATTCAAAACTGCAATGTTCAGCCAGTTGGCCTGCATCACTGTTCTCATCCGAGGCCGTTCCTGCTATGGGCACTGTGGAAGAAGTGCCCACCTTTTTATCCCTTGAAAGGCCCTCAAGGCACCAAACCATTAAGTAGCTCCTCCCACATTTTTCCCGCTCTTTTCTGAGCTTGATTGGTGAAGATTTTGAAAGTATAGAGAGATGGTTTTCTGTAGTGGGGATATTGCAACAATTGCTCACCTAACATGGAAGCACTTACTAACTAAAGAAAAATAGAAAGAACTCCTGTTAGGTGAGCACCTGATGCTCAAATGCAATTATTCTCTAAATATTATAACATACACTTCCAGAGCTGTTGTTTAGTTAACAGAACTTCAACCTCAATAGGTAAGCACTTACAAGCTTGAAGCTGTATTTCTATGAGGTTTCAAGACATCTGAAATTCAAAACTGCAATGTTCAGCCAGTGGGTCTGCATCCCTGTTCTTGTCTGAGGCTGTTCCTGTTATGGGCACTGTGGAAGAAGTGCTCGCCTTTTTATCCCTTGAAAGGCCCTGAAGGCACCAAAACATTAAGTAGCTCCTCCCACATTTTTCCCGCTCTTTTCTGAGCTTGATTGGTGACGATTTTGAAAGTATAGAGAGATGGTTTTCTGTAGTGGGGATATTGCAACAATTGCTCACCTAACATGGAAGCACTTACTAACTAAAGAAAAATAGAAAGAACTCCTGTTAGGTGAGCACCTGATGCTCAAATGCAATTATTCTCTAAATATTATAACATACACTTCCAGAGCTGTTGTTTAGTTAACAGAACTTCAACCTCAATAGGTAAGCACTTACAAGCTTGAAGCTGTATTTCTATGAGGTTTCAAGACATCTGAAATTCAAAGCTGCAATGTTCAGCCAGTTGGCCTGCATCACTGTTCTCATCCGAGGCCGTTCCTGCTATGGGCACTGTGGAAGAAGTGCCCACCTTTTTATCCCTTGAAAGGCCCTCAAGGCACCAAACCATTAAGTAGCTCCTCCCACATTTTTCCCGCTCTTTTCTGAGCTTGCTTGGTGAAGATTTTGAAAGTATAGAGAGATGGTTTTCTGTAGTGGGGATATTGCAACAATTGCTCACCTAACATGGAAGCACTTACTAACTAAAGAAAAATAGAAAGAACTCCTGTTAGGTGAGCACCTGATGTTCAAATGCAATCCATCCTAAATATTATAACATACACTTCCAAAGTTGCTGTTTAGTTCACAGAACTTCAACCTCAAAAGGTAAGCACTTATAACCATGAAGCTGTATTTCTATGAGGTTTCAAGACATCTGAAATTCAAAACTGCAATGTTCAGCCAATGGGTCTGCATCCCTGTTCTTGTCTGAGGCTGTTCCTGTTATGGGCACTGTGGAAGAAGTGCTCGCCTTTTTATCCCTTGAAAGGCCCTGAAGGCACCAAACCATTAAGTAGCTCCTCTCACATTTTTCCCGCTCTTTTCTGAGCTTGCTTGGTGAAGATTTTGAAAGTATAGAGAGATGGTTTTCTGTAGTGGAGATATTGCAACAATTGCTCACCTAACATGGAAGCACTTACTAACTAAAGAAAAATAGAAAGAACTCCTGTTAGGTGAGCACCTGATGCTCAAATGCAATTATTCTCTAAATATTATAACATACACTTGCAGAGCTGTTGTTTAGTTAACAGAACTTCAACCTCAATAGGTAAGCACTTACAAGCTTGAAGCTGTATTTCTATGAGGTTTCAAGACATCTGAAATTCAAAACTGCAATGTTCAGCCAGTTGGCCTGCATCACTGTTCTCATCCGAGGCCGTTCCTGCTATGGGCACTGTGGAAGAAGTGCCCACCTTTTTATCCCTTGAAAGGCCCTCAAGGCACCAAACCATTAAGTAGCTCCTCCCACATTTTTCCCGCTCTTTTCTGAGCTTGATTGGTGAAGATTTTGAAAGTATAGAGAGATGGTTTTCTGTAGTGGGGATATTGCAACAATTGCTCACCTAACATGGAAGCACTTACTAACTAAAGAAAAATAGAAAGAACTCCTGTTAGGTGAGCACCTGATGCTCAAATGCAATTATTCTCTAAATATTATAACATACACTTCCAGAGCTGTTGTTTAGTTAACAGAACTTCAACCTCAATAGGTAAGCACTTACAAGCTTGAAGCTGTATTTCTATGAGGTTTCAAGACATCTGAAATTCAAAACTGCAATGTTCAGCCAGTGGGTCTGCATCCCTGTTCTTGTCTGAGGCTGTTCCTGTTATGGGCACTGTGGAAGAAGTGCTCGCCTTTTTATCCCTTGAAAGGCCCTCAAGGCACCAAACCATTAAGTAGCTCCTCCCACATTTTTCCCGCTCTTTTCTGAGCTTGATTGGTGAAGATTTTGAAAGTATAGAGAGATGGTTTTCTGTAGTGGGGATATTGCAACAATTGCTCACCTAACATGGAAGCACTTACTAACTAAAGAAAAATAGAAAGAACTCCTGTTAGGTGAGCACCTGATGCTCAAATGCAATTATTCTCTAAATATTATAACATACACTTCCAGAGCTGTTGTTTAGTTAACAGAACTTCAACCTCAATAGGTAAGCACTTACAAGCTTGAAGCTGTATTTCTATGAGGTTTCAAGACATCTGAAATTCAAAACTGCAATGTTCAGCCAGTGGGTCTGCATCCCTGTTCTTGTCTGAGGCTGTTCCTGTTATGGGCACTGTGGAAGAAGTGCTCGCCTTTTTATCCCTTGAAAGGCCCTGAAGGCACCAAAACATTAAGTAGCTCCTCCCACATTTTTCCCGCTCTTTTCTGAGCTTGATTGGTGACGATTTTGAAAGTATAGAGAGATGGTTTTCTGTAGTGGGGATATTGCAACAATTGCTCACCTAACATGGAAGCACTTACTAACTAAAGAAAAATAGAAAGAACTCCTGTTAGGTGAGCACCTGATGCTCAAATGCAATTATTCTCTAAATATTATAACATACACTTCCAGAGCTGTTGTTTAGTTAACAGAACTTCAACCTCAATAGGTAAGCACTTACAAGCTTGAAGCTGTATTTCTATGAGGTTTCAAGACATCTGAAATTCAAAGCTGCAATGTTCAGCCAGTTGGCCTGCATCACTGTTCTCATCCGAGGCCGTTCCTGCTATGGGCACTGTGGAAGAAGTGCCCACCTTTTTATCCCTTGAAAGGCCCTCAAGGCACCAAACCATTAAGTAGCTCCTCCCACATTTTTCCCGCTCTTTTCTGAGCTTGCTTGGTGAAGATTTTGAAAGTATAGAGAGATGGTTTTCTGTAGTGGGGATATTGCAACAATTGCTCACCTAACATGGAAGCACTTACTAACTAAAGAAAAATAGAAAGAACTCCTGTTAGGTGAGCACCTGATGTTCAAATGCAATCCATCCTAAATATTATAACATACACTTCCAAAGTTGCTGTTTAGTTCACAGAACTTCAACCTCAAAAGGTAAGCACTTATAACCATGAAGCTGTATTTCTATGAGGTTTCAAGACATCTGAAATTCAAAACTGCAATGTTCAGCCAATGGGTCTGCATCCCTGTTCTTGTCTGAGGCTGTTCCTGTTATGGGCACTGTGGAAGAAGTGCTCGCCTTTTTATCCCTTGAAAGGCCCTGAAGGCACCAAACCATTAAGTAGCTCCTCTCACATTTTTCCCGCTCTTTTCTGAGCTTGCTTGGTGAAGATTTTGAAAGTATAGAGAGATGGTTTTCTGTAGTGGAGATATTGCAACAATTGCTCACCTAACATGGAAGCACTTACTAACTAAAGAAAAATAGAAAGAACTCCTGTTAGGTGAGCACCTGATGCTCAAATGCAATTATTCTCTAAATATTATAACATACACTTCCAGAGCTGTTGTTTAGTTAACAGAACTTCAACCTCAATAGGTAAGCACTTACAAGCTTGAAGCTGTATTTCTATGAGGTTTCAAGACATCTGAAATTCAAAACTGCAATGTTCAGCCAGTTGGCCTGCATCACTGTTCTCATCCGAGGCCGTTCCTGCTATGGGCACTGTGGAAGAAGTGCCCACCTTTTTATCCCTTGAAAGGCCCTCAAGGCACCAAACCATTAAGTAGCTCCTCCCACATTTGTCCCGCTCTTTTCTGAGCTTGCTTGGTGAAGATTTTGAAAGTATAGAGAGATGGTTTTCTGTAGTAGAGATATTGCAACAATTGCTCACCTAACATGGAAGCACTTACTAACTAAAGAAAAATAGAAAGAACTCCTGTTAGGTGAGCACCTGATGCTCAAATGCAATTATTCTCTAAATATTATAACATACACTTCCAGAGCTGTTGTTTAGTTAACAGAACTTCAACCTCAATAGGTAAGCACTTACAAGCTTGAAGCTGTATTTCTATGAGGTTTCAAGACATCTGAAATTCAAAACGGCAATGTTCAGCCAGTTGGCCTGCATCACTGTTCTCATCCGAGGCCGTTCCTGCTATGGGCACTGTGGAAGAAGTGCCCACCTTTTTATCCCTTGAAAGGCCCTCAAGGCACCAAACCATTAAGTAGCTCCTCCCACATTTTTCCCGCTCTTTTCTGAGCTTGCTTGGTGAAGATTTTGAAAGTATAGAGAGATGGTTTTCTGTAGTGGGGATATTGCAACAATTGCTCACCTAATATGGAAGCACTTACTAACTAAAGAAAAATAGAAAGAACTCCTGTTAGGTGAGCACCTGATGTTCAAATGCAATCCATCCTAAATATTATAACATACACTTCCAAAGTTGCTGTTTAGTTCACAGAACTTCAACCTCAAAAGGTAAGCACTTATAACCATGAAGCTGTATTTCTATGAGGTTTCAAGACATCTGAAATTCAAAACTGCAATGTTCAGCCAATGGGTCTGCATCCCTGTTCTTGTCTGAGGCTGTTCCTGTTATGGGCACTGTGGAAGAAGTGCTCGCCTTTTTATCCCTTGAAAGGCCCTGAAGGCACCAAACCATTAAGTAGCTCCTCCCACATTTTTCCCGCTCTTTCTGAGCTTGCTTGGTGAAGATTGTGAAAGTATAGAGAGATGGTTTTCTGTAGTGGGGATATTGCAACAATTGCTCACCTAACATGGAAGCACTTACTAACTAAAGAAAAATAGAAAGAACTCCTGTTAGGTGAACACCTGATGCTCAAAAGTAATCCATCCCTAAATATTATACCATGTACTTCCAGAGTTGTTGTTTATTTCACAGAACTTCAAACTCAAAAGGTAAGCACTTATAACCATGAAGCTGTATTTCTATGAGGTTTCAAGACATCTGAAATTCAAAACTGCAATGTTCAGCCAATGGGTCTGCATCCCTGTTCTTGTCTGAGGCTGTTCCTGGTATGGGCACTGTGGAAGAAGTTCTAGCCTTTTTATCCCTTGAAAGTCCCTGAAGGCACCAAACCATTAAGAAGCTCCTCCCACATTTTTCCCGCTCTTTTCTGAGCTTGCTTGGTGAAGATTTTGAAAGTATAGAGAGATGGTTTTCTGTAGTGGAGATATTGCAACAATTGCTCACCTAACATGGAAGCACTTACTAACTAAAGAAAAATAGAAATAACTCCTGTTAGGTGAGCACCTGATGTTCAAATGCAATCCATCCTAAATATTATAACATACACTTCCAAAATTGCTGTTTAGTTCACAGAACTTCAACCTCAAAAGGGAAGCACTTACACATATATAAAACGCAGGTGCCAACCTTGAAGCTGTATTTCTGTGAGGTTCCAAGACATCTGAAATTCAAAACTGCAATGTTCAGCCAGTGGGTCTGCATCCCTGTTCTTGTCTGAGGCTGTTCCTGTTATGGGCACTGTGGAAGAAGTGCTCGCCTTTTTATCCCTTGAAAGGCCCTGAAGGCACCAAAACATTAAGTAGCTCCTCCCACATTTTTCCCGCTCTTTTCTGAGCTTGATTGGTGAAGATTTTGAAAGTATAGAGAGATGGTTTTCTGTAGTGGAGATATTGCAACAATTGCTCACCTAACATGGAAGCACTTACTAACTAAAGAAAAATAGAAAGAACTCCTGTTAGGTGAGCACCTGATGCTCAAATGCAATTATTCTCTAAATATTATAACATACACTTCCAGAGCTGTTGTTTAGTTAACAGAGTTGTTGTTTATTTCACAGAACTTCAAACTCAAAAGGTAAGCACTTACAAGCTTGAAGCTGTATTTCTATGAGGTTTCAAGGCATCTGAAATTCAAAACTGCAATGTTCAGCCAAAGGGTCTACATCCCTGTTCTTGTCAGAGGCTGTTTCTGGTATGGGCACTGTGGAAGAAGTGCCCACCTTTTTATCCCTTGAAAGGCCCTCAAGGCACCAAACCATTAAGTAGCTCCTCCCACATTTTTCCCGCTCTTTTCTGAGCTTGCTTGGTGAAGATTTTGAAAGTATAGAGAGATGGTTTTCTGTAGTGGGGATAGTGCAACAATTGCTCACCTAACATAGAAGCACTTACTAACTAAAGAAAAATAGAAAGAACTCCTGTTAGGTGAACACCTGATGCTCAAATGCAATCCATCCCTAAATAGTATACCATGTACTTCCAGAGTTGTTGTTTATTTCACAGAACTTCAAACTCAAAAGGTAAGCACTTATAATCATGAAGCTGTATTTCATTGAGGTTTCAAGACATCTGAAATTCAAAACTGCAATGTTCAGCCAGTTGGCCTGCATCACTGTTGTCATCCGAGGCCGTTCCTGCTATGGGCACTGTGGAGAAGGGCCCACCTTTTTATCCCTTGAAAGGCCCTCAAGGCACCAGACCATTAAGTAGTTCCTCCCATATTTTTCCCGCTCTTTTCTGAGGTTGCTTGGTGAAGATTTTGAAAGTATAGAGAGATGGTTTTCTGTAGTGGGGATATTGCAACAATTGCTCACCTAACATGGAAGCACTTACTAACTAAAGAAAAATAGAAAGAACTCCTGTTAGGTGAACACCTGATGCTCAAATGCAATCCATCCCTAAATATTATACCATGTACTTCCAGAGTTGTTGTTTATTTCACAGAACTTCAAACTCAAAAGGTAAGCACTTACAAGCTTGAAGCTGTATTTCTATGAGGTTTCAAGGCATCTGAAATTCAAAACTGCAATGTTCAGCCAAAGGGTCTGCATCCCTGTTCTTGTCTGAGGCTGTTACTGTTATGGGCACTGTGGAAGAAGTGCTCGCCTTTTTATCCCTTGAAAGGCCCTGAAGGCACCAAACCATTAAGTAGCTCCTCCCACATTTTTCCCCGCTCTTTTCTGAGCTTGCTTGGTGAAGATTTTGAAAGTATAGAGAGATGGTTTTCTGTAGTGGAGATATTGCAACAATTGCTCACCTAACATGGAAGCACTTACTAACTAAAGAAAAATAGAAAGAACTCCTGTTAGGTGAGCACCTGATGCTCAAATGCAATTATTCTCTAAATATTATAACATACACTTCCAGAGCTGTTGTTTAGTTAACAGAACTTCAACCTCAATGGGTAAGCACTTACAAGCTTGAAGCTGTATTTCTATGAGGTTTCAAGACATCTGAAATTCAAAACTGCAATGTTCAGCCAGTTGGCCTGCATCACTGTTCTCATCCGAGGCCGTTCCTGCTATGGGCACTGTGGAAGAAGTGCCCACCTTTTTATCCCTTGAAAGGCCCTCAAGGCACCAAACCATTAAGTAGCTCCTCCCACATTTTTCCCGCTCTTTTCTGAGCTTGATTGGTGAAGATTTTGAAAGTATAGAGAGATGGTTTTCTGTAGTGGGGATATTGCAACAATTGCTCACCTAACATGGAAGCACTTACTAACTAAAGAAAAATAGAAAGAACTCCTGTTAGGTGAGCACCTGATGCTCAAATGCAATTATTCTCTAAATATTATAACATACACTTCCAGAGCTGTTGTTTAGTTAACAGAACTTCAACCTCAATAGGTAAGCACTTACAAGCTTGAAGCTGTATTTCTATGAGGTTTCAAGACATCTGAAATTCAAAACTGCAATGTTCAGCCAGTGGGTCTGCATCCCTGTTCTTGTCTGAGGCTGTTCCTGTTATGGGCACTGTGGAAGAAGTGCTCGCCTTTTTATCCCTTGAAAGGCCCTGAAGGCACCAAAACATTAAGTAGCTCCTCCCACATTTTTCCCGCTCTTTTCTGAGCTTGATTGGTGACGATTTTGAAAGTATAGAGAGATGGTTTTCTGTAGTGGGGATATTGCAACAATTGCTCACCTAACATGGAAGCACTTACTAACTAAAGAAAAATAGAAAGAACTCCTGTTAGGTGAGCACCTGATGCTCAAATGCAATTATTCTCTAAATATTATAACATACACTTCCAGAGCTGTTGTTTAGTTAACAGAACTTCAACCTCAATAGGTAAGCACTTACAAGCTTGAAGCTGTATTTCTATGAGGTTTCAAGACATCTGAAATTCAAAGCTGCAATGTTCAGCCAGTTGGCCTGCATCACTGTTCTCATCCGAGGCCGTTCCTGCTATGGGCACTGTGGAAGAAGTGCCCACCTTTTTATCCCTTGAAAGGCCCTCAAGGCACCAAACCATTAAGTAGCTCCTCCCACATTTTTCCCGCTCTTTTCTGAGCTTGCTTGGTGAAGATTTTGAAAGTATAGAGAGATGGTTTTCTGTAGTGGGGATATTGCAACAATTGCTCACCTAACATGGAAGCACTTACTAACTAAAGAAAAATAGAAAGAACTCCTGTTAGGTGAGCACCTGATGTTCAAATGCAATCCATCCTAAATATTATAACATACACTTCCAAAGTTGCTGTTTAGTTCACAGAACTTCAACCTCAAAAGGTAAGCACTTATAACCATGAAGCTGTATTTCTATGAGGTTTCAAGACATCTGAAATTCAAAACTGCAATGTTCAGCCAATGGGTCTGCATCCCTGTTCTTGTCTGAGGCTGTTCCTGTTATGGGCACTGTGGAAGAAGTGCTCGCCTTTTTATCCCTTGAAAGGCCCTGAAGGCACCAAACCATTAAGTAGCTCCTCTCACATTTTTCCCGCTCTTTTCTGAGCTTGCTTGGTGAAGATTTTGAAAGTATAGAGAGATGGTTTTCTGTAGTGGAGATATTGCAACAATTGCTCACCTAACATGGAAGCACTTACTAACTAAAGAAAAATAGAAAGAACTCCTGTTAGGTGAGCACCTGATGCTCAAATGCAATTATTCTCTAAATATTATAACATACACTTGCAGAGCTGTTGTTTAGTTAACAGAACTTCAACCTCAATAGGTAAGCACTTACAAGCTTGAAGCTGTATTTCTATGAGGTTTCAAGACATCTGAAATTCAAAACTGCAATGTTCAGCCAGTTGGCCTGCATCACTGTTCTCATCCGAGGCCGTTCCTGCTATGGGCACTGTGGAAGAAGTGCCCACCTTTTTATCCCTTGAAAGGCCCTCAAGGCACCAAACCATTAAGTAGCTCCTCCCACATTTGTCCCTCTCTTTTCTGAGCTTGCTTGGTGAAGATTTTGAAAGTATAGAGAGATGGTTTTCTGTAGTGGAGATATTGCAACAATTGCTCACCTAACATGGAAGCACTTACTAACTAAAGAAAAATAGAAATAACTCCTGTTAGGTGAGCACCTGATGTTCAAATGCAATCCATCCTAAATATTATAACATACACTTCCAAAATTGCTGTTTAGTTCACAGAACTTCAACCTCAAAAGGGAAGCACTTACACATATATAAAATGCAGGTGCCAACCTTGAAGCTGTATTTCTGTGAGGTTCCAAGACATCTGAAATTCAAAACTGCAATGTTCAGCCAGTGGGTCTGCATCCCTGTTCTTGTCTGAGGCTGTTCCTGTTATGGGCACTGTGGAAGAAGTGCTCGCCTTTTTTATCCCTTGAAAGGCCCTGAAGGCACCAAAACATTAAGTAGCTCCTCCCACATTTTTCCCGCTCTTTTCTGAGCTTGATTGGTGAAGATTTTGAAAGTATAGAGAGATGGTTTTCTGTAGTGGAGATATTGCAACAATTGCTCACCTAACATGGAAGCACTTACTAACTAAAGAAAAATAGAAAGAACTCCTGTTAGGTGAGCACCTGATGCTCAAATGCAATTATTCTCTAAATATTATAACATACACTTCCAGAGCTGTTGTTTAGTTAACAGAACTTCAACCTCAATAGGTAAGCACTTACAAGCTTGAAGCTGTATTTCTATGAGGTTTCAAGGCATCTGAAATTCAAAACTGCAATGTTCAGGCAGTTGGCCTGCATCACTGTTCTCATCCGAGGCCGTTCCTGCTATGGGCACTGTGGAAGAAGTGCCCACCTTTTTATCCCTTGAAAGGCCCTCAAGGCACCAAACCATTAAGTAGCTCCTCCCACATTTTTCCCGCTCTTTTCTGAGCTTGATTGGTGAAGATTTTGAAAGTATAGAGAGATGGTTTTCTGTAGTGGGGATATTGCAACAATTGCTCACCTAACATGGAAGCACTTACTAACTAAAGAAAAATAGAAAGAACTCCTGTTAGGTGAGCACCTGATGCTCAAATGCAATTATTCTCTAAATATTATAACATACACTTCCAGAGCTGTTGTTTAGTTAACAGAACTTCAACCTCAATGGGTAAGCACTTACAAGCTTGAAGCTGTATTTCTATGAGGTTTCAAGACATCTGAAATTCAAAACTGCAATGTTCAGCCAGTTGGCCTGCATCACTGTTCTCATCCGAGGCCGTTCCTGCTATGGGCACTGTGGAAGAAGTGCCCACCTTTTTATCCCTTGAAAGGCCCTCAAGGCACCAAACCATTAAGTAGCTCCTCCCACATTTTTCCCGCTCTTTTCTGAGCTTGATTGGTGAAGATTTTGAAAGTATAGAGAGATGGTTTTCTGTAGTGGGGATATTGCAACAATTGCTCACCTAACATGGAAGCACTTACTAACTAAAGAAAAATAGAAAGAACTCCTGTTAGGTGAGCACCTGATGCTCAAATGCAATTATTCTCTAAATATTATAACATACCCTTCCAGAGCTGTTGTTTAGTTAACAGAACTTCAACCTCAATAGGTAAGCACTTACAAGCTTGAAGCTGTATTTCTATGAGGTTTCAAGACATCTGAAATTCAAAACTGCAATGTTCAGCCAGTGGGTCTGCATCCCTGTTCTTGTCTGAGGCTGTTCCTGTTATGGGCACTGTGGAAGAAGTGCTCGCCTTTTTATCCCTTGAAAGGCCCTGAAGGCACCAAAACATTAAGTAGCTCCTCCCACATTTTTCCCGCTCTTTTCTGAGCTTGATTGGTGAAGATTTTGAAAGTATAGAGAGATGGTTTTCTGTAGTGGGGATATTGCAACAATTGCTCACCTAACATGGAAGCACTTACTAACTAAAGAAAAATAGAAAGAACTCCTGTTAGGTGAGCACCTGATGCTCAAATGCAATTATTCTCTAAATATTATAACATACACTTCCAGAGCTGTTGTTTAGTTAACAGAACTTCAACCTCAATAGGTAAGCACTTACAAGCTTGAAGCTGTATTTCTATGAGGTTAAGACATCTGAAATTCAAAACTGCAATGTTCAGCCTGTTGGCCTGCATCACTGTTCTCATCCGAGGCCGTTCCTGCTATGGGCACTGTGGAAGAAGTGCCCACCTTTTTATCCCTTGAAAGGCCCTCAAGGCACCAAACCATTAAGTAGCTCCTCCCACATTTGTCCCGCTCTTTTCTGAGCTTGCTTGGTGAAGATTTTGAAAGTATAGAGAGATGGTTTTCTGTAGTAGAGATATTGCAACAATTGCTCACCTAACATGGAAGCACTTACTAACTAAAGAAAAATAGAAAGAACTCCTGTTAGGTGAGCACCTGATGCTCAAATGCAATTATTCTCTAAATATTATAACATACACTTCCAGAGCTGTTGTTTAGTTAACAGAACTTCAACCTCAATAGGTAAGCACTTACAAGCTTGAAGCTGTATTTCTATGAGGTTTCAAGACATCTGAAATTCAAAACGGCAATGTTCAGCCAGTTGGCCTGCATCACTGTTCTCATCCGAGGCCGTTCCTGCTATGGGCACTGTGGAAGAAGTGCCCACCTTTTTATCCCTTGAAAGGCCCTCAAGGCACCAAACCATTAAGTAGCTCCTCCCACATTTTTCCCGCTCTTTTCTGAGCTTGCTTGGTGAAGATTTTGAAAGTATAGAGAGATGGTTTTCTGTAGTGGGGATATTGCAACAATTGCTCACCTAATATGGAAGCACTTACTAACTAAAGAAAAATAGAAAGAACTCCTGTTAGGTGAGCACCTGATGTTCAAATGCAATCCATCCTAAATATTATAACATACACTTCCAAAGTTGCTGTTTAGTTCACAGAACTTCAACCTCAAAAGGTAAGCACTTATATCCATGAAGCTGTATTTCTATGAGGTTTCAAGACATCTGAAATTCAAAACTGCAATGTTCAGCCAATGGGTCTGCATCCCTGTTCTTGTCTGAGGCTGTTCCTGTTATGGGCACTGTGGAAGAAGTGCTCGCCTCTTTATCCCTTGAAAGGCCCTGAAGGCACCAAACCATTAAGTAGCTCCTCCCACATTTTTCCCGCTCTTTCTGAGCTTGCTTGGTGAAGATTTTGAAAGTATAGAGAGATGGTTTTCTGTAGTGGGGATATTGCAACAATTGCTCACCTAACATGGAAGCACTTACTAACTAAAGAAAAATAGAAAGAACTCCTGTTAGGTGAACACCTGATGCTCAAAAGTAATCCATCCCTAAATATTATACCATGTACTTCCAGAGTTGTTGTTTATTTCACAGAACTTCAAACTCAAAAGGTAAGCACTTACAAGCTTGAAGCTGTATTTCTATGAGGTTTCAAGACATCTGAAATTCAAAACTGCAATGTTCAGCCAAAGGGTCTGCATCCCTGTTCTTGTCTGAGGCTGTTCCTGGTATGGGCACTGTGGAAGAAGTTCTAGCCTTTTTATCCCTTGAAAGTCCCTGAAGGCACCAAACCATTAAGAAGCTCCTCCCACATTTTTCCCGCTCTTTTCTGAGCTTGCTTGGTGAAGATTTTGAAAGTATAGAGAGATGGTTTTCTGTAGTGGAGATATTGCAACAATTGCTCACCTAACATGGAAGCACTTACTAACTAAAGAAAAATAGAAATAACTCCTGTTAGGTGAGCACCTGATGTTCAAATGCAATCCATCCTAAATATTATAACATACACTTCCAAAATTGCTGTTTAGTTCACAGAACTTCAACCTCAAAAGGGAAGCACTTACACATATATAAAACGCAGGTGCCAACCTTGAAGCTGTATTTCTGTGAGGTTCCAAGACATCTGAAATTCAAAACTGCAATGTTCAGCCAGTGGGTCTGCATCCCTGTTCTTGTCTGAGGCTGTTCCTGTTATGGGCACTGTGGAAGAAGTGCTCGCCTTTTTATCCCTTGAAAGGCCCTGAAGGCACCAAACCATTAAGTAGCTCCTCCCACATTTTTCCCCGCTCTTTTCTGAGCTTGCTTGGTGAAGATTTTGAAAGTATAGAGAGATGGTTTTCTGTAGTGGAGATATTGCAACAATTGCTCACCTAACATGGAAGCACTTACTAACTAAAGAAAAATAGAAAGAACTCCTGTTAGGTGAGCACCTGATGCTCAAATGCAATTATTCTCTAAATATTATAACATACACTTCCAGAGCTGTTGTTTAGTTAACAGAACTTCAACCTCAATGGGTAAGCACTTACAAGCTTGAAGCTGTATTTCTATGAGGTTTCAAGACATCTGAAATTCAAAACTGCAATGTTCAGCCAGTTGGCCTGCATCACTGTTCTCATCCGAGGCCGTTCCTGCTATGGGCACTGTGGAAGAAGTGCCCACCTTTTTATCCCTTGAAAGGCCCTCAAGGCACCAAACCATTAAGTAGCTCCTCCCACATTTTTCCCGCTCTTTTCTGAGCTTGATTGGTGAAGATTTTGAAAGTATAGAGAGATGGTTTTCTGTAGTGGGGATATTGCAACAATTGCTCACCTAACATGGAAGCACTTACTAACTAAAGAAAAATAGAAAGAACTCCTGTTAGGTGAGCACCTGATGCTCAAATGCAATTATTCTCTAAATATTATAACATACACTTCCAGAGCTGTTGTTTAGTTAACAGAACTTCAACCTCAATAGGTAAGCACTTACAAGCTTGAAGCTGTATTTCTATGAGGTTTCAAGACATCTGAAATTCAAAACTGCAATGTTCAGCCAGTGGGTCTGCATCCCTGTTCTTGTCTGAGGCTGTTCCTGTTATGGGCACTGTGGAAGAAGTGCTCGCCTTTTTATCCCTTGAAAGGCCCTGAAGGCACCAAAACATTAAGTAGCTCCTCCCACATTTTTCCCGCTCTTTTCTGAGCTTGATTGGTGACGATTTTGAAAGTATAGAGAGATGGTTTTCTGTAGTGGGGATATTGCAACAATTGCTCACCTAACATGGAAGCACTTACTAACTAAAGAAAAATAGAAAGAACTCCTGTTAGGTGAGCACCTGATGCTCAAATGCAATTATTCTCTAAATATTATAACATACACTTCCAGAGCTGTTGTTTAGTTAACAGAACTTCAACCTCAATAGGTAAGCACTTACAAGCTTGAAGCTGTATTTCTATGAGGTTTCAAGACATCTGAAATTCAAAGCTGCAATGTTCAGCCAGTTGGCCTGCATCACTGTTCTCATCCGAGGCCGTTCCTGCTATGGGCACTGTGGAAGAAGTGCCCACCTTTTTATCCCTTGAAAGGCCCTCAAGGCACCAAACCATTAAGTAGCTCCTCCCACATTTTTCCCGCTCTTTTCTGAGCTTGCTTGGTGAAGATTTTGAAAGTATAGAGAGATGGTTTTCTGTAGTGGGGATATTGCAACAATTGCTCACCTAACATGGAAGCACTTACTAACTAAAGAAAAATAGAAAGAACTCCTGTTAGGTGAGCACCTGATGTTCAAATGCAATCCATCCTAAATATTATAACATACACTTCCAAAGTTGCTGTTTAGTTCACAGAACTTCAACCTCAAAAGGTAAGCACTTATAACCATGAAGCTGTATTTCTATGAGGTTTCAAGACATCTGAAATTCAAAACTGCAATGTTCAGCCAATGGGTCTGCATCCCTGTTCTTGTCTGAGGCTGTTCCTGTTATGGGCACTGTGGAAGAAGTGCTCGCCTTTTTATCCCTTGAAAGGCCCTGAAGGCACCAAACCATTAAGTAGCTCCTCTCACATTTTTCCCGCTCTTTTCTGAGCTTGCTTGGTGAAGATTTTGAAAGTATAGAGAGATGGTTTTCTGTAGTGGAGATATTGCAACAATTGCTCACCTAACATGGAAGCACTTACTAACTAAAGAAAAATAGAAAGAACTCCTGTTAGGTGAGCACCTGATGCTCAAATGCAATTATTCTCTAAATATTATAACATACACTTGCAGAGCTGTTGTTTAGTTAACAGAACTTCAACCTCAATAGGTAAGCACTTACAAGCTTGAAGCTGTATTTCTATGAGGTTAAGACATCTGAAATTCAAAACTGCAATGTTCAGCCTGTTGGCCTGCATCACTGTTCTCATCCGAGGCCGTTCCTGCTATGGGCACTGTGGAAGAAGTGCCCACCTTTTTATCCCTTGAAAGGCCCTCAAGGCACCAAACCATTAAGTAGCTCCTCCCACATTTGTCCCGCTCTTTTCTGAGCTTGCTTGGTGAAGATTTTGAAAGTATAGAGAGATGGTTTTCTGTAGTAGAGATATTGCAACAATTGCTCACCTAACATGGAAGCACTTACTAACTAAAGAAAAATAGAAAGAACTCCTGTTAGGTGAGCACCTGATGCTCAAATGCAATTATTCTCTAAATATTATAACATACACTTCCAGAGCTGTTGTTTAGTTAACAGAACTTCAACCTCAAAAGGGAAGCACTTACACATATATAAAACGCAGGTGCCAACCTTGAAGCTGTATTTCTGTGAGGTTCCAAGACATCTGAAATTCAAAACTGCAATGTTCAGCCAGTGGGTCTGCATCCCTGTTCTTGTCTGAGGCTGTTCCTGTTATGGGCACTGTGGAAGAAGTGCTCGCCTTTTTATCCCTTGAAAGGCCCTGAAGGCACCAAACCATTAAGTAGCTCCTCCCACATTTTTCCCCGCTCTTTTCTGAGCTTGCTTGGTGAAGATTTTGAAAGTATAGAGAGATGGTTTTCTGTAGTGGAGATATTGCAACAATTGCTCACCTAACATGGAAGCACTTACTAACTAAAGAAAAATAGAAAGAACTCCTGTTAGGTGAGCACCTGATGCTCAAATGCAATTATTCTCTAAATATTATAACATACACTTCCAGAGCTGTTGTTTAGTTAACAGAACTTCAACCTCAATGGGTAAGCACTTACAAGCTTGAAGCTGTATTTCTATGAGGTTTCAAGACATCTGAAATTCAAAACTGCAATGTTCAGCCAGTTGGCCTGCATCACTGTTCTCATCCGAGGCCGTTCCTGCTATGGGCACTGTGGAAGAAGTGCCCACCTTTTTATCCCTTGAAAGGCCCTCAAGGCACCAAACCATTAAGTAGCTCCTCCCACATTTTTCCCGCTCTTTTCTGAGCTTGATTGGTGAAGATTTTGAAAGTATAGAGAGATGGTTTTCTGTAGTGGGGATATTGCAACAATTGCTCACCTAACATGGAAGCACTTACTAACTAAAGAAAAATAGAAAGAACTCCTGTTAGGTGAGCACCTGATGCTCAAATGCAATTATTCTCTAAATATTATAACATACACTTCCAGAGCTGTTGTTTAGTTAACAGAACTTCAACCTCAATAGGTAAGCACTTACAAGCTTGAAGCTGTATTTCTATGAGGTTTCAAGACATCTGAAATTCAAAACTGCAATGTTCAGCCAGTGGGTCTGCATCCCTGTTCTTGTCTGAGGCTGTTCCTGTTATGGGCACTGTGGAAGAAGTGCTCGCCTTTTTATCCCTTGAAAGGCCCTGAAGGCACCAAAACATTAAGTAGCTCCTCCCACATTTTTCCCGCTCTTTTCTGAGCTTGATTGGTGACGATTTTGAAAGTATAGAGAGATGGTTTTCTGTAGTGGGGATATTGCAACAATTGCTCACCTAACATGGAAGCACTTACTAACTAAAGAAAAATAGAAAGAACTCCTGTTAGGTGAGCACCTGATGCTCAAATGCAATTATTCTCTAAATATTATAACATACACTTCCAGAGCTGTTGTTTAGTTAACAGAACTTCAACCTCAATAGGTAAGCACTTACAAGCTTGAAGCTGTATTTCTATGAGGTTTCAAGACATCTGAAATTCAAAGCTGCAATGTTCAGCCAGTTGGCCTGCATCACTGTTCTCATCCGAGGCCGTTCCTGCTATGGGCACTGTGGAAGAAGTGCCCACCTTTTTATCCCTTGAAAGGCCCTCAAGGCACCAAACCATTAAGTAGCTCCTCCCACATTTTTCCCGCTCTTTTCTGAGCTTGCTTGGTGAAGATTTTGAAAGTATAGAGAGATGGTTTTCTGTAGTGGGGATATTGCAACAATTGCTCACCTAACATGGAAGCACTTACTAACTAAAGAAAAATAGAAAGAACTCCTGTTAGGTGAGCACCTGATGTTCAAATGCAATCCATCCTAAATATTATAACATACACTTCCAAAGTTGCTGTTTAGTTCACAGAACTTCAACCTCAAAAGGTAAGCACTTATAACCATGAAGCTGTATTTCTATGAGGTTTCAAGACATCTGAAATTCAAAACTGCAATGTTCAGCCAATGGGTCTGCATCCCTGTTCTTGTCTGAGGCTGTTCCTGTTATGGGCACTGTGGAAGAAGTGCTCGCCTTTTTATCCCTTGAAAGGCCCTGAAGGCACCAAACCATTAAGTAGCTCCTCTCACATTTTTCCCGCTCTTTTCTGAGCTTGCTTGGTGAAGATTTTGAAAGTATAGAGAGATGGTTTTCTGTAGTGGAGATATTGCAACAATTGCTCACCTAACATGGAAGCACTTACTAACTAAAGAAAAATAGAAAGAACTCCTGTTAGGTGAGCACCTGATGCTCAAATGCAATTATTCTCTAAATATTATAACATACACTTGCAGAGCTGTTGTTTAGTTAACAGAACTTCAACCTCAATAGGTAAGCACTTACAAGCTTGAAGCTGTATTTCTATGAGGTTTCAAGACATCTGAAATTCAAAACTGCAATGTTCAGCCAGTTGGCCTGCATCACTGTTCTCATCCGAGGCCGTTCCTGCTATGGGCACTGTGGAAGAAGTGCCCACCTTTTTATCCCTTGAAAGGCCCTCAAGGCACCAAACCATTAAGTAGCTCCTCCCACATTTGTCCCTCTCTTTTCTGAGCTTGCTTGGTGAAGATTTTGAAAGTATAGAGAGATGGTTTTCTGTAGTGGAGATATTGCAACAATTGCTCACCTAACATGGAAGCACTTACTAACTAAAGAAAAATAGAAATAACTCCTGTTAGGTGAGCACCTGATGTTCAAATGCAATCCATCCTAAATATTATAACATACACTTCCAAAATTGCTGTTTAGTTCACAGAACTTCAACCTCAAAAGGGAAGCACTTACACATATATAAAACGCAGGTGCCAACCTTGAAGCTGTATTTCTGTGAGGTTCCAAGACATCTGAAATTCAAAACTGCAATGTTCAGCCAGTGGGTCTGCATCCCTGTTCTTGTCTGAGGCTGTTCCTGTTATGGGCACTGTGGAAGAAGTGCTCGCCTTTTTATCCCTTGAAAGGCCCTGAAGGCACCAAAACATTAAGTAGCTCCTCCCACATTTTTCCCGCTCTTTTCTGAGCTTGATTGGTGAAGATTTTGAAAGTATAGAGAGATGGTTTTCTGTAGTGGAGATATTGCAACAATTGCTCACCTAACATGGAAGCACTTACTAACTAAAGAAAAATAGAAAGAACTCCTGTTAGGTGAGCACCTGATGCTCAAATGCAATTATTCTCTAAATATTATAACATACACTTCCAGAGCTGTTGTTTAGTTAACAGAACTTCAACCTCAATAGGTAAGCACTTACAAGCTTGAAGCTGTATTTCTATGAGGTTTCAAGGCATCTGAAATTCAAAACTGCAATGTTCAGGCAGTTGGCCTGCATCACTGTTCTCATCCGAGGCCGTTCCTGCTATGGGCACTGTGGAAGAAGTGCCCACCTTTTTATCCCTTGAAAGGCCCTCAAGGCACCAAACCATTAAGTAGCTCCTCCCACATTTTTCCCGCTCTTTTCTGAGCTTGATTGGTGAAGATTTTGAAAGTATAGAGAGATGGTTTTCTGTAGTGGGGATATTGCAACAATTGCTCACCTAACATGGAAGCACTTACTAACTAAAGAAAAATAGAAAGAACTCCTGTTAGGTGAGCACCTGATGCTCAAATGCAATTATTCTCTAAATATTATAACATACACTTCCAGAGCTGTTGTTTAGTTAACAGAACTTCAACCTCAATGGGTAAGCACTTACAAGCTTGAAGCTGTATTTCTATGAGGTTTCAAGACATCTGAAATTCAAAACTGCAATGTTCAGCCAGTTGGCCTGCATCACTGTTCTCATCCGAGGCCGTTCCTGCTATGGGCACTGTGGAAGAAGTGCCCACCTTTTTATCCCTTGAAAGGCCCTCAAGGCACCAAACCATTAAGTAGCTCCTCCCACATTTTTCCCGCTCTTTTCTGAGCTTGATTGGTGAAGATTTTGAAAGTATAGAGAGATGGTTTTCTGTAGTGGGGATATTGCAACAATTGCTCACCTAACATGGAAGCACTTACTAACTAAAGAAAAATAGAAAGAACTCCTGTTAGGTGAGCACCTGATGCTCAAATGCAATTATTCTCTAAATATTATAACATACACTTCCAGAGCTGTTGTTTAGTTAACAGAACTTCAACCTCAATAGGTAAGCACTTACAAGCTTGAAGCTGTATTTCTATGAGGTTTCAAGACATCTGAAATTCAAAACTGCAATGTTCAGCCAGTGGGTCTGCATCCCTGTTCTTGTCTGAGGCTGTTCCTGTTATGGGCACTGTGGAAGAAGTGCTCGCCTTTTTATCCCTTGAAAGGCCCTGAAGGCACCAAAACATTAAGTAGCTCCTCCCACATTTTTCCCGCTCTTTTCTGAGCTTGATTGGTGAAGATTTTGAAAGTATAGAGAGATGGTTTTCTGTAGTGGGGATATTGCAACAATTGCTCACCTAACATGGAAGCACTTACTAACTAAAGAAAAATAGAAAGAACTCCTGTTAGGTGAGCACCTGATGCTCAAATGCAATTATTCTCTAAATATTATAACATACACTTCCAGAGCTGTTGTTTAGTTAACAGAACTTCAACCTCAATAGGTAAGCACTTACAAGCTTGAAGCTGTATTTCTATGAGGTTTCAAGACATCTGAAATTCAAAACTGCAATGTTCAGCCTGTTGGCCTGCATCACTGTTCTCATCCGAGGCCGTTCCTGCTATGGGCACTGTGGAAGAAGTGCCCACCTTTTTATCCCTTGAAAGGCCCTCAAGGCACCAAACCATTAAGTAGCTCCTCCCACATTTGTCCCGCTCTTTTCTGAGCTTGCTTGGTGAAGATTTTGAAAGTATAGAGAGATGGTTTTCTGTAGTAGAGATATTGCAACAATTGCTCACCTAACATGGAAGCACTTACTAACTAAAGAAACATAGAAAGAACTCCTGTTAGGTGAGCACCTGATGCTCAAATGCAATTATTCTCTAAATATTATAACATACACTTCCAGAGCTGTTGTTTAGTTAACAGAACTTCAACCTCAATAGGTAAGCACTTACAAGCTTGAAGCTGTATTTCTATGAGGTTTCAAGACATCTGAAATTCAAAACGGCAATGTTCAGCCAGTTGGCCTGCATCACTGTTCTCATCCGAGGCCGTTCCTGCTATGGGCACTGTGGAAGAAGTGCCCACCTTTTTATCCCTTGAAAGGCCCTCAAGGCACCAAACCATTAAGTAGCTCCTCCCACATTTGTCCCGCTCTTTTCTGAGCTTGCTTGGTGAAGATTTTGAAAGTATAGAGAGATGGTTTTCTGTAGTAGAGATATTGCAACAATTGCTCACCTAACATGGAAGCACTTACTAACTAAAGAAACATAGAAAGAACTCCTGTTAGGTGAGCACCTGATGCTCAAATGCAATTATTCTCTAAATATTATAACATACACTTCCAGAGCTGTTGTTTAGTTAACAGAACTTCAACCTCAATAGGTAAGCACTTACAAGCTTGAAGCTGTATTTCTATGAGGTTTCAAGACATCTGAAATTCAAAACTGCAATGTTCAGCCAATGGGTCTGCATCCCTGTTCTTGGCTGAGGCTGTTCCTGTTATGGGCACTGTGGAAGAAGTGCTCGCCTTTTTATCCCTTGAAAAGCCCTGAAGGCACCAAACCATTAAGTAGCTCCTCCCACATTTTTCCTGCTCTTTTCTGAGCTTGCTTGGTGAAGATTTTGAAAGTATAGAGAGATGGTTTTCTGTAGTGGGGATATTGCAACAATTGCTCACCTAACATGGAAGCACTTACTAACTAAAGAAAAATAGAAAGAACTCCTGTTAGGTGAGCACCTGATGTTCAAATGCAATCCATCCTAAATATTATAACATACACTTCCAAAGTTGCTGTTTAGTTCACAGAACTTCAACCTCAAAAGGTAAGCACTTATATCCATGAAGCTGTATTTCTATGAGGTTTCAAGACATCTGAAATTCAAAACTGCAATGTTCAGCCAATGGGTCTGCATCCCTGTTCTTGTCTGAGGCTGTTCCTGTTATGGGCACTGTGGAAGAAGTGCTCGCCTCTTTATCCCTTGAAAGGCCCTGAAGGCACCAAACCATTAAGTAGCTCCTCCCACATTTTTCCCGCTCTTTCTGAGCTTGCTTGGTGAAGATTTTGAAAGTATAGAGAGATGGTTTTCTGTAGTGGGGATATTGCAACAATTGCTCACCTAACATGGAAGCACTTACTAACTAAAGAAAAATAGAAAGAACTCCTGTTAGGTGAACACCTGATGCTCAAAAGTAATCCATCCCTAAATATTATACCATGTACTTCCAGAGTTGTTGTTTATTTCACAGAACTTCAAACTCAAAAGGTAAGCACTTACAAGCTTGAAGCTGTATTTCTATGAGGTTTCAAGACATCTGAAATTCAAAACTGCAATGTTCAGCCAAAGGGTCTGCATCCCTGTTCTTGTCTGAGGCTGTTCCTGGTATGGGCACTGTGGAAGAAGTTCTAGCCTTTTTATCCCTTGAAAGTCCCTGAAGGCACCAAACCATTAAGAAGCTCCTCCCACATTTTTCCCGCTCTTTTCTGAGCTTGCTTGGTGAAGATTTTGAAAGTATAGAGAGATGGTTTTCTGTAGTGGAGATATTGCAACAATTGCTCACCTAACATGGAAGCACTTACTAACTAAAGAAAAATAGAAATAACTCCTGTTAGGTGAGCACCTGATGTTCAAATGCAATCCATCCTAAATATTATAACATACACTTCCAAAATTGCTGTTTAGTTCACAGAACTTCAACCTCAAAAGGGAAGCACTTACACATATATAAAACGCAGGTGCCAACCTTGAAGCTGTATTTCTGTGAGGTTCCAAGACATCTGAAATTCAAAACTGCAATGTTCAGCCAGTGGGTCTGCATCCCTGTTCTTGTCTGAGGCTGTTCCTGTTATGGGCACTGTGGAAGAAGTGCTCGCCTTTTTATCCCTTGAAAGGCCCTGAAGGCACCAAAACATTAAGTAGCTCCTCCCACATTTTTCCCGCTCTTTTCTGAGCTTGATTGGTGAAGATTTTGAAAGTATAGAGAGATGGTTTTCTGTAGTGGAGATATTGCAACAATTGCTCACCTAACATGGAAGCACTTACTAACTAAAGAAAAATAGAAAGAACTCCTGTTAGGTGAGCACCTGATGCTCAAATGCAATTATTCTCTAAATATTATAACATACACTTCCAGAGCTGTTGTTTAGTTAACAGAGTTGTTGTTTATTTCACAGAACTTCAAACTCAAAAGGTAAGCACTTACAAGCTTGAAGCTGTATTTCTATGAGGTTTCAAGGCATCTGAAATTCAAAACTGCAATGTTCAGCCAAAGGGTCTGCATCCCTGTTCTTGTCAGAGGCTGTTTCTGGTATGGGCACTGTGGAAGAAGTGCCCACCTTTTTATCCCTTGAAAGGCCCTCAAGGCACCAAACCATTAAGTAGCTCCTCCCACATTTTTCCCGCTCTTTTCCAAGCTTGCTTGGTGAAGATTTTGAAAGTATAGAGAGATGGTTTTCTGTAGTGGGGATAGTGCAACAATTGCTCACCTAACATAGAAGCACTTACTAACTAAAGAAAAATAGAAAGAACTCCTGTTAGGTGAACACCTGATGCTCAAATGCAATCCATCCCTAAATAGTATACCATGTACTTCCAGAGTTGTTGTTTATTTCACAGAACTTCAAACTCAAAAGGTAAGCACTTATAACCATGAAGCTGTATTTCTATGAGGTTTCAAGACATCTGAAATTCAAAACTGCAATGTTCAGCCAGTTGGCCTGCATCACTGTTGTCATCCGAGGCCGTTCCTGCTATGGGCACTGTGGAGAAGGGCCCACCTTTTTATCCCTTGAAAGGCCCTCAAGGCACCAGACCATTAAGTAGCTCCTCCCATATTTTTCCCGCTCTTTTCTGAGGTTGCTTGGTGAAGATTTTGAAAGTATAGAGAGATGGTTTTCTGTAGTGGGGATATTGCAACAATTGCTCACCTAACATGGAAGCACTTACTAACTAAAGAAAAATAGAAAGAACTCCTGTTAGGTGAACACCTGATGCTCAAATGCAATCCATCCCTAAATATTATACCATGTACTTCCAGAGTTGTTGTTTATTTCACAGAACTTCAAACTCAAAAGGTAAGCACTTACAAGCTTGAAGCTGTATTTCTATGAGGTTTCATGGCATCTGAAATTCAAAACTGCAATGTTCAGCCAAAGGGTCTGCATCCCTGTTCTTGTCTGAGGCTGTTACTGTTATGGGCACTGTGGAAGAAGTGCTCGCCTTTTTATCCCTTGAAAGGCCCTGAAGGCACCAAACCATTAAGTAGCTCCTCCCACATTTTTCCCCGCTCTTTTCTGAGCTTGCTTGGTGAAGATTTTGAAAGTATAGAGAGATGGTTTTCTGTAGTGGAGATATTGCAACAATTGCTCACCTAACATGGAAGCACTTACTAACTAAAGAAAAATAGAAAGAACTCCTGTTAGGTGAGCACCTGATGCTCAAATGCAATTATTCTCTAAATATTATAACATACACTTCCAGAGCTGTTGTTTAGTTAACAGAACTTCAACCTCAATGGGTAAGCACTTACAAGCTTGAAGCTGTATTTCTATGAGGTTTCAAGACATCTGAAATTCAAAACTGCAATGTTCAGCCAGTTGGCCTGCATCACTGTTCTCATCCGAGGCCGTTCCTGCTATGGGCACTGTGGAAGAAGTGACCACCTTTTTATCCCTTGAAAGGCCCTGAAGGCACCAAACCATTAAGTAGCTCCTCCTACATTTTTCCCGCTCTTTTCTGAGCTTGCTTGGTGAAGATTTTGAAAGTATAGAGAGATGGTTTTCTGTAGTGGAGATATTGCAACAATTGCTCACCTAACATGGAAGCACTTACTAACTAAAGAAAAATAGAAAAAACTCCTGTTAGGTGAGCACCTGATGCTCAAATGCAATTATTCTCTAAATATTATAACATACACTTCCAGAGCTGTTGTTTAGTTAACAGAACTTCAACCTCAATAGGTAAGCACTTACAAGCTTGAAGCTGTATTTCTATGAGGTTTCAAGGCATCTGAAATTCAAAACTGCAATGTTCAGGCAGTTGGCCTGCATCACTGTTCTCATCCGAGGCCGTTCCTGCTATGGGCACTGTGGAAGAAGTGCCCACCTTTTTATCCCTTGAAAGGCCCTCAAGGCACCAAACCATTAAGTAGCTCCTCCCACATTTGTCCCGCTCTTTTCTGAGCTTGCTTGGTGAAGATTTTGAAAGTATAGAGAGATGGTTTTCTGTAGTAGAGATATTGCAACAATTGCTCACCTAACATGGAAGCACTTACTAACTAAAGAAAAATAGAAAGAACTCCTGTTAGGTGAGCACCTGATGCTCAAATGCAATTATTCTCTAAAAATTATAACATACACTTCCAGAGCTGTTGTTTAGTTAACAGAACTTCAACCTCAATAGGTAAGCACTTACAAGCTTGAAGCTGTATTTCTATGAGGTTTCAAGGCATCTGAAATTCAAAACTGCAATGTTCAGGCAGTTGGCCTGCATCACTGTTCTCATCCGAGGCTGTTCCTGTTATGGGCACTGTGGAAGAAGTGCTCGCCTTTTTATCCCTTGAAAGGCCCTGAAGGCACCAAAACATTAAGTAGCTCCTCCCACATTTTTCCCGCTCTTTTCTGAGCTTGATTGGTGACGATTTTGAAAGTATAGAGAGATGGTTTTCTGTAGTGGGGATATTGCAACAATTGCTCACCTAACATGGAAGCACTTACTAACTAAAGAAAAATAGAAAGAACTCCTGTTAGGTGAGCACCTGATGCTCAAATGCAATTATTCTCTAAATATTATAACATACACTTCCAGAGCTGTTGTTTAGTTAACAGAACTTCAACCTCAATAGGTAAGCACTTACAAGCTTGAAGCTGTATTTCTATGAGGTTTCAAGACATCTGAAATTCAAAACTGCAATGTTCAGCCAGTTGGCCTGCATCACTGTTCTCATCCGAGGCCGTTCCTGCTATGGGCACTGTGGAAGAAGTGCCCACCTTTTTATCCCTTGAAAGGCCCTCAAGACACCAAACCATTAAGTAGCTCCTCCCACATTTGTCCCGCTCTTTTCTGAGCTTGCTTGGTGAAGATTTTGAAAGTATAGAGAGATGGTTTTCTGTAGTAGAGATATTGCAACAATTGCTCACCTAACATGGAAGCACTTACTAACTAAAGAAAAATAGAAAGAACTCCTGTTAGGTGAGCACCTGATGCTCAAATGCAATTATTCTCTAAATATTATAACATACACTTCCAGAGCTGTTGTTTAGTTAACAGAACTTCAACCTCAATAGGTAAGCACTTACAAGCTTGAAGCTGTATTTCTATGAGGTTTCAAGACATCTGAAATTCAAAACGGCAATGTTCAGCCAGTTGGCCTGCATCACTGTTCTCATCCGAGGCCGTTCCTGCTATGGGCACTGTGGAAGAAGTGCCCACCTTTTTATCCCTTGAAAGGCCCTCAAGGCACCAAACCATTAAGTAGCTCCTCCCACATTTTTCCCGCTCTTTTCTGAGCTTGCTTGGTGAAGATTTTGAAAGTATAGAGAGATGGTTTTCTGTAGTGGGGATATTGCAACAATTGCTCACCTAACATGGAAGCACTTACTAACTAAAGAAAAATAGAAAGAACTCCTGTTAGGTGAGCACCTGATGTTCAAATGCAATCCATCCTAAATATTATAACATACACTTCCAAAGTTGCTGTTTAGTTCACAGAACTTCAACCTCAAAAGGTAAGCACTTTAACCATGAAGCTGTATTTCTATGAGGTTTCAAGACATCTGAAATTCAAAACTGCAATGTTCAGCCAATGGGTCTGCATCCCTGTTCTTGTCTGAGGCTGTTCCTGTTATGGGCACTGTGGAAGAAGTGCTCGCCTTTTTATCCCTTGAAAGGCCCTGAAGGCACCAAAACATTAAGTAGCTCCTCCCACATTTTTCCCGCTCTTTTCTGAGCTTGATTGGTGAAGATTTTGAAAGTATAGAGAGATGGTTTTCTGTAGTGGAGATATTGCAACAATTGCTCACCTAACATGGAAGCACTTACTAACTAAAGAAAAATAGAAAGAACTCCTGTTAGGTGAGCACCTGATGCTCAAATGCAATTATTCTCTAAATATTATAACATACACTTCCAGAGCTGTTGTTTAGTTAACAGAGTTGTTGTTTATTTCACAGAACTTCAAACTCAAAAGGTAAGCACTTACAAGCTTGAAGCTGTATTTCTATGAGGTTTCAAGGCATCTGAAATTCAAAACTGCAATGTTCAGCCAAAGGGTCTGCATCCCTGTTCTTGTCAGAGGCTGTTTCTGGTATGGGCACTGTGGAAGAAGTGCCCACCTTTTTATCCCTTGAAAGGCCCTCAAGGCACCAAACCATTAAGTAGCTCCTCCCACATTTTTCCCGCTCTTTTCCAAGCTTGCTTGGTGAAGATTTTGAAAGTATAGAGAGATGGTTTTCTGTAGTGGGGATAGTGCAACAATTGCTCACCTAACATAGAAGCACTTACTAACTAAAGAAAAATAGAAAGAACTCCTGTTAGGTGAACACCTGATGCTCAAATGCAATCCATCCCTAAATAGTATACCATGTACTTCCAGAGTTGTTGTTTATTTCACAGAACTTCAAACTCAAAAGGTAAGCACTTATAACCATGAAGCTGTATTTCTATGAGGTTTCAAGACATCTGAAATTCAAAACTGCAATGTTCAGCCAGTTGGCCTGCATCACTGTTGTCATCCGAGGCCGTTCCTGCTATGGGCACTGTGGAGAAGGGCCCACCTTTTTATCCCTTGAAAGGCCCTCAAGGCACCAGACCATTAAGTAGCTCCTCCCATATTTTTCCCGCTCTTTTCTGAGGTTGCTTGGTGAAGATTTTGAAAGTATAGAGAGATGGTTTTCTGTAGTGGGGATATTGCAACAATTGCTCACCTAACATGGAAGCACTTACTAACTAAAGAAAAATAGAAAGAACTCCTGTTAGGTGAACACCTGATGCTCAAATGCAATCCATCCCTAAATATTATACCATGTACTTCCAGAGTTGTTGTTTATTTCACAGAACTTCAAACTCAAAAGGTAAGCACTTACAAGCTTGAAGCTGTATTTCTATGAGGTTTCATGGCATCTGAAATTCAAAACTGCAATGTTCAGCCAAAGGGTCTGCATCCCTGTTCTTGTCTGAGGCTGTTACTGTTATGGGCACTGTGGAAGAAGTGCTCGCCTTTTTATCCCTTGAAAGGCCCTGAAGGCACCAAACCATTAAGTAGCTCCTCCCACATTTTTCCCCGCTCTTTTCTGAGCTTGCTTGGTGAAGATTTTGAAAGTATAGAGAGATGGTTTTCTGTAGTGGAGATATTGCAACAATTGCTCACCTAACATGGAAGCACTTACTAACTAAAGAAAAATAGAAAGAACTCCTGTTAGGTGAGCACCTGATGCTCAAATGCAATTATTCTCTAAATATTATAACATACACTTCCAGAGCTGTTGTTTAGTTAACAGAACTTCAACCTCAATGGGTAAGCACTTACAAGCTTGAAGCTGTATTTCTATGAGGTTTCAAGACATCTGAAATTCAAAACTGCAATGTTCAGCCAGTTGGCCTGCATCACTGTTCTCATCCGAGGCCGTTCCTGCTATGGGCACTGTGGAAGAAGTGACCACCTTTTTATCCCTTGAAAGGCCCTGAAGGCACCAAACCATTAAGTAGCTCCTCCTACATTTTTCCCGCTCTTTTCTGAGCTTGCTTGGTGAAGATTTTGAAAGTATAGAGAGATGGTTTTCTGTAGTGGAGATATTGCAACAATTGCTCACCTAACATGGAAGCACTTACTAACTAAAGAAAAATAGAAAAAACTCCTGTTAGGTGAGCACCTGATGCTCAAATGCAATTATTCTCTAAATATTATAACATACACTTCCAGAGCTGTTGTTTAGTTAACAGAACTTCAACCTCAATAGGTAAGCACTTACAAGCTTGAAGCTGTATTTCTATGAGGTTTCAAGACATCTGAAATTCAAAACGGCAATGTTCAGCCAGTTGGCCTGCATCACTGTTCTCATCCGAGGCCGTTCCTGCTATGGGCACTGTGGAAGAAGTGCCCACCTTTTTATCCCTTGAAAGGCCCTCAAGGCACCAAACCATTAAGTAGCTCCTCCCACATTTTTCCCGCTCTTTTCTGAGCTTGCTTGGTGAAGATTTTGAAAGTATAGAGAGATGGTTTTCTGTAGTGGGGATATTGCAACAATTGCTCACCTAATATGGAAGCACTTACTAACTAAAGAAAAATAGAAAGAACTCCTGTTAGGTGAGCACCTGATGTTCAAATGCAATCCATCCTAAATATTATAACATACACTTCCAAAGTTGCTGTTTAGTTCACAGAACTTCAACCTCAAAAGGTAAGCACTTATATCCATGAAGCTGTATTTCTATGAGGTTTCAAGACATCTGAAATTCAAAACTGCAATGTTCAGCCAATGGGTCTGCATCCCTGTTCTTGTCTGAGGCTGTTCCTGTTATGGGCACTGTGGAAGAAGTGCTCGCCTCTTTATCCCTTGAAAGGCCCTGAAGGCACCAAACCATTAAGTAGCTCCTCCCACATTTTTCCCGCTCTTTCTGAGCTTGCTTGGTGAAGATTTTGAAAGTATAGAGAGATGGTTTTCTGTAGTGGGGATATTGCAACAATTGCTCACCTAACATGGAAGCACTTACTAACTAAAGAAAAATAGAAAGAACTCCTGTTAGGTGAACACCTGATGCTCAAAAGTAATCCATCCCTAAATATTATACCATGTACTTCCAGAGTTGTTGTTTATTTCACAGAACTTCAAACTCAAAAGGTAAGCACTTACAAGCTTGAAGCTGTATTTCTATGAGGTTTCAAGACATCTGAAATTCAAAACTGCAATGTTCAGCCAAAGGGTCTGCATCCCTGTTCTTGTCTGAGGCTGTTCCTGGTATGGGCACTGTGGAAGAAGTTCTAGCCTTTTTATCCCTTGAAAGTCCCTGAAGGCACCAAACCATTAAGAAGCTCCTCCCACATTTTTCCCGCTCTTTTCTGAGCTTGCTTGGTGAAGATTTTGAAAGTATAGAGAGATGGTTTTCTGTAGTGGAGATATTGCAACAATTGCTCACCTAACATGGAAGCACTTACTAACTAAAGAAAAATAGAAATAACTCCTGTTAGGTGAGCACCTGATGTTCAAATGCAATCCATCCTAAATATTATAACATACACTTCCAAAATTGCTGTTTAGTTCACAGAACTTCAACCTCAAAAGGGAAGCACTTACACATATATAAAACGCAGGTGCCAACCTTGAAGCTGTATTTCTGTGAGGTTCCAAGACATCTGAAATTCAAAACTGCAATGTTCAGCCAGTGGGTCTGCATCCCTGTTCTTGTCTGAGGCTGTTCCTGTTATGGGCACTGTGGAAGAAGTGCTCGCCTTTTTATCCCTTGAAAGGCCCTGAAGGCACCAAACCATTAAGTAGCTCCTCCCACATTTTTCCCCGCTCTTTTCTGAGCTTGCTTGGTGAAGATTTTGAAAGTATAGAGAGATGGTTTTCTGTAGTGGAGATATTGCAACAATTGCTCACCTAACATGGAAGCACTTACTAACTAAAGAAAAATAGAAAGAACTCCTGTTAGGTGAGCACCTGATGCTCAAATGCAATTATTCTCTAAATATTATAACATACACTTCCAGAGCTGTTGTTTAGTTAACAGAACTTCAACCTCAATGGGTAAGCACTTACAAGCTTGAAGCTGTATTTCTATGAGGTTTCAAGACATCTGAAATTCAAAACTGCAATGTTCAGCCAGTTGGCCTGCATCACTGTTCTCATCCGAGGCCGTTCCTGCTATGGGCACTGTGGAAGAAGTGCCCACCTTTTTATCCCTTGAAAGGCCCTCAAGGCACCAAACCATTAAGTAGCTCCTCCCACATTTTTCCCGCTCTTTTCTGAGCTTGATTGGTGAAGATTTTGAAAGTATAGAGAGATGGTTTTCTGTAGTGGGGATATTGCAACAATTGCTCACCTAACATGGAAGCACTTACTAACTAAAGAAAAATAGAAAGAACTCCTGTTAGGTGAGCACCTGATGCTCAAATGCAATTATTCTCTAAATATTATAACATACACTTCCAGAGCTGTTGTTTAGTTAACAGAACTTCAACCTCAATAGGTAAGCACTTACAAGCTTGAAGCTGTATTTCTATGAGGTTTCAAGACATCTGAAATTCAAAACTGCAATGTTCAGCCAGTGGGTCTGCATCCCTGTTCTTGTCTGAGGCTGTTCCTGTTATGGGCACTGTGGAAGAAGTGCTCGCCTTTTTATCCCTTGAAAGGCCCTGAAGGCACCAAAACATTAAGTAGCTCCTCCCACATTTTTCCCGCTCTTTTCTGAGCTTGATTGGTGACGATTTTGAAAGTATAGAGAGATGGTTTTCTGTAGTGGGGATATTGCAACAATTGCTCACCTAACATGGAAGCACTTACTAACTAAAGAAAAATAGAAAGAACTCCTGTTAGGTGAGCACCTGATGCTCAAATGCAATTATTCTCTAAATATTATAACATACACTTCCAGAGCTGTTGTTTAGTTAACAGAACTTCAACCTCAATAGGTAAGCACTTACAAGCTTGAAGCTGTATTTCTATGAGGTTTCAAGACATCTGAAATTCAAAGCTGCAATGTTCAGCCAGTTGGCCTGCATCACTGTTCTCATCCGAGGCCGTTCCTGCTATGGGCACTGTGGAAGAAGTGCCCACCTTTTTATCCCTTGAAAGGCCCTCAAGGCACCAAACCATTAAGTAGCTCCTCCCACATTTTTCCCGCTCTTTTCTGAGCTTGCTTGGTGAAGATTTTGAAAGTATAGAGAGATGGTTTTCTGTAGTGGGGATATTGCAACAATTGCTCACCTAACATGGAAGCACTTACTAACTAAAGAAAAATAGAAAGAACTCCTGTTAGGTGAGCACCTGATGTTCAAATGCAATCCATCCTAAATATTATAACATACACTTCCAAAGTTGCTGTTTAGTTCACAGAACTTCAACCTCAAAAGGTAAGCACTTATAACCATGAAGCTGTATTTCTATGAGGTTTCAAGACATCTGAAATTCAAAACTGCAATGTTCAGCCAATGGGTCTGCATCCCTGTTCTTGTCTGAGGCTGTTCCTGTTATGGGCACTGTGGAAGAAGTGCTCGCCTTTTTATCCCTTGAAAGGCCCTGAAGGCACCAAACCATTAAGTAGCTCCTCTCACATTTTTCCCGCTCTTTTCTGAGCTTGCTTGGTGAAGATTTTGAAAGTATAGAGAGATGGTTTTCTGTAGTGGAGATATTGCAACAATTGCTCACCTAACATGGAAGCACTTACTAACTAAAGAAAAATAGAAAGAACTCCTGTTAGGTGAGCACCTGATGCTCAAATGCAATTATTCTCTAAATATTATAACATACACTTGCAGAGCTGTTGTTTAGTTAACAGAACTTCAACCTCAATAGGTAAGCACTTACAAGCTTGAAGCTGTATTTCTATGAGGTTAAGACATCTGAAATTCAAAACTGCAATGTTCAGCCTGTTGGCCTGCATCACTGTTCTCATCCGAGGCCGTTCCTGCTATGGGCACTGTGGAAGAAGTGCCCACCTTTTTATCCCTTGAAAGGCCCTCAAGGCACCAAACCATTAAGTAGCTCCTCCCACATTTGTCCCGCTCTTTTCTGAGCTTGCTTGGTGAAGATTTTGAAAGTATAGAGAGATGGTTTTCTGTAGTAGAGATATTGCAACAATTGCTCACCTAACATGGAAGCACTTACTAACTAAAGAAAAATAGAAAGAACTCCTGTTAGGTGAGCACCTGATGCTCAAATGCAATTATTCTCTAAATATTATAACATACACTTCCAGAGCTGTTGTTTAGTTAACAGAACTTCAACCTCAAAAGGGAAGCACTTACACATATATAAAACGCAGGTGCCAACCTTGAAGCTGTATTTCTGTGAGGTTCCAAGACATCTGAAATTCAAAACTGCAATGTTCAGCCAGTGGGTCTGCATCCCTGTTCTTGTCTGAGGCTGTTCCTGTTATGGGCACTGTGGAAGAAGTGCTCGCCTTTTTATCCCTTGAAAGGCCCTGAAGGCACCAAACCATTAAGTAGCTCCTCCCACATTTTTCCCCGCTCTTTTCTGAGCTTGCTTGGTGAAGATTTTGAAAGTATAGAGAGATGGTTTTCTGTAGTGGAGATATTGCAACAATTGCTCACCTAACATGGAAGCACTTACTAACTAAAGAAAAATAGAAAGAACTCCTGTTAGGTGAGCACCTGATGCTCAAATGCAATTATTCTCTAAATATTATAACATACACTTCCAGAGCTGTTGTTTAGTTAACAGAACTTCAACCTCAATGGGTAAGCACTTACAAGCTTGAAGCTGTATTTCTATGAGGTTTCAAGACATCTGAAATTCAAAACTGCAATGTTCAGCCAGTTGGCCTGCATCACTGTTCTCATCCGAGGCCGTTCCTGCTATGGGCACTGTGGAAGAAGTGCCCACCTTTTTATCCCTTGAAAGGCCCTCAAGGCACCAAACCATTAAGTAGCTCCTCCCACATTTTTCCCGCTCTTTTCTGAGCTTGATTGGTGAAGATTTTGAAAGTATAGAGAGATGGTTTTCTGTAGTGGGGATATTGCAACAATTGCTCACCTAACATGGAAGCACTTACTAACTAAAGAAAAATAGAAAGAACTCCTGTTAGGTGAGCACCTGATGCTCAAATGCAATTATTCTCTAAATATTATAACATACACTTCCAGAGCTGTTGTTTAGTTAACAGAACTTCAACCTCAATAGGTAAGCACTTACAAGCTTGAAGCTGTATTTCTATGAGGTTTCAAGACATCTGAAATTCAAAACTGCAATGTTCAGCCAGTGGGTCTGCATCCCTGTTCTTGTCTGAGGCTGTTCCTGTTATGGGCACTGTGGAAGAAGTGCTCGCCTTTTTATCCCTTGAAAGGCCCTGAAGGCACCAAAACATTAAGTAGCTCCTCCCACATTTTTCCCGCTCTTTTCTGAGCTTGATTGGTGACGATTTTGAAAGTATAGAGAGATGGTTTTCTGTAGTGGGGATATTGCAACAATTGCTCACCTAACATGGAAGCACTTACTAACTAAAGAAAAATAGAAAGAACTCCTGTTAGGTGAGCACCTGATGCTCAAATGCAATTATTCTCTAAATATTATAACATACACTTCCAGAGCTGTTGTTTAGTTAACAGAACTTCAACCTCAATAGGTAAGCACTTACAAGCTTGAAGCTGTATTTCTATGAGGTTTCAAGACATCTGAAATTCAAAGCTGCAATGTTCAGCCAGTTGGCCTGCATCACTGTTCTCATCCGAGGCCGTTCCTGCTATGGGCACTGTGGAAGAAGTGCCCACCTTTTTATCCCTTGAAAGGCCCTCAAGGCACCAAACCATTAAGTAGCTCCTCCCACATTTTTCCCGCTCTTTTCTGAGCTTGCTTGGTGAAGATTTTGAAAGTATAGAGAGATGGTTTTCTGTAGTGGGGATATTGCAACAATTGCTCACCTAACATGGAAGCACTTACTAACTAAAGAAAAATAGAAAGAACTCCTGTTAGGTGAGCACCTGATGTTCAAATGCAATCCATCCTAAATATTATAACATACACTTCCAAAGTTGCTGTTTAGTTCACAGAACTTCAACCTCAAAAGGTAAGCACTTATAACCATGAAGCTGTATTTCTATGAGGTTTCAAGACATCTGAAATTCAAAACTGCAATGTTCAGCCAATGGGTCTGCATCCCTGTTCTTGTCTGAGGCTGTTCCTGTTATGGGCACTGTGGAAGAAGTGCTCGCCTTTTTATCCCTTGAAAGGCCCTGAAGGCACCAAACCATTAAGTAGCTCCTCTCACATTTTTCCCGCTCTTTTCTGAGCTTGCTTGGTGAAGATTTTGAAAGTATAGAGAGATGGTTTTCTGTAGTGGAGATATTGCAACAATTGCTCACCTAACATGGAAGCACTTACTAACTAAAGAAAAATAGAAAGAACTCCTGTTAGGTGAGCACCTGATGCTCAAATGCAATTATTCTCTAAATATTATAACATACACTTGCAGAGCTGTTGTTTAGTTAACAGAACTTCAACCTCAATAGGTAAGCACTTACAAGCTTGAAGCTGTATTTCTATGAGGTTTCAAGACATCTGAAATTCAAAACTGCAATGTTCAGCCAGTTGGCCTGCATCACTGTTCTCATCCGAGGCCGTTCCTGCTATGGGCACTGTGGAAGAAGTGCCCACCTTTTTATCCCTTGAAAGGCCCTCAAGGCACCAAACCATTAAGTAGCTCCTCCCACATTTGTCCCTCTCTTTTCTGAGCTTGCTTGGTGAAGATTTTGAAAGTATAGAGAGATGGTTTTCTGTAGTGGAGATATTGCAACAATTGCTCACCTAACATGGAAGCACTTACTAACTAAAGAAAAATAGAAATAACTCCTGTTAGGTGAGCACCTGATGTTCAAATGCAATCCATCCTAAATATTATAACATACACTTCCAAAATTGCTGTTTAGTTCACAGAACTTCAACCTCAAAAGGGAAGCACTTACACATATATAAAACGCAGGTGCCAACCTTGAAGCTGTATTTCTGTGAGGTTCCAAGACATCTGAAATTCAAAACTGCAATGTTCAGCCAGTGGGTCTGCATCCCTGTTCTTGTCTGAGGCTGTTCCTGTTATGGGCACTGTGGAAGAAGTGCTCGCCTTTTTATCCCTTGAAAGGCCCTGAAGGCACCAAAACATTAAGTAGCTCCTCCCACATTTTTCCCGCTCTTTTCTGAGCTTGATTGGTGAAGATTTTGAAAGTATAGAGAGATGGTTTTCTGTAGTGGAGATATTGCAACAATTGCTCACCTAACATGGAAGCACTTACTAACTAAAGAAAAATAGAAAGAACTCCTGTTAGGTGAGCACCTGATGCTCAAATGCAATTATTCTCTAAATATTATAACATACACTTCCAGAGCTGTTGTTTAGTTAACAGAACTTCAACCTCAATAGGTAAGCACTTACAAGCTTGAAGCTGTATTTCTATGAGGTTTCAAGGCATCTGAAATTCAAAACTGCAATGTTCAGGCAGTTGGCCTGCATCACTGTTCTCATCCGAGGCCGTTCCTGCTATGGGCACTGTGGAAGAAGTGCCCACCTTTTTATCCCTTGAAAGGCCCTCAAGGCACCAAACCATTAAGTAGCTCCTCCCACATTTTTCCCGCTCTTTTCTGAGCTTGATTGGTGAAGATTTTGAAAGTATAGAGAGATGGTTTTCTGTAGTGGGGATATTGCAACAATTGCTCACCTAACATGGAAGCACTTACTAACTAAAGAAAAATAGAAAGAACTCCTGTTAGGTGAGCACCTGATGCTCAAATGCAATTATTCTCTAAATATTATAACATACACTTCCAGAGCTGTTGTTTAGTTAACAGAACTTCAACCTCAATGGGTAAGCACTTACAAGCTTGAAGCTGTATTTCTATGAGGTTTCAAGACATCTGAAATTCAAAACTGCAATGTTCAGCCAGTTGGCCTGCATCACTGTTCTCATCCGAGGCCGTTCCTGCTATGGGCACTGTGGAAGAAGTGCCCACCTTTTTATCCCTTGAAAGGCCCTCAAGGCACCAAACCATTAAGTAGCTCCTCCCACATTTTTCCCGCTCTTTTCTGAGCTTGATTGGTGAAGATTTTGAAAGTATAGAGAGATGGTTTTCTGTAGTGGGGATATTGCAACAATTGCTCACCTAACATGGAAGCACTTACTAACTAAAGAAAAATAGAAAGAACTCCTGTTAGGTGAGCACCTGATGCTCAAATGCAATTATTCTCTAAATATTATAACATACACTTCCAGAGCTGTTGTTTAGTTAACAGAACTTCAACCTCAATAGGTAAGCACTTACAAGCTTGAAGCTGTATTTCTATGAGGTTTCAAGACATCTGAAATTCAAAACTGCAATGTTCAGCCAGTGGGTCTGCATCCCTGTTCTTGTCTGAGGCTGTTCCTGTTATGGGCACTGTGGAAGAAGTGCTCGCCTTTTTATCCCTTGAAAGGCCCTGAAGGCACCAAAACATTAAGTAGCTCCTCCCACATTTTTCCCGCTCTTTTCTGAGCTTGATTGGTGAAGATTTTGAAAGTATAGAGAGATGGTTTTCTGTAGTGGGGATATTGCAACAATTGCTCACCTAACATGGAAGCACTTACTAACTAAAGAAAAATAGAAAGAACTCCTGTTAGGTGAGCACCTGATGCTCAAATGCAATTATTCTCTAAATATTATAACATACACTTCCAGAGCTGTTGTTTAGTTAACAGAACTTCAACCTCAATAGGTAAGCACTTACAAGCTTGAAGCTGTATTTCTATGAGGTTTCAAGACATCTGAAATTCAAAACTGCAATGTTCAGCCTGTTGGCCTGCATCACTGTTCTCATCCGAGGCCGTTCCTGCTATGGGCACTGTGGAAGAAGTGCCCACCTTTTTATCCCTTGAAAGGCCCTCAAGGCACCAAACCATTAAGTAGCTCCTCCCACATTTGTCCCGCTCTTTTCTGAGCTTGCTTGGTGAAGATTTTGAAAGTATAGAGAGATGGTTTTCTGTAGTAGAGATATTGCAACAATTGCTCACCTAACATGGAAGCACTTACTAACTAAAGAAACATAGAAAGAACTCCTGTTAGGTGAGCACCTGATGCTCAAATGCAATTATTCTCTAAATATTATAACATACACTTCCAGAGCTGTTGTTTAGTTAACAGAACTTCAACCTCAATAGGTAAGCACTTACAAGCTTGAAGCTGTATTTCTATGAGGTTTCAAGACATCTGAAATTCAAAACTGCAATGTTCAGCCAATGGGTCTGCATCCCTGTTCTTGGCTGAGGCTGTTCCTGTTATGGGCACTGTGGAAGAAGTGCTCGCCTTTTTATCCCTTGAAAAGCCCTGAAGGCACCAAACCATTAAGTAGCTCCTCCCACATTTTTCCTGCTCTTTTCTGAGCTTGCTTGGTGAAGATTTTGAAAGTATAGAGAGATGGTTTTCTGTAGTGGGGATATTGCAACAATTGCTCACCTAACATGGAAGCACTTACTAACTAAAGAAAAATAGAAAGAACTCCTGTTAGGTGAGCACCTGATGTTCAAATGCAATCCATCCTAAATATTATAACATACACTTCCAAAGTTGCTGTTTAGTTCACAGAACTTCAACCTCAAAAGGTAAGCACTTATATCCATGAAGCTGTATTTCTATGAGGTTTCAAGACATCTGAAATTCAAAACTGCAATGTTCAGCCAATGGGTCTGCATCCCTGTTCTTGTCTGAGGCTGTTCCTGTTATGGGCACTGTGGAAGAAGTGCTCGCCTCTTTATCCCTTGAAAGGCCCTGAAGGCACCAAACCATTAAGTAGCTCCTCCCACATTTTTCCCGCTCTTTCTGAGCTTGCTTGGTGAAGATTTTGAAAGTATAGAGAGATGGTTTTCTGTAGTGGGGATATTGCAACAATTGCTCACCTAACATGGAAGCACTTACTAACTAAAGAAAAATAGAAAGAACTCCTGTTAGGTGAACACCTGATGCTCAAAAGTAATCCATCCCTAAATATTATACCATGTACTTCCAGAGTTGTTGTTTATTTCACAGAACTTCAAACTCAAAAGGTAAGCACTTACAAGCTTGAAGCTGTATTTCTATGAGGTTTCAAGACATCTGAAATTCAAAACTGCAATGTTCAGCCAAAGGGTCTGCATCCCTGTTCTTGTCTGAGGCTGTTCCTGGTATGGGCACTGTGGAAGAAGTTCTAGCCTTTTTATCCCTTGAAAGTCCCTGAAGGCACCAAACCATTAAGAAGCTCCTCCCACATTTTTCCCGCTCTTTTCTGAGCTTGCTTGGTGAAGATTTTGAAAGTATAGAGAGATGGTTTTCTGTAGTGGAGATATTGCAACAATTGCTCACCTAACATGGAAGCACTTACTAACTAAAGAAAAATAGAAATAACTCCTGTTAGGTGAGCACCTGATGTTCAAATGCAATCCATCCTAAATATTATAACATACACTTCCAAAATTGCTGTTTAGTTCACAGAACTTCAACCTCAAAAGGGAAGCACTTACACATATATAAAACGCAGGTGCCAACCTTGAAGCTGTATTTCTGTGAGGTTCCAAGACATCTGAAATTCAAAACTGCAATGTTCAGCCAGTGGGTCTGCATCCCTGTTCTTGTCTGAGGCTGTTCCTGTTATGGGCACTGTGGAAGAAGTGCTCGCCTTTTTATCCCTTGAAAGGCCCTGAAGGCACCAAAACATTAAGTAGCTCCTCCCACATTTTTCCCGCTCTTTTCTGAGCTTGATTGGTGAAGATTTTGAAAGTATAGAGAGATGGTTTTCTGTAGTGGAGATATTGCAACAATTGCTCACCTAACATGGAAGCACTTACTAACTAAAGAAAAATAGAAAGAACTCCTGTTAGGTGAGCACCTGATGCTCAAATGCAATTATTCTCTAAATATTATAACATACACTTCCAGAGCTGTTGTTTAGTTAACAGAGTTGTTGTTTATTTCACAGAACTTCAAACTCAAAAGGTAAGCACTTACAAGCTTGAAGCTGTATTTCTATGAGGTTTCAAGGCATCTGAAATTCAAAACTGCAATGTTCAGCCAAAGGGTCTGCATCCCTGTTCTTGTCAGAGGCTGTTTCTGGTATGGGCACTGTGGAAGAAGTGCCCACCTTTTTATCCCTTGAAAGGCCCTCAAGGCACCAAACCATTAAGTAGCTCCTCCCACATTTTTCCCGCTCTTTTCCAAGCTTGCTTGGTGAAGATTTTGAAAGTATAGAGAGATGGTTTTCTGTAGTGGGGATAGTGCAACAATTGCTCACCTAACATAGAAGCACTTACTAACTAAAGAAAAATAGAAAGAACTCCTGTTAGGTGAACACCTGATGCTCAAATGCAATCCATCCCTAAATAGTATACCATGTACTTCCAGAGTTGTTGTTTATTTCACAGAACTTCAAACTCAAAAGGTAAGCACTTATAACCATGAAGCTGTATTTCTATGAGGTTTCAAGACATCTGAAATTCAAAACTGCAATGTTCAGCCAGTTGGCCTGCATCACTGTTGTCATCCGAGGCCGTTCCTGCTATGGGCACTGTGGAGAAGGGCCCACCTTTTTATCCCTTGAAAGGCCCTCAAGGCACCAGACCATTAAGTAGCTCCTCCCATATTTTTCCCGCTCTTTTCTGAGGTTGCTTGGTGAAGATTTTGAAAGTATAGAGAGATGGTTTTCTGTAGTGGGGATATTGCAACAATTGCTCACCTAACATGGAAGCACTTACTAACTAAAGAAAAATAGAAAGAACTCCTGTTAGGTGAACACCTGATGCTCAAATGCAATCCATCCCTAAATATTATACCATGTACTTCCAGAGTTGTTGTTTATTTCACAGAACTTCAAACTCAAAAGGTAAGCACTTACAAGCTTGAAGCTGTATTTCTATGAGGTTTCATGGCATCTGAAATTCAAAACTGCAATGTTCAGCCAAAGGGTCTGCATCCCTGTTCTTGTCTGAGGCTGTTACTGTTATGGGCACTGTGGAAGAAGTGCTCGCCTTTTTATCCCTTGAAAGGCCCTGAAGGCACCAAACCATTAAGTAGCTCCTCCCACATTTTTCCCCGCTCTTTTCTGAGCTTGCTTGGTGAAGATTTTGAAAGTATAGAGAGATGGTTTTCTGTAGTGGAGATATTGCAACAATTGCTCACCTAACATGGAAGCACTTACTAACTAAAGAAAAATAGAAAGAACTCCTGTTAGGTGAGCACCTGATGCTCAAATGCAATTATTCTCTAAATATTATAACATACACTTCCAGAGCTGTTGTTTAGTTAACAGAACTTCAACCTCAATGGGTAAGCACTTACAAGCTTGAAGCTGTATTTCTATGAGGTTTCAAGACATCTGAAATTCAAAACTGCAATGTTCAGCCAGTTGGCCTGCATCACTGTTCTCATCCGAGGCCGTTCCTGCTATGGGCACTGTGGAAGAAGTGACCACCTTTTTATCCCTTGAAAGGCCCTGAAGGCACCAAACCATTAAGTAGCTCCTCCTACATTTTTCCCGCTCTTTTCTGAGCTTGCTTGGTGAAGATTTTGAAAGTATAGAGAGATGGTTTTCTGTAGTGGAGATATTGCAACAATTGCTCACCTAACATGGAAGCACTTACTAACTAAAGAAAAATAGAAAAAACTCCTGTTAGGTGAGCACCTGATGCTCAAATGCAATTATTCTCTAAATATTATAACATACACTTCCAGAGCTGTTGTTTAGTTAACAGAACTTCAACCTCAATAGGTAAGCACTTACAAGCTTGAAGCTGTATTTCTATGAGGTTTCAAGGCATCTGAAATTCAAAACTGCAATGTTCAGGCAGTTGGCCTGCATCACTGTTCTCATCCGAGGCCGTTCCTGCTATGGGCACTGTGGAAGAAGTGCCCACCTTTTTATCCCTTGAAAGGCCCTCAAGGCACCAAACCATTAAGTAGCTCCTCCCACATTTGTCCCGCTCTTTTCTGAGCTTGCTTGGTGAAGATTTTGAAAGTATAGAGAGATGGTTTTCTGTAGTAGAGATATTGCAACAATTGCTCACCTAACATGGAAGCACTTACTAACTAAAGAAAAATAGAAAGAACTCCTGTTAGGTGAGCACCTGATGCTCAAATGCAATTATTCTCTAAAAATTATAACATACACTTCCAGAGCTGTTGTTTAGTTAACAGAACTTCAACCTCAATAGGTAAGCACTTACAAGCTTGAAGCTGTATTTCTATGAGGTTTCAAGGCATCTGAAATTCAAAACTGCAATGTTCAGGCAGTTGGCCTGCATCACTGTTCTCATCCGAGGCTGTTCCTGTTATGGGCACTGTGGAAGAAGTGCTCGCCTTTTTATCCCTTGAAAGGCCCTGAAGGCACCAAAACATTAAGTAGCTCCTCCCACATTTTTCCCGCTCTTTTCTGAGCTTGATTGGTGACGATTTTGAAAGTATAGAGAGATGGTTTTCTGTAGTGGGGATATTGCAACAATTGCTCACCTAACATGGAAGCACTTACTAACTAAAGAAAAATAGAAAGAACTCCTGTTAGGTGAGCACCTGATGCTCAAATGCAATTATTCTCTAAATATTATAACATACACTTCCAGAGCTGTTGTTTAGTTAACAGAACTTCAACCTCAATAGGTAAGCACTTACAAGCTTGAAGCTGTATTTCTATGAGGTTTCAAGACATCTGAAATTCAAAACTGCAATGTTCAGCCAGTTGGCCTGCATCACTGTTCTCATCCGAGGCCGTTCCTGCTATGGGCACTGTGGAAGAAGTGCCCACCTTTTTATCCCTTGAAAGGCCCTCAAGACACCAAACCATTAAGTAGCTCCTCCCACATTTGTCCCGCTCTTTTCTGAGCTTGCTTGGTGAAGATTTTGAAAGTATAGAGAGATGGTTTTCTGTAGTAGAGATATTGCAACAATTGCTCACCTAACATGGAAGCACTTACTAACTAAAGAAAAATAGAAAGAACTCCTGTTAGGTGAGCACCTGATGCTCAAATGCAATTATTCTCTAAATATTATAACATACACTTCCAGAGCTGTTGTTTAGTTAACAGAACTTCAACCTCAATAGGTAAGCACTTACAAGCTTGAAGCTGTATTTCTATGAGGTTTCAAGACATCTGAAATTCAAAACGGCAATGTTCAGCCAGTTGGCCTGCATCACTGTTCTCATCCGAGGCCGTTCCTGCTATGGGCACTGTGGAAGAAGTGCCCACCTTTTTATCCCTTGAAAGGCCCTCAAGGCACCAAACCATTAAGTAGCTCCTCCCACATTTTTCCCGCTCTTTTCTGAGCTTGCTTGGTGAAGATTTTGAAAGTATAGAGAGATGGTTTTCTGTAGTGGGGATATTGCAACAATTGCTCACCTAACATGGAAGCACTTACTAACTAAAGAAAAATAGAAAGAACTCCTGTTAGGTGAGCACCTGATGTTCAAATGCAATCCATCCTAAATATTATAACATACACTTCCAAAGTTGCTGTTTAGTTCACAGAACTTCAACCTCAAAAGGTAAGCACTTTAACCATGAAGCTGTATTTCTATGAGGTTTCAAGACATCTGAAATTCAAAACTGCAATGTTCAGCCAATGGGTCTGCATCCCTGTTCTTGTCTGAGGCTGTTCCTGTTATGGGCACTGTGGAAGAAGTGCTCGCCTTTTTATCCCTTGAAAGGCCCTGAAGGCACCAAAACATTAAGTAGCTCCTCCCACATTTTTCCCGCTCTTTTCTGAGCTTGATTGGTGAAGATTTTGAAAGTATAGAGAGATGGTTTTCTGTAGTGGAGATATTGCAACAATTGCTCACCTAACATGGAAGCACTTACTAACTAAAGAAAAATAGAAAGAACTCCTGTTAGGTGAGCACCTGATGCTCAAATGCAATTATTCTCTAAATATTATAACATACACTTCCAGAGCTGTTGTTTAGTTAACAGAGTTGTTGTTTATTTCACAGAACTTCAAACTCAAAAGGTAAGCACTTACAAGCTTGAAGCTGTATTTCTATGAGGTTTCAAGGCATCTGAAATTCAAAACTGCAATGTTCAGCCAAAGGGTCTGCATCCCTGTTCTTGTCAGAGGCTGTTTCTGGTATGGGCACTGTGGAAGAAGTGCCCACCTTTTTATCCCTTGAAAGGCCCTCAAGGCACCAAACCATTAAGTAGCTCCTCCCACATTTTTCCCGCTCTTTTCCAAGCTTGCTTGGTGAAGATTTTGAAAGTATAGAGAGATGGTTTTCTGTAGTGGGGATAGTGCAACAATTGCTCACCTAACATAGAAGCACTTACTAACTAAAGAAAAATAGAAAGAACTCCTGTTAGGTGAACACCTGATGCTCAAATGCAATCCATCCCTAAATAGTATACCATGTACTTCCAGAGTTGTTGTTTATTTCACAGAACTTCAAACTCAAAAGGTAAGCACTTATAACCATGAAGCTGTATTTCTATGAGGTTTCAAGACATCTGAAATTCAAAACTGCAATGTTCAGCCAGTTGGCCTGCATCACTGTTGTCATCCGAGGCCGTTCCTGCTATGGGCACTGTGGAGAAGGGCCCACCTTTTTATCCCTTGAAAGGCCCTCAAGGCACCAGACCATTAAGTAGCTCCTCCCATATTTTTCCCGCTCTTTTCTGAGGTTGCTTGGTGAAGATTTTGAAAGTATAGAGAGATGGTTTTCTGTAGTGGGGATATTGCAACAATTGCTCACCTAACATGGAAGCACTTACTAACTAAAGAAAAATAGAAAGAACTCCTGTTAGGTGAACACCTGATGCTCAAATGCAATCCATCCCTAAATATTATACCATGTACTTCCAGAGTTGTTGTTTATTTCACAGAACTTCAAACTCAAAAGGTAAGCACTTACAAGCTTGAAGCTGTATTTCTATGAGGTTTCATGGCATCTGAAATTCAAAACTGCAATGTTCAGCCAAAGGGTCTGCATCCCTGTTCTTGTCTGAGGCTGTTACTGTTATGGGCACTGTGGAAGAAGTGCTCGCCTTTTTATCCCTTGAAAGGCCCTGAAGGCACCAAACCATTAAGTAGCTCCTCCCACATTTTTCCCCGCTCTTTTCTGAGCTTGCTTGGTGAAGATTTTGAAAGTATAGAGAGATGGTTTTCTGTAGTGGAGATATTGCAACAATTGCTCACCTAACATGGAAGCACTTACTAACTAAAGAAAAATAGAAAGAACTCCTGTTAGGTGAGCACCTGATGCTCAAATGCAATTATTCTCTAAATATTATAACATACACTTCCAGAGCTGTTGTTTAGTTAACAGAACTTCAACCTCAATGGGTAAGCACTTACAAGCTTGAAGCTGTATTTCTATGAGGTTTCAAGACATCTGAAATTCAAAACTGCAATGTTCAGCCAGTTGGCCTGCATCACTGTTCTCATCCGAGGCCGTTCCTGCTATGGGCACTGTGGAAGAAGTGACCACCTTTTTATCCCTTGAAAGGCCCTGAAGGCACCAAACCATTAAGTAGCTCCTCCTACATTTTTCCCGCTCTTTTCTGAGCTTGCTTGGTGAAGATTTTGAAAGTATAGAGAGATGGTTTTCTGTAGTGGAGATATTGCAACAATTGCTCACCTAACATGGAAGCACTTACTAACTAAAGAAAAATAGAAAAAACTCCTGTTAGGTGAGCACCTGATGCTCAAATGCAATTATTCTCTAAATATTATAACATACACTTCCAGAGCTGTTGTTTAGTTAACAGAACTTCAACCTCAATAGGTAAGCACTTACAAGCTTGAAGCTGTATTTCTATGAGGTTTCAAGACATCTGAAATTCAAAACGGCAATGTTCAGCCAGTTGGCCTGCATCACTGTTCTCATCCGAGGCCGTTCCTGCTATGGGCACTGTGGAAGAAGTGCCCACCTTTTTATCCCTTGAAAGGCCCTCAAGGCACCAAACCATTAAGTAGCTCCTCCCACATTTTTCCCGCTCTTTTCTGAGCTTGCTTGGTGAAGATTTTGAAAGTATAGAGAGATGGTTTTCTGTAGTGGGGATATTGCAACAATTGCTCACCTAATATGGAAGCACTTACTAACTAAAGAAAAATAGAAAGAACTCCTGTTAGGTGAGCACCTGATGTTCAAATGCAATCCATCCTAAATATTATAACATACACTTCCAAAGTTGCTGTTTAGTTCACAGAACTTCAACCTCAAAAGGTAAGCACTTATATCCATGAAGCTGTATTTCTATGAGGTTTCAAGACATCTGAAATTCAAAACTGCAATGTTCAGCCAATGGGTCTGCATCCCTGTTCTTGTCTGAGGCTGTTCCTGTTATGGGCACTGTGGAAGAAGTGCTCGCCTCTTTATCCCTTGAAAGGCCCTGAAGGCACCAAACCATTAAGTAGCTCCTCCCACATTTTTCCCGCTCTTTCTGAGCTTGCTTGGTGAAGATTTTGAAAGTATAGAGAGATGGTTTTCTGTAGTGGGGATATTGCAACAATTGCTCACCTAACATGGAAGCACTTACTAACTAAAGAAAAATAGAAAGAACTCCTGTTAGGTGAACACCTGATGCTCAAAAGTAATCCATCCCTAAATATTATACCATGTACTTCCAGAGTTGTTGTTTATTTCACAGAACTTCAAACTCAAAAGGTAAGCACTTACAAGCTTGAAGCTGTATTTCTATGAGGTTTCAAGACATCTGAAATTCAAAACTGCAATGTTCAGCCAATGGGTCTGCATCCCTGTTCTTGGCTGAGGCTGTTCCTGTTATGGGCACTGTGGAAGAAGTGCTCGCCTTTTTATCCCTTGAAAAGCCCTGAAGGCACCAAACCATTAAGTAGCTCCTCCCACATTTTTCCTGCTCTTTTCTGAGCTTGCTTGGTGAAGATTTTGAAAGTATAGAGAGATGGTTTTCTGTAGTGGGGATATTGCAACAATTGCTCACCTAACATGGAAGCACTTACTAACTAAAGAAAAATAGAAAGAACTCCTGTTAGGTGAGCACCTGATGCTCAAATGCAATTATTCTCTAAATATTATAACATACACTTCCAGAGCTGTTGTTTAGTTAACAGAGTTGTTGTTTATTTCACAGAACTTCAAACTCAAAAGGTAAGCACTTACAAGCTTGAAGCTGTATTTCTATGAGGTTTCAAGGCATCTGAAATTCAAAACTGCAATGTTCAGCCAAAGGGTCTGCATCCCTGTTCTTGTCAGAGGCTGTTTCTGGTATGGGCACTGTGGAAGAAGTGCCCACCTTTTTATCCCTTGAAAGGCCCTCAAGGCACCAAACCATTAAGTAGCTCCTCCCACATTTTTCCCGCTCTTTTCCAAGCTTGCTTGGTGAAGATTTTGAAAGTATAGAGAGATGGTTTTCTGTAGTGGGGATAGTGCAACAATTGCTCACCTAACATAGAAGCACTTACTAACTAAAGAAAAATAGAAAGAACTCCTGTTAGGTGAACACCTGATGCTCAAATGCAATCCATCCCTAAATAGTATACCATGTACTTCCAGAGTTGTTGTTTATTTCACAGAACTTCAAACTCAAAAGGTAAGCACTTATAACCATGAAGCTGTATTTCTATGAGGTTTCAAGACATCTGAAATTCAAAACTGCAATGTTCAGCCAGTTGGCCTGCATCACTGTTGTCATCCGAGGCCGTTCCTGCTATGGGCACTGTGGAGAAGGGCCCACCTTTTTATCCCTTGAAAGGCCCTCAAGGCACCAGACCATTAAGTAGCTCCTCCCATATTTTTCCCGCTCTTTTCTGAGGTTGCTTGGTGAAGATTTTGAAAGTATAGAGAGATGGTTTTCTGTAGTGGGGATATTGCAACAATTGCTCACCTAACATGGAAGCACTTACTAACTAAAGAAAAATAGAAAGAACTCCTGTTAGGTGAACACCTGATGCTCAAATGCAATCCATCCCTAAATATTATACCATGTACTTCCAGAGTTGTTGTTTATTTCACAGAACTTCAAACTCAAAAGGTAAGCACTTACAAGCTTGAAGCTGTATTTCTATGAGGTTTCATGGCATCTGAAATTCAAAACTGCAATGTTCAGCCAAAGGGTCTGCATCCCTGTTCTTGTCTGAGGCTGTTACTGTTATGGGCACTGTGGAAGAAGTGCTCGCCTTTTTATCCCTTGAAAGGCCCTGAAGGCACCAAACCATTAAGTAGCTCCTCCCACATTTTTCCCCGCTCTTTTCTGAGCTTGCTTGGTGAAGATTTTGAAAGTATAGAGAGATGGTTTTCTGTAGTGGAGATATTGCAACAATTGCTCACCTAACATGGAAGCACTTACTAACTAAAGAAAAATAGAAAGAACTCCTGTTAGGTGAGCACCTGATGCTCAAATGCAATTATTCTCTAAATATTATAACATACACTTCCAGAGCTGTTGTTTAGTTAACAGAACTTCAACCTCAATGGGTAAGCACTTACAAGCTTGAAGCTGTATTTCTATGAGGTTTCAAGACATCTGAAATTCAAAACTGCAATGTTCAGCCAGTTGGCCTGCATCACTGTTCTCATCCGAGGCCGTTCCTGCTATGGGCACTGTGGAAGAAGTGACCACCTTTTTATCCCTTGAAAGGCCCTGAAGGCACCAAACCATTAAGTAGCTCCTCCTACATTTTTCCCGCTCTTTTCTGAGCTTGCTTGGTGAAGATTTTGAAAGTATAGAGAGATGGTTTTCTGTAGTGGAGATATTGCAACAATTGCTCACCTAACATGGAAGCACTTACTAACTAAAGAAAAATAGAAAAAACTCCTGTTAGGTGAGCACCTGATGCTCAAATGCAATTATTCTCTAAATATTATAACATACACTTCCAGAGCTGTTGTTTAGTTAACAGAACTTCAACCTCAATAGGTAAGCACTTACAAGCTTGAAGCTGTATTTCTATGAGGTTTCAAGGCATCTGAAATTCAAAACTGCAATGTTCAGGCAGTTGGCCTGCATCACTGTTCTCATCCGAGGCCGTTCCTGCTATGGGCACTGTGGAAGAAGTGCCCACCTTTTTATCCCTTGAAAGGCCCTCAAGGCACCAAACCATTAAGTAGCTCCTCCCACATTTGTCCCGCTCTTTTCTGAGCTTGCTTGGTGAAGATTTTGAAAGTATAGAGAGATGGTTTTCTGTAGTAGAGATATTGCAACAATTGCTCACCTAACATGGAAGCACTTACTAACTAAAGAAAAATAGAAAGAACTCCTGTTAGGTGAGCACCTGATGCTCAAATGCAATTATTCTCTAAAAATTATAACATACACTTCCAGAGCTGTTGTTTAGTTAACAGAACTTCAACCTCAATAGGTAAGCACTTACAAGCTTGAAGCTGTATTTCTATGAGGTTTCAAGGCATCTGAAATTCAAAACTGCAATGTTCAGGCAGTTGGCCTGCATCACTGTTCTCATCCGAGGCTGTTCCTGTTATGGGCACTGTGGAAGAAGTGCTCGCCTTTTTATCCCTTGAAAGGCCCTGAAGGCACCAAAACATTAAGTAGCTCCTCCCACATTTTTCCCGCTCTTTTCTGAGCTTGATTGGTGACGATTTTGAAAGTATAGAGAGATGGTTTTCTGTAGTGGGGATATTGCAACAATTGCTCACCTAACATGGAAGCACTTACTAACTAAAGAAAAATAGAAAGAACTCCTGTTAGGTGAGCACCTGATGCTCAAATGCAATTATTCTCTAAATATTATAACATACACTTCCAGAGCTGTTGTTTAGTTAACAGAACTTCAACCTCAATAGGTAAGCACTTACAAGCTTGAAGCTGTATTTCTATGAGGTTTCAAGACATCTGAAATTCAAAACTGCAATGTTCAGCCAGTTGGCCTGCATCACTGTTCTCATCCGAGGCCGTTCCTGCTATGGGCACTGTGGAAGAAGTGCCCACCTTTTTATCCCTTGAAAGGCCCTCAAGACACCAAACCATTAAGTAGCTCCTCCCACATTTGTCCCGCTCTTTTCTGAGCTTGCTTGGTGAAGATTTTGAAAGTATAGAGAGATGGTTTTCTGTAGTAGAGATATTGCAACAATTGCTCACCTAACATGGAAGCACTTACTAACTAAAGAAAAATAGAAAGAACTCCTGTTAGGTGAGCACCTGATGCTCAAATGCAATTATTCTCTAAATATTATAACATACACTTCCAGAGCTGTTGTTTAGTTAACAGAACTTCAACCTCAATAGGTAAGCACTTACAAGCTTGAAGCTGTATTTCTATGAGGTTTCAAGACATCTGAAATTCAAAACGGCAATGTTCAGCCAGTTGGCCTGCATCACTGTTCTCATCCGAGGCCGTTCCTGCTATGGGCACTGTGGAAGAAGTGCCCACCTTTTTATCCCTTGAAAGGCCCTCAAGGCACCAAACCATTAAGTAGCTCCTCCCACATTTTTCCCGCTCTTTTCTGAGCTTGCTTGGTGAAGATTTTGAAAGTATAGAGAGATGGTTTTCTGTAGTGGGGATATTGCAACAATTGCTCACCTAACATGGAAGCACTTACTAACTAAAGAAAAATAGAAAGAACTCCTGTTAGGTGAGCACCTGATGTTCAAATGCAATCCATCCTAAATATTATAACATACACTTCCAAAGTTGCTGTTTAGTTCACAGAACTTCAACCTCAAAAGGTAAGCACTTTAACCATGAAGCTGTATTTCTATGAGGTTTCAAGACATCTGAAATTCAAAACTGCAATGTTCAGCCAATGGGTCTGCATCCCTGTTCTTGTCTGAGGCTGTTCCTGTTATGGGCACTGTGGAAGAAGTGCTCGCCTTTTTATCCCTTGAAAGGCCCTGAAGGCACCAAAACATTAAGTAGCTCCTCCCACATTTTTCCCGCTCTTTTCTGAGCTTGATTGGTGAAGATTTTGAAAGTATAGAGAGATGGTTTTCTGTAGTGGAGATATTGCAACAATTGCTCACCTAACATGGAAGCACTTACTAACTAAAGAAAAATAGAAAGAACTCCTGTTAGGTGAGCACCTGATGCTCAAATGCAATTATTCTCTAAATATTATAACATACACTTCCAGAGCTGTTGTTTAGTTAACAGAGTTGTTGTTTATTTCACAGAACTTCAAACTCAAAAGGTAAGCACTTACAAGCTTGAAGCTGTATTTCTATGAGGTTTCAAGGCATCTGAAATTCAAAACTGCAATGTTCAGCCAAAGGGTCTGCATCCCTGTTCTTGTCAGAGGCTGTTTCTGGTATGGGCACTGTGGAAGAAGTGCCCACCTTTTTATCCCTTGAAAGGCCCTCAAGGCACCAAACCATTAAGTAGCTCCTCCCACATTTTTCCCGCTCTTTTCCAAGCTTGCTTGGTGAAGATTTTGAAAGTATAGAGAGATGGTTTTCTGTAGTGGGGATAGTGCAACAATTGCTCACCTAACATAGAAGCACTTACTAACTAAAGAAAAATAGAAAGAACTCCTGTTAGGTGAACACCTGATGCTCAAATGCAATCCATCCCTAAATAGTATACCATGTACTTCCAGAGTTGTTGTTTATTTCACAGAACTTCAAACTCAAAAGGTAAGCACTTATAACCATGAAGCTGTATTTCTATGAGGTTTCAAGACATCTGAAATTCAAAACTGCAATGTTCAGCCAGTTGGCCTGCATCACTGTTGTCATCCGAGGCCGTTCCTGCTATGGGCACTGTGGAGAAGGGCCCACCTTTTTATCCCTTGAAAGGCCCTCAAGGCACCAGACCATTAAGTAGCTCCTCCCATATTTTTCCCGCTCTTTTCTGAGGTTGCTTGGTGAAGATTTTGAAAGTATAGAGAGATGGTTTTCTGTAGTGGGGATATTGCAACAATTGCTCACCTAACATGGAAGCACTTACTAACTAAAGAAAAATAGAAAGAACTCCTGTTAGGTGAACACCTGATGCTCAAATGCAATCCATCCCTAAATATTATACCATGTACTTCCAGAGTTGTTGTTTATTTCACAGAACTTCAAACTCAAAAGGTAAGCACTTACAAGCTTGAAGCTGTATTTCTATGAGGTTTCATGGCATCTGAAATTCAAAACTGCAATGTTCAGCCAAAGGGTCTGCATCCCTGTTCTTGTCTGAGGCTGTTACTGTTATGGGCACTGTGGAAGAAGTGCTCGCCTTTTTATCCCTTGAAAGGCCCTGAAGGCACCAAACCATTAAGTAGCTCCTCCCACATTTTTCCCCGCTCTTTTCTGAGCTTGCTTGGTGAAGATTTTGAAAGTATAGAGAGATGGTTTTCTGTAGTGGAGATATTGCAACAATTGCTCACCTAACATGGAAGCACTTACTAACTAAAGAAAAATAGAAAGAACTCCTGTTAGGTGAGCACCTGATGCTCAAATGCAATTATTCTCTAAATATTATAACATACACTTCCAGAGCTGTTGTTTAGTTAACAGAACTTCAACCTCAATGGGTAAGCACTTACAAGCTTGAAGCTGTATTTCTATGAGGTTTCAAGACATCTGAAATTCAAAACTGCAATGTTCAGCCAGTTGGCCTGCATCACTGTTCTCATCCGAGGCCGTTCCTGCTATGGGCACTGTGGAAGAAGTGACCACCTTTTTATCCCTTGAAAGGCCCTGAAGGCACCAAACCATTAAGTAGCTCCTCCTACATTTTTCCCGCTCTTTTCTGAGCTTGCTTGGTGAAGATTTTGAAAGTATAGAGAGATGGTTTTCTGTAGTGGAGATATTGCAACAATTGCTCACCTAACATGGAAGCACTTACTAACTAAAGAAAAATAGAAAAAACTCCTGTTAGGTGAGCACCTGATGCTCAAATGCAATTATTCTCTAAATATTATAACATACACTTCCAGAGCTGTTGTTTAGTTAACAGAACTTCAACCTCAATAGGTAAGCACTTACAAGCTTGAAGCTGTATTTCTATGAGGTTTCAAGACATCTGAAATTCAAAACGGCAATGTTCAGCCAGTTGGCCTGCATCACTGTTCTCATCCGAGGCCGTTCCTGCTATGGGCACTGTGGAAGAAGTGCCCACCTTTTTATCCCTTGAAAGGCCCTCAAGGCACCAAACCATTAAGTAGCTCCTCCCACATTTTTCCCGCTCTTTTCTGAGCTTGCTTGGTGAAGATTTTGAAAGTATAGAGAGATGGTTTTCTGTAGTGGGGATATTGCAACAATTGCTCACCTAATATGGAAGCACTTACTAACTAAAGAAAAATAGAAAGAACTCCTGTTAGGTGAGCACCTGATGTTCAAATGCAATCCATCCTAAATATTATAACATACACTTCCAAAGTTGCTGTTTAGTTCACAGAACTTCAACCTCAAAAGGTAAGCACTTATATCCATGAAGCTGTATTTCTATGAGGTTTCAAGACATCTGAAATTCAAAACTGCAATGTTCAGCCAATGGGTCTGCATCCCTGTTCTTGTCTGAGGCTGTTCCTGTTATGGGCACTGTGGAAGAAGTGCTCGCCTCTTTATCCCTTGAAAGGCCCTGAAGGCACCAAACCATTAAGTAGCTCCTCCCACATTTTTCCCGCTCTTTCTGAGCTTGCTTGGTGAAGATTTTGAAAGTATAGAGAGATGGTTTTCTGTAGTGGGGATATTGCAACAATTGCTCACCTAACATGGAAGCACTTACTAACTAAAGAAAAATAGAAAGAACTCCTGTTAGGTGAACACCTGATGCTCAAAAGTAATCCATCCCTAAATATTATACCATGTACTTCCAGAGTTGTTGTTTATTTCACAGAACTTCAAACTCAAAAGGTAAGCACTTACAAGCTTGAAGCTGTATTTCTATGAGGTTTCAAGACATCTGAAATTCAAAACTGCAATGTTCAGCCAAAGGGTCTGCATCCCTGTTCTTGTCTGAGGCTGTTCCTGGTATGGGCACTGTGGAAGAAGTTCTAGCCTTTTTATCCCTTGAAAGTCCCTGAAGGCACCAAACCATTAAGAAGCTCCTCCCACATTTTTCCCGCTCTTTTCTGAGCTTGCTTGGTGAAGATTTTGAAAGTATAGAGAGATGGTTTTCTGTAGTGGAGATATTGCAACAATTGCTCACCTAACATGGAAGCACTTACTAACTAAAGAAAAATAGAAATAACTCCTGTTAGGTGAGCACCTGATGTTCAAATGCAATCCATCCTAAATATTATAACATACACTTCCAAAATTGCTGTTTAGTTCACAGAACTTCAACCTCAAAAGGGAAGCACTTACACATATATAAAACGCAGGTGCCAACCTTGAAGCTGTATTTCTGTGAGGTTCCAAGACATCTGAAATTCAAAACTGCAATGTTCAGCCAGTGGGTCTGCATCCCTGTTCTTGTCTGAGGCTGTTCCTGTTATGGGCACTGTGGAAGAAGTGCTCGCCTTTTTATCCCTTGAAAGGCCCTGAAGGCACCAAACCATTAAGTAGCTCCTCCCACATTTTTCCCCGCTCTTTTCTGAGCTTGCTTGGTGAAGATTTTGAAAGTATAGAGAGATGGTTTTCTGTAGTGGAGATATTGCAACAATTGCTCACCTAACATGGAAGCACTTACTAACTAAAGAAAAATAGAAAGAACTCCTGTTAGGTGAGCACCTGATGCTCAAATGCAATTATTCTCTAAATATTATAACATACACTTCCAGAGCTGTTGTTTAGTTAACAGAACTTCAACCTCAATGGGTAAGCACTTACAAGCTTGAAGCTGTATTTCTATGAGGTTTCAAGACATCTGAAATTCAAAACTGCAATGTTCAGCCAGTTGGCCTGCATCACTGTTCTCATCCGAGGCCGTTCCTGCTATGGGCACTGTGGAAGAAGTGCCCACCTTTTTATCCCTTGAAAGGCCCTCAAGGCACCAAACCATTAAGTAGCTCCTCCCACATTTTTCCCGCTCTTTTCTGAGCTTGATTGGTGAAGATTTTGAAAGTATAGAGAGATGGTTTTCTGTAGTGGGGATATTGCAACAATTGCTCACCTAACATGGAAGCACTTACTAACTAAAGAAAAATAGAAAGAACTCCTGTTAGGTGAGCACCTGATGCTCAAATGCAATTATTCTCTAAATATTATAACATACACTTCCAGAGCTGTTGTTTAGTTAACAGAACTTCAACCTCAATAGGTAAGCACTTACAAGCTTGAAGCTGTATTTCTATGAGGTTTCAAGACATCTGAAATTCAAAACTGCAATGTTCAGCCAGTGGGTCTGCATCCCTGTTCTTGTCTGAGGCTGTTCCTGTTATGGGCACTGTGGAAGAAGTGCTCGCCTTTTTATCCCTTGAAAGGCCCTGAAGGCACCAAAACATTAAGTAGCTCCTCCCACATTTTTCCCGCTCTTTTCTGAGCTTGATTGGTGACGATTTTGAAAGTATAGAGAGATGGTTTTCTGTAGTGGGGATATTGCAACAATTGCTCACCTAACATGGAAGCACTTACTAACTAAAGAAAAATAGAAAGAACTCCTGTTAGGTGAGCACCTGATGCTCAAATGCAATTATTCTCTAAATATTATAACATACACTTCCAGAGCTGTTGTTTAGTTAACAGAACTTCAACCTCAATAGGTAAGCACTTACAAGCTTGAAGCTGTATTTCTATGAGGTTTCAAGACATCTGAAATTCAAAGCTGCAATGTTCAGCCAGTTGGCCTGCATCACTGTTCTCATCCGAGGCCGTTCCTGCTATGGGCACTGTGGAAGAAGTGCCCACCTTTTTATCCCTTGAAAGGCCCTCAAGGCACCAAACCATTAAGTAGCTCCTCCCACATTTTTCCCGCTCTTTTCTGAGCTTGCTTGGTGAAGATTTTGAAAGTATAGAGAGATGGTTTTCTGTAGTGGGGATATTGCAACAATTGCTCACCTAACATGGAAGCACTTACTAACTAAAGAAAAATAGAAAGAACTCCTGTTAGGTGAGCACCTGATGTTCAAATGCAATCCATCCTAAATATTATAACATACACTTCCAAAGTTGCTGTTTAGTTCACAGAACTTCAACCTCAAAAGGTAAGCACTTATAACCATGAAGCTGTATTTCTATGAGGTTTCAAGACATCTGAAATTCAAAACTGCAATGTTCAGCCAATGGGTCTGCATCCCTGTTCTTGTCTGAGGCTGTTCCTGTTATGGGCACTGTGGAAGAAGTGCTCGCCTTTTTATCCCTTGAAAGGCCCTGAAGGCACCAAACCATTAAGTAGCTCCTCTCACATTTTTCCCGCTCTTTTCTGAGCTTGCTTGGTGAAGATTTTGAAAGTATAGAGAGATGGTTTTCTGTAGTGGAGATATTGCAACAATTGCTCACCTAACATGGAAGCACTTACTAACTAAAGAAAAATAGAAAGAACTCCTGTTAGGTGAGCACCTGATGCTCAAATGCAATTATTCTCTAAATATTATAACATACACTTGCAGAGCTGTTGTTTAGTTAACAGAACTTCAACCTCAATAGGTAAGCACTTACAAGCTTGAAGCTGTATTTCTATGAGGTTAAGACATCTGAAATTCAAAACTGCAATGTTCAGCCTGTTGGCCTGCATCACTGTTCTCATCCGAGGCCGTTCCTGCTATGGGCACTGTGGAAGAAGTGCCCACCTTTTTATCCCTTGAAAGGCCCTCAAGGCACCAAACCATTAAGTAGCTCCTCCCACATTTGTCCCGCTCTTTTCTGAGCTTGCTTGGTGAAGATTTTGAAAGTATAGAGAGATGGTTTTCTGTAGTAGAGATATTGCAACAATTGCTCACCTAACATGGAAGCACTTACTAACTAAAGAAAAATAGAAAGAACTCCTGTTAGGTGAGCACCTGATGCTCAAATGCAATTATTCTCTAAATATTATAACATACACTTCCAGAGCTGTTGTTTAGTTAACAGAACTTCAACCTCAAAAGGGAAGCACTTACACATATATAAAACGCAGGTGCCAACCTTGAAGCTGTATTTCTGTGAGGTTCCAAGACATCTGAAATTCAAAACTGCAATGTTCAGCCAGTGGGTCTGCATCCCTGTTCTTGTCTGAGGCTGTTCCTGTTATGGGCACTGTGGAAGAAGTGCTCGCCTTTTTATCCCTTGAAAGGCCCTGAAGGCACCAAACCATTAAGTAGCTCCTCCCACATTTTTCCCCGCTCTTTTCTGAGCTTGCTTGGTGAAGATTTTGAAAGTATAGAGAGATGGTTTTCTGTAGTGGAGATATTGCAACAATTGCTCACCTAACATGGAAGCACTTACTAACTAAAGAAAAATAGAAAGAACTCCTGTTAGGTGAGCACCTGATGCTCAAATGCAATTATTCTCTAAATATTATAACATACACTTCCAGAGCTGTTGTTTAGTTAACAGAACTTCAACCTCAATGGGTAAGCACTTACAAGCTTGAAGCTGTATTTCTATGAGGTTTCAAGACATCTGAAATTCAAAACTGCAATGTTCAGCCAGTTGGCCTGCATCACTGTTCTCATCCGAGGCCGTTCCTGCTATGGGCACTGTGGAAGAAGTGCCCACCTTTTTATCCCTTGAAAGGCCCTCAAGGCACCAAACCATTAAGTAGCTCCTCCCACATTTTTCCCGCTCTTTTCTGAGCTTGATTGGTGAAGATTTTGAAAGTATAGAGAGATGGTTTTCTGTAGTGGGGATATTGCAACAATTGCTCACCTAACATGGAAGCACTTACTAACTAAAGAAAAATAGAAAGAACTCCTGTTAGGTGAGCACCTGATGCTCAAATGCAATTATTCTCTAAATATTATAACATACACTTCCAGAGCTGTTGTTTAGTTAACAGAACTTCAACCTCAAAAGGTAAGCACTTATATCCATGAAGCTGTATTTCTATGAGGTTTCAAGACATCTGAAATTCAAAACTGCAATGTTCAGCCAATGGGTCTGCATCCCTGTTCTTGTCTGAGGCTGTTCCTGTTATGGGCACTGTGGAAGAAGTGCTCGCCTCTTTATCCCTTGAAAGGCCCTGAAGGCACCAAACCATTAAGTAGCTCCTCCCACATTTTTCCCGCTCTTTCTGAGCTTGCTTGGTGAAGATTTTGAAAGTATAGAGAGATGGTTTTCTGTAGTGGGGATATTGCAACAATTGCTCACCTAACATGGAAGCACTTACTAACTAAAGAAAAATAGAAAGAACTCCTGTTAGGTGAACACCTGATGCTCAAAAGTAATCCATCCCTAAATATTATACCATGTACTTCCAGAGTTGTTGTTTATTTCACAGAACTTCAAACTCAAAAGGTAAGCACTTACAAGCTTGAAGCTGTATTTCTATGAGGTTTCAAGACATCTGAAATTCAAAACTGCAATGTTCAGCCAAAGGGTCTGCATCCCTGTTCTTGTCTGAGGCTGTTCCTGGTATGGGCACTGTGGAAGAAGTTCTAGCCTTTTTATCCCTTGAAAGTCCCTGAAGGCACCAAACCATTAAGAAGCTCCTCCCACATTTTTCCCGCTCTTTTCTGAGCTTGCTTGGTGAAGATTTTGAAAGTATAGAGAGATGGTTTTCTGTAGTGGAGATATTGCAACAATTGCTCACCTAACATGGAAGCACTTACTAACTAAAGAAAAATAGAAATAACTCCTGTTAGGTGAGCACCTGATGTTCAAATGCAATCCATCCTAAATATTATAACATACACTTCCAAAATTGCTGTTTAGTTCACAGAACTTCAACCTCAAAAGGGAAGCACTTACACATATATAAAACGCAGGTGCCAACCTTGAAGCTGTATTTCTGTGAGGTTCCAAGACATCTGAAATTCAAAACTGCAATGTTCAGCCAGTGGGTCTGCATCCCTGTTCTTGTCTGAGGCTGTTCCTGTTATGGGCACTGTGGAAGAAGTGCTCGCCTTTTTATCCCTTGAAAGGCCCTGAAGGCACCAAAACATTAAGTAGCTCCTCCCACATTTTTCCCGCTCTTTTCTGAGCTTGATTGGTGAAGATTTTGAAAGTATAGAGAGATGGTTTTCTGTAGTGGAGATATTGCAACAATTGCTCACCTAACATGGAAGCACTTACTAACTAAAGAAAAATAGAAAGAACTCCTGTTAGGTGAGCACCTGATGCTCAAATGCAATTATTCTCTAAATATTATAACATACACTTCCAGAGCTGTTGTTTAGTTAACAGAGTTGTTGTTTATTTCACAGAACTTCAAACTCAAAAGGTAAGCACTTACAAGCTTGAAGCTGTATTTCTATGAGGTTTCAAGGCATCTGAAATTCAAAACTGCAATGTTCAGCCAAAGGGTCTGCATCCCTGTTCTTGTCAGAGGCTGTTTCTGGTATGGGCACTGTGGAAGAAGTGCCCACCTTTTTATCCCTTGAAAGGCCCTCAAGGCACCAAACCATTAAGTAGCTCCTCCCACATTTTTCCCGCTCTTTTCCAAGCTTGCTTGGTGAAGATTTTGAAAGTATAGAGAGATGGTTTTCTGTAGTGGGGATAGTGCAACAATTGCTCACCTAACATAGAAGCACTTACTAACTAAAGAAAAATAGAAAGAACTCCTGTTAGGTGAACACCTGATGCTCAAATGCAATCCATCCCTAAATAGTATACCATGTACTTCCAGAGTTGTTGTTTATTTCACAGAACTTCAAACTCAAAAGGTAAGCACTTATAACCATGAAGCTGTATTTCTATGAGGTTTCAAGACATCTGAAATTCAAAACTGCAATGTTCAGCCAGTTGGCCTGCATCACTGTTGTCATCCGAGGCCGTTCCTGCTATGGGCACTGTGGAGAAGGGCCCACCTTTTTATCCCTTGAAAGGCCCTCAAGGCACCAGACCATTAAGTAGCTCCTCCCATATTTTTCCCGCTCTTTTCTGAGGTTGCTTGGTGAAGATTTTGAAAGTATAGAGAGATGGTTTTCTGTAGTGGGGATATTGCAACAATTGCTCACCTAACATGGAAGCACTTACTAACTAAAGAAAAATAGAAAGAACTCCTGTTAGGTGAACACCTGATGCTCAAATGCAATCCATCCCTAAATATTATACCATGTACTTCCAGAGTTGTTGTTTATTTCACAGAACTTCAAACTCAAAAGGTAAGCACTTACAAGCTTGAAGCTGTATTTCTATGAGGTTTCATGGCATCTGAAATTCAAAACTGCAATGTTCAGCCAAAGGGTCTGCATCCCTGTTCTTGTCTGAGGCTGTTACTGTTATGGGCACTGTGGAAGAAGTGCTCGCCTTTTTATCCCTTGAAAGGCCCTGAAGGCACCAAACCATTAAGTAGCTCCTCCCACATTTTTCCCCGCTCTTTTCTGAGCTTGCTTGGTGAAGATTTTGAAAGTATAGAGAGATGGTTTTCTGTAGTGGAGATATTGCAACAATTGCTCACCTAACATGGAAGCACTTACTAACTAAAGAAAAATAGAAAGAACTCCTGTTAGGTGAGCACCTGATGCTCAAATGCAATTATTCTCTAAATATTATAACATACACTTCCAGAGCTGTTGTTTAGTTAACAGAACTTCAACCTCAATGGGTAAGCACTTACAAGCTTGAAGCTGTATTTCTATGAGGTTTCAAGACATCTGAAATTCAAAACTGCAATGTTCAGCCAGTTGGCCTGCATCACTGTTCTCATCCGAGGCCGTTCCTGCTATGGGCACTGTGGAAGAAGTGACCACCTTTTTATCCCTTGAAAGGCCCTGAAGGCACCAAACCATTAAGTAGCTCCTCCTACATTTTTCCCGCTCTTTTCTGAGCTTGCTTGGTGAAGATTTTGAAAGTATAGAGAGATGGTTTTCTGTAGTGGAGATATTGCAACAATTGCTCACCTAACATGGAAGCACTTACTAACTAAAGAAAAATAGAAAAAACTCCTGTTAGGTGAGCACCTGATGCTCAAATGCAATTATTCTCTAAATATTATAACATACACTTCCAGAGCTGTTGTTTAGTTAACAGAACTTCAACCTCAATAGGTAAGCACTTACAAGCTTGAAGCTGTATTTCTATGAGGTTTCAAGGCATCTGAAATTCAAAACTGCAATGTTCAGGCAGTTGGCCTGCATCACTGTTCTCATCCGAGGCCGTTCCTGCTATGGGCACTGTGGAAGAAGTGCCCACCTTTTTATCCCTTGAAAGGCCCTCAAGGCACCAAACCATTAAGTAGCTCCTCCCACATTTGTCCCGCTCTTTTCTGAGCTTGCTTGGTGAAGATTTTGAAAGTATAGAGAGATGGTTTTCTGTAGTAGAGATATTGCAACAATTGCTCACCTAACATGGAAGCACTTACTAACTAAAGAAAAATAGAAAGAACTCCTGTTAGGTGAGCACCTGATGCTCAAATGCAATTATTCTCTAAAAATTATAACATACACTTCCAGAGCTGTTGTTTAGTTAACAGAACTTCAACCTCAATAGGTAAGCACTTACAAGCTTGAAGCTGTATTTCTATGAGGTTTCAAGGCATCTGAAATTCAAAACTGCAATGTTCAGGCAGTTGGCCTGCATCACTGTTCTCATCCGAGGCTGTTCCTGTTATGGGCACTGTGGAAGAAGTGCTCGCCTTTTTATCCCTTGAAAGGCCCTGAAGGCACCAAAACATTAAGTAGCTCCTCCCACATTTTTCCCGCTCTTTTCTGAGCTTGATTGGTGACGATTTTGAAAGTATAGAGAGATGGTTTTCTGTAGTGGGGATATTGCAACAATTGCTCACCTAACATGGAAGCACTTACTAACTAAAGAAAAATAGAAAGAACTCCTGTTAGGTGAGCACCTGATGCTCAAATGCAATTATTCTCTAAATATTATAACATACACTTCCAGAGCTGTTGTTTAGTTAACAGAACTTCAACCTCAATAGGTAAGCACTTACAAGCTTGAAGCTGTATTTCTATGAGGTTTCAAGACATCTGAAATTCAAAACTGCAATGTTCAGCCAGTTGGCCTGCATCACTGTTCTCATCCGAGGCCGTTCCTGCTATGGGCACTGTGGAAGAAGTGCCCACCTTTTTATCCCTTGAAAGGCCCTCAAGACACCAAACCATTAAGTAGCTCCTCCCACATTTGTCCCGCTCTTTTCTGAGCTTGCTTGGTGAAGATTTTGAAAGTATAGAGAGATGGTTTTCTGTAGTAGAGATATTGCAACAATTGCTCACCTAACATGGAAGCACTTACTAACTAAAGAAAAATAGAAAGAACTCCTGTTAGGTGAGCACCTGATGCTCAAATGCAATTATTCTCTAAATATTATAACATACACTTCCAGAGCTGTTGTTTAGTTAACAGAACTTCAACCTCAATAGGTAAGCACTTACAAGCTTGAAGCTGTATTTCTATGAGGTTTCAAGACATCTGAAATTCAAAACGGCAATGTTCAGCCAGTTGGCCTGCATCACTGTTCTCATCCGAGGCCGTTCCTGCTATGGGCACTGTGGAAGAAGTGCCCACCTTTTTATCCCTTGAAAGGCCCTCAAGGCACCAAACCATTAAGTAGCTCCTCCCACATTTTTCCCGCTCTTTTCTGAGCTTGCTTGGTGAAGATTTTGAAAGTATAGAGAGATGGTTTTCTGTAGTGGGGATATTGCAACAATTGCTCACCTAACATGGAAGCACTTACTAACTAAAGAAAAATAGAAAGAACTCCTGTTAGGTGAGCACCTGATGTTCAAATGCAATCCATCCTAAATATTATAACATACACTTCCAAAGTTGCTGTTTAGTTCACAGAACTTCAACCTCAAAAGGTAAGCACTTTAACCATGAAGCTGTATTTCTATGAGGTTTCAAGACATCTGAAATTCAAAACTGCAATGTTCAGCCAATGGGTCTGCATCCCTGTTCTTGTCTGAGGCTGTTCCTGTTATGGGCACTGTGGAAGAAGTGCTCGCCTTTTTATCCCTTGAAAGGCCCTGAAGGCACCAAAACATTAAGTAGCTCCTCCCACATTTTTCCCGCTCTTTTCTGAGCTTGATTGGTGAAGATTTTGAAAGTATAGAGAGATGGTTTTCTGTAGTGGAGATATTGCAACAATTGCTCACCTAACATGGAAGCACTTACTAACTAAAGAAAAATAGAAAGAACTCCTGTTAGGTGAGCACCTGATGCTCAAATGCAATTATTCTCTAAATATTATAACATACACTTCCAGAGCTGTTGTTTAGTTAACAGAGTTGTTGTTTATTTCACAGAACTTCAAACTCAAAAGGTAAGCACTTACAAGCTTGAAGCTGTATTTCTATGAGGTTTCAAGGCATCTGAAATTCAAAACTGCAATGTTCAGCCAAAGGGTCTGCATCCCTGTTCTTGTCAGAGGCTGTTTCTGGTATGGGCACTGTGGAAGAAGTGCCCACCTTTTTATCCCTTGAAAGGCCCTCAAGGCACCAAACCATTAAGTAGCTCCTCCCACATTTTTCCCGCTCTTTTCCAAGCTTGCTTGGTGAAGATTTTGAAAGTATAGAGAGATGGTTTTCTGTAGTGGGGATAGTGCAACAATTGCTCACCTAACATAGAAGCACTTACTAACTAAAGAAAAATAGAAAGAACTCCTGTTAGGTGAACACCTGATGCTCAAATGCAATCCATCCCTAAATAGTATACCATGTACTTCCAGAGTTGTTGTTTATTTCACAGAACTTCAAACTCAAAAGGTAAGCACTTATAACCATGAAGCTGTATTTCTATGAGGTTTCAAGACATCTGAAATTCAAAACTGCAATGTTCAGCCAGTTGGCCTGCATCACTGTTGTCATCCGAGGCCGTTCCTGCTATGGGCACTGTGGAGAAGGGCCCACCTTTTTATCCCTTGAAAGGCCCTCAAGGCACCAGACCATTAAGTAGCTCCTCCCATATTTTTCCCGCTCTTTTCTGAGGTTGCTTGGTGAAGATTTTGAAAGTATAGAGAGATGGTTTTCTGTAGTGGGGATATTGCAACAATTGCTCACCTAACATGGAAGCACTTACTAACTAAAGAAAAATAGAAAGAACTCCTGTTAGGTGAACACCTGATGCTCAAATGCAATCCATCCCTAAATATTATACCATGTACTTCCAGAGTTGTTGTTTATTTCACAGAACTTCAAACTCAAAAGGTAAGCACTTACAAGCTTGAAGCTGTATTTCTATGAGGTTTCATGGCATCTGAAATTCAAAACTGCAATGTTCAGCCAAAGGGTCTGCATCCCTGTTCTTGTCTGAGGCTGTTACTGTTATGGGCACTGTGGAAGAAGTGCTCGCCTTTTTATCCCTTGAAAGGCCCTGAAGGCACCAAACCATTAAGTAGCTCCTCCCACATTTTTCCCCGCTCTTTTCTGAGCTTGCTTGGTGAAGATTTTGAAAGTATAGAGAGATGGTTTTCTGTAGTGGAGATATTGCAACAATTGCTCACCTAACATGGAAGCACTTACTAACTAAAGAAAAATAGAAAGAACTCCTGTTAGGTGAGCACCTGATGCTCAAATGCAATTATTCTCTAAATATTATAACATACACTTCCAGAGCTGTTGTTTAGTTAACAGAACTTCAACCTCAATGGGTAAGCACTTACAAGCTTGAAGCTGTATTTCTATGAGGTTTCAAGACATCTGAAATTCAAAACTGCAATGTTCAGCCAGTTGGCCTGCATCACTGTTCTCATCCGAGGCCGTTCCTGCTATGGGCACTGTGGAAGAAGTGACCACCTTTTTATCCCTTGAAAGGCCCTGAAGGCACCAAACCATTAAGTAGCTCCTCCTACATTTTTCCCGCTCTTTTCTGAGCTTGCTTGGTGAAGATTTTGAAAGTATAGAGAGATGGTTTTCTGTAGTGGAGATATTGCAACAATTGCTCACCTAACATGGAAGCACTTACTAACTAAAGAAAAATAGAAAAAACTCCTGTTAGGTGAGCACCTGATGCTCAAATGCAATTATTCTCTAAATATTATAACATACACTTCCAGAGCTGTTGTTTAGTTAACAGAACTTCAACCTCAATAGGTAAGCACTTACAAGCTTGAAGCTGTATTTCTATGAGGTTTCAAGACATCTGAAATTCAAAACGGCAATGTTCAGCCAGTTGGCCTGCATCACTGTTCTCATCCGAGGCCGTTCCTGCTATGGGCACTGTGGAAGAAGTGCCCACCTTTTTATCCCTTGAAAGGCCCTCAAGGCACCAAACCATTAAGTAGCTCCTCCCACATTTTTCCCGCTCTTTTCTGAGCTTGCTTGGTGAAGATTTTGAAAGTATAGAGAGATGGTTTTCTGTAGTGGGGATATTGCAACAATTGCTCACCTAATATGGAAGCACTTACTAACTAAAGAAAAATAGAAAGAACTCCTGTTAGGTGAGCACCTGATGTTCAAATGCAATCCATCCTAAATATTATAACATACACTTCCAAAGTTGCTGTTTAGTTCACAGAACTTCAACCTCAAAAGGTAAGCACTTATATCCATGAAGCTGTATTTCTATGAGGTTTCAAGACATCTGAAATTCAAAACTGCAATGTTCAGCCAATGGGTCTGCATCCCTGTTCTTGTCTGAGGCTGTTCCTGTTATGGGCACTGTGGAAGAAGTGCTCGCCTCTTTATCCCTTGAAAGGCCCTGAAGGCACCAAACCATTAAGTAGCTCCTCCCACATTTTTCCCGCTCTTTCTGAGCTTGCTTGGTGAAGATTTTGAAAGTATAGAGAGATGGTTTTCTGTAGTGGGGATATTGCAACAATTGCTCACCTAACATGGAAGCACTTACTAACTAAAGAAAAATAGAAAGAACTCCTGTTAGGTGAACACCTGATGCTCAAAAGTAATCCATCCCTAAATATTATACCATGTACTTCCAGAGTTGTTGTTTATTTCACAGAACTTCAAACTCAAAAGGTAAGCACTTACAAGCTTGAAGCTGTATTTCTATGAGGTTTCAAGACATCTGAAATTCAAAACTGCAATGTTCAGCCAATGGGTCTGCATCCCTGTTCTTGGCTGAGGCTGTTCCTGTTATGGGCACTGTGGAAGAAGTGCTCGCCTTTTTATCCCTTGAAAAGCCCTGAAGGCACCAAACCATTAAGTAGCTCCTCCCACATTTTTCCTGCTCTTTTCTGAGCTTGCTTGGTGAAGATTTTGAAAGTATAGAGAGATGGTTTTCTGTAGTGGGGATATTGCAACAATTGCTCACCTAACATGGAAGCACTTACTAACTAAAGAAAAATAGAAAGAACTCCTGTTAGGTGAGCACCTGATGCTCAAATGCAATTATTCTCTAAATATTATAACATACACTTCCAGAGCTGTTGTTTAGTTAACAGAGTTGTTGTTTATTTCACAGAACTTCAAACTCAAAAGGTAAGCACTTACAAGCTTGAAGCTGTATTTCTATGAGGTTTCAAGGCATCTGAAATTCAAAACTGCAATGTTCAGCCAAAGGGTCTGCATCCCTGTTCTTGTCAGAGGCTGTTTCTGGTATGGGCACTGTGGAAGAAGTGCCCACCTTTTTATCCCTTGAAAGGCCCTCAAGGCACCAAACCATTAAGTAGCTCCTCCCACATTTTTCCCGCTCTTTTCCAAGCTTGCTTGGTGAAGATTTTGAAAGTATAGAGAGATGGTTTTCTGTAGTGGGGATAGTGCAACAATTGCTCACCTAACATAGAAGCACTTACTAACTAAAGAAAAATAGAAAGAACTCCTGTTAGGTGAACACCTGATGCTCAAATGCAATCCATCCCTAAATAGTATACCATGTACTTCCAGAGTTGTTGTTTATTTCACAGAACTTCAAACTCAAAAGGTAAGCACTTATAACCATGAAGCTGTATTTCTATGAGGTTTCAAGACATCTGAAATTCAAAACTGCAATGTTCAGCCAGTTGGCCTGCATCACTGTTGTCATCCGAGGCCGTTCCTGCTATGGGCACTGTGGAGAAGGGCCCACCTTTTTATCCCTTGAAAGGCCCTCAAGGCACCAGACCATTAAGTAGCTCCTCCCATATTTTTCCCGCTCTTTTCTGAGGTTGCTTGGTGAAGATTTTGAAAGTATAGAGAGATGGTTTTCTGTAGTGGGGATATTGCAACAATTGCTCACCTAACATGGAAGCACTTACTAACTAAAGAAAAATAGAAAGAACTCCTGTTAGGTGAACACCTGATGCTCAAATGCAATCCATCCCTAAATATTATACCATGTACTTCCAGAGTTGTTGTTTATTTCACAGAACTTCAAACTCAAAAGGTAAGCACTTACAAGCTTGAAGCTGTATTTCTATGAGGTTTCATGGCATCTGAAATTCAAAACTGCAATGTTCAGCCAAAGGGTCTGCATCCCTGTTCTTGTCTGAGGCTGTTACTGTTATGGGCACTGTGGAAGAAGTGCTCGCCTTTTTATCCCTTGAAAGGCCCTGAAGGCACCAAACCATTAAGTAGCTCCTCCCACATTTTTCCCCGCTCTTTTCTGAGCTTGCTTGGTGAAGATTTTGAAAGTATAGAGAGATGGTTTTCTGTAGTGGAGATATTGCAACAATTGCTCACCTAACATGGAAGCACTTACTAACTAAAGAAAAATAGAAAGAACTCCTGTTAGGTGAGCACCTGATGCTCAAATGCAATTATTCTCTAAATATTATAACATACACTTCCAGAGCTGTTGTTTAGTTAACAGAACTTCAACCTCAATGGGTAAGCACTTACAAGCTTGAAGCTGTATTTCTATGAGGTTTCAAGACATCTGAAATTCAAAACTGCAATGTTCAGCCAGTTGGCCTGCATCACTGTTCTCATCCGAGGCCGTTCCTGCTATGGGCACTGTGGAAGAAGTGACCACCTTTTTATCCCTTGAAAGGCCCTGAAGGCACCAAACCATTAAGTAGCTCCTCCTACATTTTTCCCGCTCTTTTCTGAGCTTGCTTGGTGAAGATTTTGAAAGTATAGAGAGATGGTTTTCTGTAGTGGAGATATTGCAACAATTGCTCACCTAACATGGAAGCACTTACTAACTAAAGAAAAATAGAAAAAACTCCTGTTAGGTGAGCACCTGATGCTCAAATGCAATTATTCTCTAAATATTATAACATACACTTCCAGAGCTGTTGTTTAGTTAACAGAACTTCAACCTCAATAGGTAAGCACTTACAAGCTTGAAGCTGTATTTCTATGAGGTTTCAAGGCATCTGAAATTCAAAACTGCAATGTTCAGGCAGTTGGCCTGCATCACTGTTCTCATCCGAGGCCGTTCCTGCTATGGGCACTGTGGAAGAAGTGCCCACCTTTTTATCCCTTGAAAGGCCCTCAAGGCACCAAACCATTAAGTAGCTCCTCCCACATTTGTCCCGCTCTTTTCTGAGCTTGCTTGGTGAAGATTTTGAAAGTATAGAGAGATGGTTTTCTGTAGTAGAGATATTGCAACAATTGCTCACCTAACATGGAAGCACTTACTAACTAAAGAAAAATAGAAAGAACTCCTGTTAGGTGAGCACCTGATGCTCAAATGCAATTATTCTCTAAAAATTATAACATACACTTCCAGAGCTGTTGTTTAGTTAACAGAACTTCAACCTCAATAGGTAAGCACTTACAAGCTTGAAGCTGTATTTCTATGAGGTTTCAAGGCATCTGAAATTCAAAACTGCAATGTTCAGGCAGTTGGCCTGCATCACTGTTCTCATCCGAGGCTGTTCCTGTTATGGGCACTGTGGAAGAAGTGCTCGCCTTTTTATCCCTTGAAAGGCCCTGAAGGCACCAAAACATTAAGTAGCTCCTCCCACATTTTTCCCGCTCTTTTCTGAGCTTGATTGGTGACGATTTTGAAAGTATAGAGAGATGGTTTTCTGTAGTGGGGATATTGCAACAATTGCTCACCTAACATGGAAGCACTTACTAACTAAAGAAAAATAGAAAGAACTCCTGTTAGGTGAGCACCTGATGCTCAAATGCAATTATTCTCTAAATATTATAACATACACTTCCAGAGCTGTTGTTTAGTTAACAGAACTTCAACCTCAATAGGTAAGCACTTACAAGCTTGAAGCTGTATTTCTATGAGGTTTCAAGACATCTGAAATTCAAAACTGCAATGTTCAGCCAGTTGGCCTGCATCACTGTTCTCATCCGAGGCCGTTCCTGCTATGGGCACTGTGGAAGAAGTGCCCACCTTTTTATCCCTTGAAAGGCCCTCAAGACACCAAACCATTAAGTAGCTCCTCCCACATTTGTCCCGCTCTTTTCTGAGCTTGCTTGGTGAAGATTTTGAAAGTATAGAGAGATGGTTTTCTGTAGTAGAGATATTGCAACAATTGCTCACCTAACATGGAAGCACTTACTAACTAAAGAAAAATAGAAAGAACTCCTGTTAGGTGAGCACCTGATGCTCAAATGCAATTATTCTCTAAATATTATAACATACACTTCCAGAGCTGTTGTTTAGTTAACAGAACTTCAACCTCAATAGGTAAGCACTTACAAGCTTGAAGCTGTATTTCTATGAGGTTTCAAGACATCTGAAATTCAAAACGGCAATGTTCAGCCAGTTGGCCTGCATCACTGTTCTCATCCGAGGCCGTTCCTGCTATGGGCACTGTGGAAGAAGTGCCCACCTTTTTATCCCTTGAAAGGCCCTCAAGGCACCAAACCATTAAGTAGCTCCTCCCACATTTTTCCCGCTCTTTTCTGAGCTTGCTTGGTGAAGATTTTGAAAGTATAGAGAGATGGTTTTCTGTAGTGGGGATATTGCAACAATTGCTCACCTAACATGGAAGCACTTACTAACTAAAGAAAAATAGAAAGAACTCCTGTTAGGTGAGCACCTGATGTTCAAATGCAATCCATCCTAAATATTATAACATACACTTCCAAAGTTGCTGTTTAGTTCACAGAACTTCAACCTCAAAAGGTAAGCACTTTAACCATGAAGCTGTATTTCTATGAGGTTTCAAGACATCTGAAATTCAAAACTGCAATGTTCAGCCAATGGGTCTGCATCCCTGTTCTTGTCTGAGGCTGTTCCTGTTATGGGCACTGTGGAAGAAGTGCTCGCCTTTTTATCCCTTGAAAGGCCCTGAAGGCACCAAAACATTAAGTAGCTCCTCCCACATTTTTCCCGCTCTTTTCTGAGCTTGATTGGTGAAGATTTTGAAAGTATAGAGAGATGGTTTTCTGTAGTGGAGATATTGCAACAATTGCTCACCTAACATGGAAGCACTTACTAACTAAAGAAAAATAGAAAGAACTCCTGTTAGGTGAGCACCTGATGCTCAAATGCAATTATTCTCTAAATATTATAACATACACTTCCAGAGCTGTTGTTTAGTTAACAGAGTTGTTGTTTATTTCACAGAACTTCAAACTCAAAAGGTAAGCACTTACAAGCTTGAAGCTGTATTTCTATGAGGTTTCAAGGCATCTGAAATTCAAAACTGCAATGTTCAGCCAAAGGGTCTGCATCCCTGTTCTTGTCAGAGGCTGTTTCTGGTATGGGCACTGTGGAAGAAGTGCCCACCTTTTTATCCCTTGAAAGGCCCTCAAGGCACCAAACCATTAAGTAGCTCCTCCCACATTTTTCCCGCTCTTTTCCAAGCTTGCTTGGTGAAGATTTTGAAAGTATAGAGAGATGGTTTTCTGTAGTGGGGATAGTGCAACAATTGCTCACCTAACATAGAAGCACTTACTAACTAAAGAAAAATAGAAAGAACTCCTGTTAGGTGAACACCTGATGCTCAAATGCAATCCATCCCTAAATAGTATACCATGTACTTCCAGAGTTGTTGTTTATTTCACAGAACTTCAAACTCAAAAGGTAAGCACTTATAACCATGAAGCTGTATTTCTATGAGGTTTCAAGACATCTGAAATTCAAAACTGCAATGTTCAGCCAGTTGGCCTGCATCACTGTTGTCATCCGAGGCCGTTCCTGCTATGGGCACTGTGGAGAAGGGCCCACCTTTTTATCCCTTGAAAGGCCCTCAAGGCACCAGACCATTAAGTAGCTCCTCCCATATTTTTCCCGCTCTTTTCTGAGGTTGCTTGGTGAAGATTTTGAAAGTATAGAGAGATGGTTTTCTGTAGTGGGGATATTGCAACAATTGCTCACCTAACATGGAAGCACTTACTAACTAAAGAAAAATAGAAAGAACTCCTGTTAGGTGAACACCTGATGCTCAAATGCAATCCATCCCTAAATATTATACCATGTACTTCCAGAGTTGTTGTTTATTTCACAGAACTTCAAACTCAAAAGGTAAGCACTTACAAGCTTGAAGCTGTATTTCTATGAGGTTTCATGGCATCTGAAATTCAAAACTGCAATGTTCAGCCAAAGGGTCTGCATCCCTGTTCTTGTCTGAGGCTGTTACTGTTATGGGCACTGTGGAAGAAGTGCTCGCCTTTTTATCCCTTGAAAGGCCCTGAAGGCACCAAACCATTAAGTAGCTCCTCCCACATTTTTCCCCGCTCTTTTCTGAGCTTGCTTGGTGAAGATTTTGAAAGTATAGAGAGATGGTTTTCTGTAGTGGAGATATTGCAACAATTGCTCACCTAACATGGAAGCACTTACTAACTAAAGAAAAATAGAAAGAACTCCTGTTAGGTGAGCACCTGATGCTCAAATGCAATTATTCTCTAAATATTATAACATACACTTCCAGAGCTGTTGTTTAGTTAACAGAACTTCAACCTCAATGGGTAAGCACTTACAAGCTTGAAGCTGTATTTCTATGAGGTTTCAAGACATCTGAAATTCAAAACTGCAATGTTCAGCCAGTTGGCCTGCATCACTGTTCTCATCCGAGGCCGTTCCTGCTATGGGCACTGTGGAAGAAGTGACCACCTTTTTATCCCTTGAAAGGCCCTGAAGGCACCAAACCATTAAGTAGCTCCTCCTACATTTTTCCCGCTCTTTTCTGAGCTTGCTTGGTGAAGATTTTGAAAGTATAGAGAGATGGTTTTCTGTAGTGGAGATATTGCAACAATTGCTCACCTAACATGGAAGCACTTACTAACTAAAGAAAAATAGAAAAAACTCCTGTTAGGTGAGCACCTGATGCTCAAATGCAATTATTCTCTAAATATTATAACATACACTTCCAGAGCTGTTGTTTAGTTAACAGAACTTCAACCTCAATAGGTAAGCACTTACAAGCTTGAAGCTGTATTTCTATGAGGTTTCAAGACATCTGAAATTCAAAACGGCAATGTTCAGCCAGTTGGCCTGCATCACTGTTCTCATCCGAGGCCGTTCCTGCTATGGGCACTGTGGAAGAAGTGCCCACCTTTTTATCCCTTGAAAGGCCCTCAAGGCACCAAACCATTAAGTAGCTCCTCCCACATTTTTCCCGCTCTTTTCTGAGCTTGCTTGGTGAAGATTTTGAAAGTATAGAGAGATGGTTTTCTGTAGTGGGGATATTGCAACAATTGCTCACCTAATATGGAAGCACTTACTAACTAAAGAAAAATAGAAAGAACTCCTGTTAGGTGAGCACCTGATGTTCAAATGCAATCCATCCTAAATATTATAACATACACTTCCAAAGTTGCTGTTTAGTTCACAGAACTTCAACCTCAAAAGGTAAGCACTTATATCCATGAAGCTGTATTTCTATGAGGTTTCAAGACATCTGAAATTCAAAACTGCAATGTTCAGCCAATGGGTCTGCATCCCTGTTCTTGTCTGAGGCTGTTCCTGTTATGGGCACTGTGGAAGAAGTGCTCGCCTCTTTATCCCTTGAAAGGCCCTGAAGGCACCAAACCATTAAGTAGCTCCTCCCACATTTTTCCCGCTCTTTCTGAGCTTGCTTGGTGAAGATTTTGAAAGTATAGAGAGATGGTTTTCTGTAGTGGGGATATTGCAACAATTGCTCACCTAACATGGAAGCACTTACTAACTAAAGAAAAATAGAAAGAACTCCTGTTAGGTGAACACCTGATGCTCAAAAGTAATCCATCCCTAAATATTATACCATGTACTTCCAGAGTTGTTGTTTATTTCACAGAACTTCAAACTCAAAAGGTAAGCACTTACAAGCTTGAAGCTGTATTTCTATGAGGTTTCAAGACATCTGAAATTCAAAACTGCAATGTTCAGCCAAAGGGTCTGCATCCCTGTTCTTGTCTGAGGCTGTTCCTGGTATGGGCACTGTGGAAGAAGTTCTAGCCTTTTTATCCCTTGAAAGTCCCTGAAGGCACCAAACCATTAAGAAGCTCCTCCCACATTTTTCCCGCTCTTTTCTGAGCTTGCTTGGTGAAGATTTTGAAAGTATAGAGAGATGGTTTTCTGTAGTGGAGATATTGCAACAATTGCTCACCTAACATGGAAGCACTTACTAACTAAAGAAAAATAGAAATAACTCCTGTTAGGTGAGCACCTGATGTTCAAATGCAATCCATCCTAAATATTATAACATACACTTCCAAAATTGCTGTTTAGTTCACAGAACTTCAACCTCAAAAGGGAAGCACTTACACATATATAAAACGCAGGTGCCAACCTTGAAGCTGTATTTCTGTGAGGTTCCAAGACATCTGAAATTCAAAACTGCAATGTTCAGCCAGTGGGTCTGCATCCCTGTTCTTGTCTGAGGCTGTTCCTGTTATGGGCACTGTGGAAGAAGTGCTCGCCTTTTTATCCCTTGAAAGGCCCTGAAGGCACCAAACCATTAAGTAGCTCCTCCCACATTTTTCCCCGCTCTTTTCTGAGCTTGCTTGGTGAAGATTTTGAAAGTATAGAGAGATGGTTTTCTGTAGTGGAGATATTGCAACAATTGCTCACCTAACATGGAAGCACTTACTAACTAAAGAAAAATAGAAAGAACTCCTGTTAGGTGAGCACCTGATGCTCAAATGCAATTATTCTCTAAATATTATAACATACACTTCCAGAGCTGTTGTTTAGTTAACAGAACTTCAACCTCAATGGGTAAGCACTTACAAGCTTGAAGCTGTATTTCTATGAGGTTTCAAGACATCTGAAATTCAAAACTGCAATGTTCAGCCAGTTGGCCTGCATCACTGTTCTCATCCGAGGCCGTTCCTGCTATGGGCACTGTGGAAGAAGTGCCCACCTTTTTATCCCTTGAAAGGCCCTCAAGGCACCAAACCATTAAGTAGCTCCTCCCACATTTTTCCCGCTCTTTTCTGAGCTTGATTGGTGAAGATTTTGAAAGTATAGAGAGATGGTTTTCTGTAGTGGGGATATTGCAACAATTGCTCACCTAACATGGAAGCACTTACTAACTAAAGAAAAATAGAAAGAACTCCTGTTAGGTGAGCACCTGATGCTCAAATGCAATTATTCTCTAAATATTATAACATACACTTCCAGAGCTGTTGTTTAGTTAACAGAACTTCAACCTCAATAGGTAAGCACTTACAAGCTTGAAGCTGTATTTCTATGAGGTTTCAAGACATCTGAAATTCAAAACTGCAATGTTCAGCCAGTGGGTCTGCATCCCTGTTCTTGTCTGAGGCTGTTCCTGTTATGGGCACTGTGGAAGAAGTGCTCGCCTTTTTATCCCTTGAAAGGCCCTGAAGGCACCAAAACATTAAGTAGCTCCTCCCACATTTTTCCCGCTCTTTTCTGAGCTTGATTGGTGACGATTTTGAAAGTATAGAGAGATGGTTTTCTGTAGTGGGGATATTGCAACAATTGCTCACCTAACATGGAAGCACTTACTAACTAAAGAAAAATAGAAAGAACTCCTGTTAGGTGAGCACCTGATGCTCAAATGCAATTATTCTCTAAATATTATAACATACACTTCCAGAGCTGTTGTTTAGTTAACAGAACTTCAACCTCAATAGGTAAGCACTTACAAGCTTGAAGCTGTATTTCTATGAGGTTTCAAGACATCTGAAATTCAAAGCTGCAATGTTCAGCCAGTTGGCCTGCATCACTGTTCTCATCCGAGGCCGTTCCTGCTATGGGCACTGTGGAAGAAGTGCCCACCTTTTTATCCCTTGAAAGGCCCTCAAGGCACCAAACCATTAAGTAGCTCCTCCCACATTTTTCCCGCTCTTTTCTGAGCTTGCTTGGTGAAGATTTTGAAAGTATAGAGAGATGGTTTTCTGTAGTGGGGATATTGCAACAATTGCTCACCTAACATGGAAGCACTTACTAACTAAAGAAAAATAGAAAGAACTCCTGTTAGGTGAGCACCTGATGTTCAAATGCAATCCATCCTAAATATTATAACATACACTTCCAAAGTTGCTGTTTAGTTCACAGAACTTCAACCTCAAAAGGTAAGCACTTATAACCATGAAGCTGTATTTCTATGAGGTTTCAAGACATCTGAAATTCAAAACTGCAATGTTCAGCCAATGGGTCTGCATCCCTGTTCTTGTCTGAGGCTGTTCCTGTTATGGGCACTGTGGAAGAAGTGCTCGCCTTTTTATCCCTTGAAAGGCCCTGAAGGCACCAAACCATTAAGTAGCTCCTCCCACATTTTTCCCGCTCTTTTCTGAGCTTGCTTGGTGAAGATTTTGAAAGTATAGAGAGATGGTTTTCTGTAGTGGGGATATTGCAACAATTGCTCACCTAACATGGAAGCACTTACTAACTAAAGAAAAATAGAAAGAACTCCTGTTAGGTGAGTACCTGATGTTCAAATGCAATCCATCCTAAATAATATAACATACACTTCCAAAGTTGCTGTTTAGTTCACAGAACTTCAACCTCAAAAGGTAAGCACTTATATCCATGAAGCTGTATTTCTATGAGGTTTCAAGACATCTGAAATTCAAAACTGCAATGTTCAGCCAGTTGGCCTGCATCACTGTTGTCATCCGAGGCCGTTCCTGCTATGGGCACTGTGGAGAAGGGCCCACCTTTTTATCCCTTGAAAGGCCCTCAAGGCACCAGACCATTAAGTAGCTCCTCCCATATTTTTCCCGCTCTTTTCTGAGGTTGCTTGGTGAAGATTTTGAAAGTATAGAGAGATGGTTTTCTGTAGTGGGGATATTGCAACAATTGCTCACCTAACATGGAAGCACTTACTAACTAAAGAAAAATAGAAAGAACTCCTGTTAGGTGAACACCTGATGCTCAAATGCAATCCATCCCTAAATATTATACCATGTACTTCCAGAGTTGTTGTTTATTTCACAGAACTTCAAACTCAAAAGGTAAGCACTTACAAGCTTGAAGCTGTATTTCTATGAGGTTTCAAGGCATCTGAAATTCAAAACTGCAATGTTCAGCCAAAGGGTCTGCATCCCTGTTCTTGTCTGAGGCTGTTACTGTTATGGGCACTGTGGAAGAAGTGCTCGCCTTTTTATCCCTTGAAAGGCCCTGAAGGCACCAAACCATTAAGTAGCTCCTCCCACATTTTTCCCCGCTCTTTTCTGAGCTTGCTTGGTGAAGATTTTGAAAGTATAGAGAGATGGTTTTCTGTAGTGGAGATATTGCAACAATTGCTCACCTAACATGGAAGCACTTACTAACTAAAGAAAAATAGAAAGAACTCCTGTTAGGTGAGCACCTGATGCTCAAATGCAATTATTCTCTAAATATTATAACATACACTTCCAGAGCTGTTGTTTAGTTAACAGAACTTCAACCTCAATGGGTAAGCACTTACAAGCTTGAAGCTGTATTTCTATGAGGTTTCAAGACATCTGAAATTCAAAACTGCAATGTTCAGCCAGTTGGCCTGCATCACTGTTCTCATCCGAGGCCGTTCCTGCTATGGGCACTGTGGAAGAAGTGCCCACCTTTTTATCCCTTGAAAGGCCCTCAAGGCACCAAACCATTAAGTAGCTCCTCCCACATTTTTCCCGCTCTTTTCTGAGCTTGATTGGTGAAGATTTTGAAAGTATAGAGAGATGGTTTTCTGTAGTGGGGATATTGCAACAATTGCTCACCTAACATGGAAGCACTTACTAACTAAAGAAAAATAGAAAGAACTCCTGTTAGGTGAGCACCTGATGCTCAAATGCAATTATTCTCTAAATATTATAACATACACTTCCAGAGCTGTTGTTTAGTTAACAGAACTTCAACCTCAATAGGTAAGCACTTACAAGCTTGAAGCTGTATTTCTATGAGGTTTCAAGACATCTGAAATTCAAAACTGCAATGTTCAGCCAGTGGGTCTGCATCCCTGTTCTTGTCTGAGGCTGTTCCTGTTATGGGCACTGTGGAAGAAGTGCTCGCCTTTTTATCCCTTGAAAGGCCCTGAAGGCACCAAAACATTAAGTAGCTCCTCCCACATTTTTCCCGCTCTTTTCTGAGCTTGATTGGTGAAGATTTTGAAAGTATAGAGAGATGGTTTTCTGTAGTGGGGATATTGCAACAATTGCTCACCTAACATGGAAGCACTTACTAACTAAAGAAAAATAGAAAGAACTCCTGTTAGGTGAGCACCTGATGCTCAAATGCAATTATTCTCTAAATATTATAACATACACTTCCAGAGCTGTTGTTTAGTTAACAGAACTTCAACCTCAATAGGTAAGCACTTACAAGCTTGAAGCTGTATTTCTATGAGGTTTCAAGACATCTGAAATTCAAAACTGCAATGTTCAGCCAGTTGGCCTGCATCACTGTTCTCATCCGAGGCCGTTCCTGCTATGGGCACTGTGGAAGAAGTGCCCACCTTTTTATCCCTTGAAAGGCCCTCAAGGCACCAAACCATTAAGTAGCTCCTCCCACATTTGTCCCGCTCTTTTCTGAGCTTGCTTGGTGAAGATTTTGAAAGTATAGAGAGATGGTTTTCTGTAGTAGAGATATTGCAACAATTGCTCACCTAACATGGAAGCACTTACTAACTAAAGAAAAATAGAAAGAACTCCTGTTAGGCGAGCACCTGATGTTCAAATGCAATCCATCCTAAATATTATAACATACACTTCCAAAGTTGCTGTTTAGTTCACAGAACTTCAACCTCAAAAGGTAAGCACTTATATCCATGAAGCTGTATTTCTATGAGGTTTCAAGACATCTGAAATTCAAAACTGCAATGTTCAGCCAATGGGTCTGCATCCCTGTTCTTGTCTGAGGCTGTTCCTGTTATGGGCACTGTGGAAGAAGTGCTCGCCTTTTTATCCCTTGAAAGGCCCTGAAGGCACCAAACCATTAAGTAGCTCCTCCCACATTTTTCCCGCTCTTTCTGAGCTTGCTTGGTGAAGATTTTGAAAGAATAGAGAGATGGTTTTCTGTAGTGGGGATATTGCAACAATTGCTCACCTAACATGGAAGCACTTACTAACTAAAGAAAAATAGAAAGAACTCCTGTTAGGTGAACACCTGATGCTCAAAAGTAATCCATCCCTAAATATTATACCATGTACTTCCAGAGTTGTTGTTTATTTCACAGAACTTCAAACTCAAAAGGTAAGCACTTACAAGCTTGAAGCTGTATTTCTATGAGGTTTCAAGACATCTGAAATTCAAAACTGCAATGTTCAGCCAAAGGGTCTGCATCCCTGTTCTTGTCTGAGGCTGTTCCTGGTATGGGCACTGTGGAAGAAGTTCTAGCCTTTTTATCCCTTGAAAGTCCCTGAAGGCACCAAACCATTAAGAAGCTCCTCCCACATTTTTCCCGCTCTTTTCTGAGCTTGCTTGGTGAAGATTTTGAAAGTATAGAGAGATGGTTTTCTGTAGTGGAGATATTGCAACAATTGCTCACCTAACATGGAAGCACTTACTAACTAAAGAAAAATAGAAATAACTCCTGTTAGGTGAGCACCTGATGTTCAAATGCAATCCATCCTAAATATTATAACATACACTTCCAAAATTGCTGTTTAGTTCACAGAACTTCAACCTCAAAAGGGAAGCACTTACACATATATAAAACGCAGGTGCCAACCTTGAAGCTGTATTTCTGTGAGGTTCCAAGACATCTGAAATTCAAAACTGCAATGTTCAGCCAGTGGGTCTGCATCCCTGTTCTTGTCTGAGGCTGTTCCTGTTATGGGCACTGTGGAAGAAGTGCTCGCCTTTTTATCCCTTGAAAGGCCCTGAAGGCACCAAAACATTAAGTAGCTCCTCCCACATTTTTCCCGCTCTTTTCTGAGCTTGATTGGTGAAGATTTTGAAAGTATAGAGAGATGGTTTTCTGTAGTGGAGATATTGCAACAATTGCTCACCTAACATGGAAGCACTTACTAACTAAAGAAAAATAGAAAGAACTCCTGTTAGGTGAGCACCTGATGCTCAAATGCAATTATTCTCTAAATATTATAACATACACTTCCAGAGCTGTTGTTTAGTTAACAGAGTTGTTGTTTATTTCACAGAACTTCAAACTCAAAAGGTAAGCACTTACAAGCTTGAAGCTGTATTTCTATGAGGTTTCAAGGCATCTGAAATTCAAAACTGCAATGTTCAGCCAAAGGGTCTGCATCCCTGTTCTTGTCAGAGGCTGTTTCTGGTATGGGCACTGTGGAAGAAGTGCCCACCTTTTTATCCCTTGAAAGGCCCTCAAGGCACCAAACCATTAAGTAGCTCCTCCCACATTTTTCCCGCTCTTTTCCAAGCTTGCTTGGTGAAGATTTTGAAAGTATAGAGAGATGGTTTTCTGTAGTGGGGATAGTGCAACAATTGCTCACCTAACATAGAAGCACTTACTAACTAAAGAAAAATAGAAAGAACTCCTGTTAGGTGAACACCTGATGCTCAAATGCAATCCATCCCTAAATAGTATACCATGTACTTCCATAGTTGTTGTTTATTTCACAGAACTTCAAACTCAAAACGTAAGCACTTACAAGCTTGAAGCTGTATTTCTATGAGGTTTCAAGGCATCTGAAATTCAAAACTGCAATGTTCAGCCAAAGGGTCTGCATCCCTGTTCTTGTCTGAGGCTGTTACTGTTATGGGCACTGTGGAAGAAGTGCTCGCCTTTTTATCCCTTGAAAGGCCCTGAAGGCACCAAACCATTAAGTAGCTCCTCCCACATTTTTCCCCGCTCTTTTCTGAGCTTGCTTGGTGAAGATTTTGAAAGTATAGAGAGATGGTTTTCTGTAGTGGAGATATTGCAACAATTGCTCACCTAACATGGAAGCACTTACTAACTAAAGAAAAATAGAAAGAACTCCTGTTAGGTGAGCACCTGATGCTCAAATGCAATTATTCTCTAAATATTATAACATACACTTCCAGAGCTGTTGTTTAGTTAACAGAACTTCAACCTCAATGGGTAAGCACTTACAAGCTTGAAGCTGTATTTCTATGAGGTTTCAAGACATCTGAAATTCAAAACTGCAATGTTCAGCCAGTTGGCCTGCATCACTGTTCTCATCCGAGGCCGTTCCTGCTATGGGCACTGTGGAAGAAGTGCCCACCTTTTTATCCCTTGAAAGGCCCTGAAGGCACCAAACCATTAAGTAGCTCCTCCCACATTTTTCCCGCTCTTTTCTGAGCTTGCTTGGTGAAGATTTTGAAAGTATAGAGAGATGGTTTTCTGTAGTGGAGATATTGCAACAATTGCTCACCTAACATGGAAGCACTTACTAACTAAAGAAAAATAGAAAGAACTCCTGTTAGGTGAGCACCTGATGCTCAAATGCAATTATTCTCTAAATATTATAACATACACTTGCAGAGCTGTTGTTTAGTTAACAGAACTTCAACCTCAATAGGTAAGCACTTACAAGCTTGAAGCTGTATTTCTATGAGGTTTCAAGACATCTGAAATTCAAAACTGCAATGTTCAGCCAGTTGGCCTGCATCACTGTTCTCATCCGAGGCCGTTCCTGCTATGGGCACTGTGGAAGAAGTGCCCACCTTTTTATCCCTTGAAAGGCCCTCAAGGCACCAAACCATTAAGTAGCTCCTCCCACATTTGTCCCTCTCTTTTCTGAGCTTGCTTGGTGAAGATTTTGAAAGTATAGAGAGATGGTTTTCTGTAGTGGAGATATTGCAACAATTGCTCACCTAACATGGAAGCACTTACTAACTAAAGAAAAATAGAAATAACTCCTGTTAGGTGAGCACCTGATGTTCAAATGCAATCCATCCTAAATATTATAACATACACTTCCGAAATTGCTGTTTAGTTCACAGAACTTCAACCTCAAAAGGGAAGCACTTACACATATATAAAACGCAGGTGCCAACCTTGAAGCTGTATTTCTGTGAGGTTCCAAGACATCTGAAATTCAAAACTGCAATGTTCAGCCAGTGGGTCTGCATCCCTGTTCTTGTCTGAGGCTGTTCCTGTTATGGGCACTGTGGAGAAGGGCCCACCTTTTTATCCCTTGAAAGGCCCTGAAGGCACCAAAACATTAAGTAGCTCCTCCCACATTTTTCCCGCTCTTTTCTGAGCTTGATTGGTGAAGATTTTGAAAGTATAGAGAGATGGTTTTCTGTAGTGGAGATATTGCAACAATTGCTCACCTAACATGGAAGCACTTACTAACTAAAGAAAAATAGAAAGAACTCCTGTTAGGTGAACACCTGATGCTCAAATGCAATCCATCCCTAAATATTATACCATGTACTTCCAGAGTTGTTGTTTATTTCACAGAACTTCAAACTCAAAAGGTAAGCACTTACAAGCTTGAAGCTGTATTTCTATGAGGTTTCAAGGCATCTGAAATTCAAAACTGCAATGTTCAGCCAAAGGGTCTGCATCCCTGTTCTTGTCTGAGGCTGTTACTGTTATGGGCACTGTGGAAGAAGTGCTCGCCTTTTTATCCCTTGAAAGGCCCTGAAGGCACCAAACCATTAAGTAGCTCCTCCCACATTTTTCCCCGCTCTTTTCTGAGCTTGCTTGGTGAAGATTTTGAAAGTATAGAGAGATGGTTTTCTGTAGTGGAGATATTGCAACAATTGCTCACCTAACATGGAAGCACTTACTAACTAAAGAAAAATAGAAAGAACTCCTGTTAGGTGAGCACCTGATGCTCAAATGCAATTATTCTCTAAATATTATAACATACACTTCCAGAGCTGTTGTTTAGTTAACAGAACTTCAACCTCAATGGGTAAGCACTTACAAGCTTGAAGCTGTATTTCTATGAGGTTTCAAGACATCTGAAATTCAAAACTGCAATGTTCAGCCAAAGGGTCTGCATCCCTGTTCTTGTCAGAGGCTGTTTCTGGTATGGGCACTGTGGAAGAAGTGCCCACCTTTTTATCCCTTGAAAGGCCCTCAAGGCACCAAACCATTAAGTAGCTCCTCCCACATTTTTCCCGCTCTTTTCCAAGCTTGCTTGGTGAAGATTTTGAAAGTATAGAGAGATGGTTTTCTGTAGTGGGGATAGTGCAACAATTGCTCACCTAACATAGAAGCACTTACTAACTAAAGAAAAATAGAAAGAACTCCTGTTAGGTGAACACCTGATGCTCAAATGCAATCCATCCCTAAATAGTATACCATGTACTTCCAGAGTTGTTGTTTATTTCACAGAACTTCAAACTCAAAAGGTAAGCACTTATAACCATGAAGCTGTATTTCTATGAGGTTTCAAGACATCTGAAATTCAAAACTGCAATGTTCAGCCAGTTGGCCTGCATCACTGTTGTCATCCGAGGCCGTTCCTGCTATGGGCACTGTGGAGAAGGGCCCACCTTTTTATCCCTTGAAAGGCCCTCAAGGCACCAGACCATTAAGTAGCTCCTCCCATATTTTTCCCGCTCTTTTCTGAGGTTGCTTGGTGAAGATTTTGAAAGTATAGAGAGATGGTTTTCTGTAGTGGGGATATTGCAACAATTGCTCACCTAACATGGAAGCACTTACTAACTAAAGAAAAATAGAAAGAACTCCTGTTAGGTGAACACCTGATGCTCAAATGCAATCCATCCCTAAATATTATACCATGTACTTCCAGAGTTGTTGTTTATTTCACAGAACTTCAAACTCAAAAGGTAAGCACTTACAAGCTTGAAGCTGTATTTCTATGAGGTTTCAAGGCATCTGAAATTCAAAACTGCAATGTTCAGCCAAAGGGTCTGCATCCCTGTTCTTGTCTGAGGCTGTTACTGTTATGGGCACTGTGGAAGAAGTGCTCGCCTTTTTATCCCTTGAAAGGCCCTGAAGGCACCAAACCATTAAGTAGCTCCTCCCACATTTTTCCCCGCTCTTTTCTGAGCTTGCTTGGTGAAGATTTTGAAAGTATAGAGAGATGGTTTTCTGTAGTGGAGATATTGCAACAATTGCTCACCTAACATGGAAGCACTTACTAACTAAAGAAAAATAGAAAGAACTCCTGTTAGGTGAGCACCTGATGCTCAAATGCAATTATTCTCTAAATATTATAACATACACTTCCAGAGCTGTTGTTTAGTTAACAGAACTTCAACCTCAATGGGTAAGCACTTACAAGCTTGAAGCTGTATTTCTATGAGGTTTCAAGACATCTGAAATTCAAAACTGCAATGTTCAGCCAGTTGGCCTGCATCACTGTTCTCATCCGAGGCCGTTCCTGCTATGGGCACTGTGGAAGAAGTGCCCACCTTTTTATCCCTTGAAAGGCCCTGAAGGCACCAAACCATTAAGTAGCTCCTCCCACATTTTTCCCGCTCTTTTCTGAGCTTGCTTGGTGAAGATTTTGAAAGTATAGAGAGATGGTTTTCTGTAGTGGAGATATTGCAACAATTGCTCACCTAACATGGAAGCACTTACTAACTAAAGAAAAATAGAAAGAACTCCTGTTAGGTGAGCACCTGATGCTCAAATGCAATTATTCTCTAAATATTATAACATACACTTGCAGAGCTGTTGTTTAGTTAACAGAACTTCAACCTCAATAGGTAAGCACTTACAAGCTTGAAGCTGTATTTCTATGAGGTTTCAAGACATCTGAAATTCAAAACTGCAATGTTCAGCCAGTTGGCCTGCATCACTGTTCTCATCCGAGGCCGTTCCTGCTATGGGCACTGTGGAAGAAGTGCCCACCTTTTTATCCCTTGAAAGGCCCTCAAGGCACCAAACCATTAAGTAGCTCCTCCCACATTTGTCCCTCTCTTTTCTGAGCTTGCTTGGTGAAGATTTTGAAAGTATAGAGAGATGGTTTTCTGTAGTGGAGATATTGCAACAATTGCTCACCTAACATGGAAGCACTTACTAACTAAAGAAAAATAGAAATAACTCCTGTTAGGTGAGCACCTGATGTTCAAATGCAATCCATCCTAAATATTATAACATACACTTCCGAAATTGCTGTTTAGTTCACAGAACTTCAACCTCAAAAGGGAAGCACTTACACATATATAAAACGCAGGTGCCAACCTTGAAGCTGTATTTCTGTGAGGTTCCAAGACATCTGAAATTCAAAACTGCAATGTTCAGCCAGTGGGTCTGCATCCCTGTTCTTGTCTGAGGCTGTTCCTGTTATGGGCACTGTGGAGAAGGGCCCACCTTTTTATCCCTTGAAAGGCCCTGAAGGCACCAAAACATTAAGTAGCTCCTCCCACATTTTTCCCGCTCTTTTCTGAGCTTGATTGGTGAAGATTTTGAAAGTATAGAGAGATGGTTTTCTGTAGTGGAGATATTGCAACAATTGCTCACCTAACATGGAAGCACTTACTAACTAAAGAAAAATAGAAAGAACTCCTGTTAGGTGAACACCTGATGCTCAAATGCAATCCATCCCTAAATATTATACCATGTACTTCCAGAGTTGTTGTTTATTTCACAGAACTTCAAACTCAAAAGGTAAGCACTTACAAGCTTGAAGCTGTATTTCTATGAGGTTTCAAGGCATCTGAAATTCAAAACTGCAATGTTCAGCCAAAGGGTCTGCATCCCTGTTCTTGTCTGAGGCTGTTACTGTTATGGGCACTGTGGAAGAAGTGCTCGCCTTTTTATCCCTTGAAAGGCCCTGAAGGCACCAAACCATTAAGTAGCTCCTCCCACATTTTTCCCCGCTCTTTTCTGAGCTTGCTTGGTGAAGATTTTGAAAGTATAGAGAGATGGTTTTCTGTAGTGGAGATATTGCAACAATTGCTCACCTAACATGGAAGCACTTACTAACTAAAGAAAAATAGAAAGAACTCCTGTTAGGTGAGCACCTGATGCTCAAATGCAATTATTCTCTAAATATTATAACATACACTTCCAGAGCTGTTGTTTAGTTAACAGAACTTCAACCTCAATGGGTAAGCACTTACAAGCTTGAAGCTGTATTTCTATGAGGTTTCAAGACATCTGAAATTCAAAACTGCAATGTTCAGCCAAAGGGTCTGCATCCCTGTTCTTGTCAGAGGCTGTTTCTGGTATGGGCACTGTGGAAGAAGTGCCCACCTTTTTATCCCTTGAAAGGCCCTCAAGGCACCAAACCATTAAGTAGCTCCTCCCACATTTTTCCCGCTCTTTTCCAAGCTTGCTTGGTGAAGATTTTGAAAGTATAGAGAGATGGTTTTCTGTAGTGGGGATAGTGCAACAATTGCTCACCTAACATAGAAGCACTTACTAACTAAAGAAAAATAGAAAGAACTCCTGTTAGGTGAACACCTGATGCTCAAATGCAATCCATCCCTAAATAGTATACCATGTACTTCCAGAGTTGTTGTTTATTTCACAGAACTTCAAACTCAAAAGGTAAGCACTTATAACCATGAAGCTGTATTTCTATGAGGTTTCAAGACATCTGAAATTCAAAACTGCAATGTTCAGCCAGTTGGCCTGCATCACTGTTGTCATCCGAGGCCGTTCCTGCTATGGGCACTGTGGAGAAGGGCCCACCTTTTTATCCCTTGAAAGGCCCTCAAGGCACCAGACCATTAAGTAGCTCCTCCCATATTTTTCCCGCTCTTTTCTGAGGTTGCTTGGTGAAGATTTTGAAAGTATAGAGAGATGGTTTTCTGTAGTGGGGATATTGCAACAATTGCTCACCTAACATGGAAGCACTTACTAACTAAAGAAAAATAGAAAGAACTCCTGTTAGGTGAACACCTGATGCTCAAATGCAATCCATCCCTAAATATTATACCATGTACTTCCAGAGTTGTTGTTTATTTCACAGAACTTCAAACTCAAAAGGTAAGCACTTACAAGCTTGAAGCTGTATTTCTATGAGGTTTCAAGGCATCTGAAATTCAAAACTGCAATGTTCAGCCAAAGGGTCTGCATCCCTGTTCTTGTCTGAGGCTGTTACTGTTATGGGCACTGTGGAAGAAGTGCTCGCCTTTTTATCCCTTGAAAGGCCCTGAAGGCACCAAACCATTAAGTAGCTCCTCCCACATTTTTCCCCGCTCTTTTCTGAGCTTGCTTGGTGAAGATTTTGAAAGTATAGAGAGATGGTTTTCTGTAGTGGAGATATTGCAACAATTGCTCACCTAACATGGAAGCACTTACTAACTAAAGAAAAATAGAAAGAACTCCTGTTAGGTGAGCACCTGATGCTCAAATGCAATTATTCTCTAAATATTATAACATACACTTCCAGAGCTGTTGTTTAGTTAACAGAACTTCAACCTCAATGGGTAAGCACTTACAAGCTTGAAGCTGTATTTCTATGAGGTTTCAAGACATCTGAAATTCAAAACTGCAATGTTCAGCCAGTTGGCCTGCATCACTGTTCTCATCCGAGGCCGTTCCTGCTATGGGCACTGTGGAAGAAGTGCCCACCTTTTTATCCCTTGAAAGGCCCTGAAGGCACCAAACCATTAAGTAGCTCCTCCCACATTTTTCCCGCTCTTTTCTGAGCTTGCTTGGTGAAGATTTTGAAAGTATAGAGAGATGGTTTTCTGTAGTGGAGATATTGCAACAATTGCTCACCTAACATGGAAGCACTTACTAACTAAAGAAAAATAGAAAGAACTCCTGTTAGGTGAGCACCTGATGCTCAAATGCAATTATTCTCTAAATATTATAACATACACTTGCAGAGCTGTTGTTTAGTTAACAGAACTTCAACCTCAATAGGTAAGCACTTACAAGCTTGAAGCTGTATTTCTATGAGGTTTCAAGACATCTGAAATTCAAAACTGCAATGTTCAGCCAGTTGGCCTGCATCACTGTTCTCATCCGAGGCCGTTCCTGCTATGGGCACTGTGGAAGAAGTGCCCACCTTTTTATCCCTTGAAAGGCCCTGAAGGCACCAAACCATTAAGTAGCTCCTCCCACATTTTTCCCGCTCTTTTCTGAGCTTGCTTGGTGAAGATTTTGAAAGTATAGAGAGATGGTTTTCTGTAGTGGAGATATTGCAACAATTGCTCACCTAACATGGAAGCACTTACTAACTAAAGAAAAATAGAAATAACTCCTGTTAGGTGAGCACCTGATGTTCAAATGCAATCCATCCTAAATATTATAACATACACTTCCAAAATTGCTGTTTAGTTCACAGAACTTCAACCTCAAAAGGGAAGCACTTACACATATATAAAACGCAGGTGCCAACCTTGAAGCTGTATTTCTGTGAGGTTCCAAGACATCTGAAATTCAAAACTGCAATGTTCAGCCAGTGGGTCTGCATCCCTGTTCTTGTCTGAGGCTGTTCCTGTTATGGGCACTGTGGAAGAAGTGCTCGCCTTTTTATCCCTTGAAAGGCCCTGAAGGCACCAAACCATTAAGTAGCTCCTCCCACATTTTTCCCGCTCTTTTCTGAGCTTGCTTGGTGAAGATTTTGAAAGTATAGAGAGATGGTTTTCTGTAGTGGAGATATTGCAACAATTGCTCACCTAACATGGAAGCACTTACTAACTAAAGAAAAATAGAAAGAACTCCTGTTAGGTGAGCACCTGATGCTCAAATGCAATTATTCTCTAAATATTATAACATACACTTCCAGAGCTGTTGTTTAGTTAACAGAACTTCAACCTCAATAGGTAAGCACTTACAAGCTTGAAGCTGTATTTCTATGAGGTTTCAAGACATCTGAAATTCAAAACGGCAATGTTCAGCCAGTTGGCCTGCATCACTGTTCTCATCCGAGGCCGTTCCTGCTATGGGCACTGTGGAAGAAGTGCCCACCTTTTTATCCCTTGAAAGGCCCTCAAGGCACCAAACCATTAAGTAGCTCCTCCCACATTTTTCCCGCTCTTTTCTGAGCTTGCTTGGTGAAGATTTTGAAAGTATAGAGAGATGGTTTTCTGTAGTGGGGATATTGCAACAATTGCTCACCTAACATGGAAGCACTTACTAACTAAAGAAAAATAGAAAGAACTCCTGTTAGGTGAGCACCTGATGTTCAAATGCAATCCATCCTAAATAGTATAACATACACTTCCAAAGTTGCTGTTTAGTTCACAGAACTTCAACCTCAAAAGGTAAGCACTTATAACCATGAAGCTGTATTTCTATGAGGTTTCAAGACATCTGAAATTCAAAACTGCAATGTTCAGCCAATGGGTCTGCATCCCTGTTCTTGTCTGAGGCTGTTCCTGTTATGGGCACTGTGGAAGAAGTGCTCGCCTTTTTATCCCTTGAAAGGCCCTGAAGGCACCAAACCATTAAGTAGCTCCTCCCACATTTTTCCCGCTCTTTTCTGAGCTTGCTTGGTGAAGATTTTGAAAGTATAGAGAGATGGTTTTCTGTAGTGGGGATATTGCAACAATTGCTCACCTAACATGGAAGCACTTACTAACTAAAGAAAAATAGAAAGAACTCCTGTTAGGTGAGCACCTGATGCTCAAATGCAATTATTCTCTAAATATTATAACATACACTTGCAGAGCTGTTGTTTAGTTAACAGAACTTCAACCTCAATAGGTAAGCACTTACAAGCTTGAAGCTGTATTTCTATGAGGTTTCAAGACATCTGAAATTCAAAACTGCAATGTTCAGCCAGTTGGCCTGCATCACTGTTCTCATCCGAGGCCGTTCCTGCTATGGGCACTGTGGAAGAAGTGCCCACCTTTTTATCCCTTGAAAGGCCCTCAAGGCACCAAACCATTAAGTAGCTCCTCCCACATTTGTCCCGCTCTTTTCTGAGCTTGCTTGGTGAAGATTTTGAAAGTATAGAGAGATGGTTTTCTGTAGTAGAGATATTGCAACAATTGCTCACCTAACATGGAAGCACTTACTAACTAAAGAAAAATAGAAAGAACTCCTGTTAGGTGAGCACCTGATGCTCAAATGCAATTATTCTCTAAATATTATAACATACACTTCCAGAGCTGTTGTTTAGTTAACGGACTTCAACCTCAATAGGTAAGCACTTACAAGCTTGAAGCTGTATTTCTATGAGGTTTCAAGACATCTGAAATTCAAAACGGCAATGTTCAGCCAGTTGGCCTGCATCACTGTTCTCATCCGAGGCCGTTCCTGCTATGGGCACTGTGGAAGAAGTGCCCACCTTTTTATCCCTTGAAAGGCCCTCAAGGCACCAAACCATTAAGTAGCTCCTCCCACATTTTTCCCGCTCTTTTCTGAGCTTGCTTGGTGAAGATTTTGAAAGTATAGAGAGATGGTTTTCTGTAGTGGGGATATTGCAACAATTGCTCACCTAATATGGAAGCACTTACTAACTAAAGAAAAATAGAAAGAACTCCTGTTAGGCGAGCACCTGATGTTCAAATGCAATCCATCCTAAATATTATAACATACACTTCCAAAGTTGCTGTTTAGTTCACAGAACTTCAACCTCAAAAGGTAAGCACTTATAACCATGAAGCTGTATTTCTATGAGGTTTCAAGACATCTGAAATTCAAAACTGCAATGTTCAGCCAATGGGTCTGCATCCCTGTTCTTGTCTGAGGCTGTTCCTGTTATGGGCACTGTGGAAGAAGTGCTCGCCTTTTTATCCCTTGAAAGGCCCTGAAGGCACCAAACTATTAAGTAGCTCCTCCCACATTTTTCCCGCTCTTTTCTGAGCTTGCTTGGTGAAGATTTTGAAAGTATAGAGAGATGGTTTTCTGTAGTGGGGATATTGCAACAATTGCTCACCTAACATGGAAGCACTTACTAACTAAAGAAAAATAGAAAGAACTCCTGTTAGGTGAGCACCTGATGTTCAAATGCAATCCATCCTAAATATTATAACATACACTTCCAAAGTTGCTGTTTAGTTCACAGAACTTCAACCTCAAAAGGTAAGCACTTATATCCATGAAGCTGTATTTCTATGAGGTTTCAAGACATCTGAAATTCAAAACTGCAATGTTCAGCCAATGGGTCTGCATCCCTGTTCTTGTCTGAGGCTGTTCCTGTTATGGGCACTGTGGAAGAAGTGCTCGCCTTTTTATCCCTTGAAAGGCCCTGAAGGCACCAAACCATTAAGTAGCTCCTCCCACATTTTTCCCGCTCTTTCTGAGCTTGCTTGGTGAAGATTTTGAAAGTATAGAGAGATGGTTTTCTGTAGTGGGGATATTGCAACAATTGCTCACCTAACATGGAAGCACTTACTAACAAAAGAAAAATAGAAAGAACTCCTGTTAGGTGAACACCTGATGCTCAAAAGTAATCCATCCCTAAATATTATACCATGTACTTCCAGAGTTGTTGTTTATTTCACAGAACTTCAAACTCAAAAGGTAAGCACTTACAAGCTTGAAGCTGTATTTCTATGAGGTTTCAAGACATCTGAAATTCAAAACTGCAATGTTCAGCCAAAGGGTCTGCATCCCTGTTCTTGTCTGAGGCTGTTCCTGGTATGGGCACTGTGGAAGAAGTTCTAGCCTTTTTATCCCTTGAAAGTCCCTGAAGGCACCAAACCATTAAGAAGCTCCTCCCACATTTTTCCCGCTCTTTTCTGAGCTTGCTTGGTGAAGATTTTGAAAGTATAGAGAGATGGTTTTCTGTAGTGGAGATATTGCAACAATTGCTCACCTAACATGGAAGCACTTACTAACTAAAGAAAAATAGAAAGAACTCCTGTTAGGTGAGCACCTGATGCTCAAATGCAATTATTCTCTAAATATTATAACATACACTTGCAGAGCTGTTGTTTAGTTAACAGAACTTCAACCTCAATAGGTAAGCACTTACAAGCTTGAAGCTGTATTTCTATGAGGTTTCAAGACATCTGAAATTCAAAACTGCAATGTTCAGCCAGTTGGCCTGCATCACTGTTCTCATCCGAGGCCGTTCCTGCTATGGGCACTGTGGAAGAAGTGCCCACCTTTTTATCCCTTGAAAGGCCCTGAAGGCACCAAACCATTAAGTAGCTCCTCCCACATTTTTCCCGCTCTTTTCTGAGCTTGCTTGGTGAAGATTTTGAAAGTATAGAGAGATGGTTTTCTGTAGTGGAGATATTGCAACAATTGCTCACCTAACATGGAAGCACTTACTAACTAAAGAAAAATAGAAATAACTCCTGTTAGGTGAGCACCTGATGTTCAAATGCAATCCATCCTAAATATTATAACATACACTTCCAAAATTGCTGTTTAGTTCACAGAACTTCAACCTCAAAAGGGAAGCACTTACACATATATAAAACGCAGGTGCCAACCTTGAAGCTGTATTTCTGTGAGGTTCCAAGACATCTGAAATTCAAAACTGCAATGTTCAGCCAGTGGGTCTGCATCCCTGTTCTTGTCTGAGGCTGTTCCTGTTATGGGCACTGTGGAAGAAGTGCTCGCCTTTTTATCCCTTGAAAGGCCCTGAAGGCACCAAACCATTAAGTAGCTCCTCCCACATTTTTCCCGCTCTTTTCTGAGCTTGCTTGGTGAAGATTTTGAAAGTATAGAGAGATGGTTTTCTGTAGTGGAGATATTGCAACAATTGCTCACCTAACATGGAAGCACTTACTAACTAAAGAAAAATAGAAAGAACTCCTGTTAGGTGAGCACCTGATGCTCAAATGCAATTATTCTCTAAATATTATAACATACACTTCCAGAGCTGTTGTTTAGTTAACAGAACTTCAACCTCAATAGGTAAGCACTTACAAGCTTGAAGCTGTATTTCTATGAGGTTTCAAGACATCTGAAATTCAAAACGGCAATGTTCAGCCAGTTGGCCTGCATCACTGTTCTCATCCGAGGCCGTTCCTGCTATGGGCACTGTGGAAGAAGTGCCCACCTTTTTATCCCTTGAAAGGCCCTCAAGGCACCAAACCATTAAGTAGCTCCTCCCACATTTTTCCCGCTCTTTTCTGAGCTTGCTTGGTGAAGATTTTGAAAGTATAGAGAGATGGTTTTCTGTAGTGGGGATATTGCAACAATTGCTCACCTAACATGGAAGCACTTACTAACTAAAGAAAAATAGAAAGAACTCCTGTTAGGTGAGCACCTGATGTTCAAATGCAATCCATCCTAAATAGTATAACATACACTTCCAAAGTTGCTGTTTAGTTCACAGAACTTCAACCTCAAAAGGTAAGCACTTATAACCATGAAGCTGTATTTCTATGAGGTTTCAAGACATCTGAAATTCAAAACTGCAATGTTCAGCCAATGGGTCTGCATCCCTGTTCTTGTCTGAGGCTGTTCCTGTTATGGGCACTGTGGAAGAAGTGCTCGCCTTTTTATCCCTTGAAAGGCCCTGAAGGCACCAAACCATTAAGTAGCTCCTCCCACATTTTTCCCGCTCTTTTCTGAGCTTGCTTGGTGAAGATTTTGAAAGTATAGAGAGATGGTTTTCTGTAGTGGGGATATTGCAACAATTGCTCACCTAACATGGAAGCACTTACTAACTAAAGAAAAATAGAAAGAACTCCTGTTAGGTGAGCACCTGATGCTCAAATGCAATTATTCTCTAAATATTATAACATACACTTGCAGAGCTGTTGTTTAGTTAACAGAACTTCAACCTCAATAGGTAAGCACTTACAAGCTTGAAGCTGTATTTCTATGAGGTTTCAAGACATCTGAAATTCAAAACTGCAATGTTCAGCCAGTTGGCCTGCATCACTGTTCTCATCCGAGGCCGTTCCTGCTATGGGCACTGTGGAAGAAGTGCCCACCTTTTTATCCCTTGAAAGGCCCTCAAGGCACCAAACCATTAAGTAGCTCCTCCCACATTTGTCCCGCTCTTTTCTGAGCTTGCTTGGTGAAGATTTTGAAAGTATAGAGAGATGGTTTTCTGTAGTAGAGATATTGCAACAATTGCTCACCTAACATGGAAGCACTTACTAACTAAAGAAAAATAGAAAGAACTCCTGTTAGGTGAGCACCTGATGCTCAAATGCAATTATTCTCTAAATATTATAACATACACTTCCAGAGCTGTTGTTTAGTTAACGGACTTCAACCTCAATAGGTAAGCACTTACAAGCTTGAAGCTGTATTTCTATGAGGTTTCAAGACATCTGAAATTCAAAACGGCAATGTTCAGCCAGTTGGCCTGCATCACTGTTCTCATCCGAGGCCGTTCCTGCTATGGGCACTGTGGAAGAAGTGCCCACCTTTTTATCCCTTGAAAGGCCCTCAAGGCACCAAACCATTAAGTAGCTCCTCCCACATTTTTCCCGCTCTTTTCTGAGCTTGCTTGGTGAAGATTTTGAAAGTATAGAGAGATGGTTTTCTGTAGTGGGGATATTGCAACAATTGCTCACCTAATATGGAAGCACTTACTAACTAAAGAAAAATAGAAAGAACTCCTGTTAGGCGAGCACCTGATGTTCAAATGCAATCCATCCTAAATATTATAACATACACTTCCAAAGTTGCTGTTTAGTTCACAGAACTTCAACCTCAAAAGGTAAGCACTTATAACCATGAAGCTGTATTTCTATGAGGTTTCAAGACATCTGAAATTCAAAACTGCAATGTTCAGCCAATGGGTCTGCATCCCTGTTCTTGTCTGAGGCTGTTCCTGTTATGGGCACTGTGGAAGAAGTGCTCGCCTTTTTATCCCTTGAAAGGCCCTGAAGGCACCAAACTATTAAGTAGCTCCTCCCACATTTTTCCCGCTCTTTTCTGAGCTTGCTTGGTGAAGATTTTGAAAGTATAGAGAGATGGTTTTCTGTAGTGGGGATATTGCAACAATTGCTCACCTAACATGGAAGCACTTACTAACTAAAGAAAAATAGAAAGAACTCCTGTTAGGTGAGCACCTGATGTTCAAATGCAATCCATCCTAAATATTATAACATACACTTCCAAAGTTGCTGTTTAGTTCACAGAACTTCAACCTCAAAAGGTAAGCACTTATATCCATGAAGCTGTATTTCTATGAGGTTTCAAGACATCTGAAATTCAAAACTGCAATGTTCAGCCAATGGGTCTGCATCCCTGTTCTTGTCTGAGGCTGTTCCTGTTATGGGCACTGTGGAAGAAGTGCTCGCCTTTTTATCCCTTGAAAGGCCCTGAAGGCACCAAACCATTAAGTAGCTCCTCCCACATTTTTCCCGCTCTTTCTGAGCTTGCTTGGTGAAGATTTTGAAAGTATAGAGAGATGGTTTTCTGTAGTGGGGATATTGCAACAATTGCTCACCTAACATGGAAGCACTTACTAACAAAAGAAAAATAGAAAGAACTCCTGTTAGGTGAACACCTGATGCTCAAAAGTAATCCATCCCTAAATATTATACCATGTACTTCCAGAGTTGTTGTTTATTTCACAGAACTTCAAACTCAAAAGGTAAGCACTTACAAGCTTGAAGCTGTATTTCTATGAGGTTTCAAGACATCTGAAATTCAAAACTGCAATGTTCAGCCAAAGGGTCTGCATCCCTGTTCTTGTCTGAGGCTGTTCCTGGTATGGGCACTGTGGAAGAAGTTCTAGCCTTTTTATCCCTTGAAAGTCCCTGAAGGCACCAAACCATTAAGAAGCTCCTCCCACATTTTTCCCGCTCTTTTCTGAGCTTGCTTGGTGAAGATTTTGAAAGTATAGAGAGATGGTTTTCTGTAGTGGAGATATTGCAACAATTGCTCACCTAACATGGAAGCACTTACTAACTAAAGAAAAATAGAAATAACTCCTGTTAGGTGAGCACCTGATGTTCAAATGCAATCCATCCTAAATATTATAACATACACTTCCAAAATTGCTGTTTAGTTCACAGAACTTCAACCTCAAAAGGGAAGCACTTACACATATATAAAACGCAGGTGCCAACCTTGAAGCTGTATTTCTGTGAGGTTCCAAGACATCTGAAATTCAAAACTGCAATGCTCAGCCAGTGGGTCTGCATCCCTGTTCTTGTCTGAGGCTGTTCCTGTTATGGGCACTGTGGAAGAAGTGCTCGCCTTTTTATCCCTTGAAAGGCCCTGAAGGCACCAAAACATTAAGTAGCTCCTCCCACATTTTTCCCGCTCTTTTCTGAGCTTGATTGGTGAAGATTTTGAAAGTATAGAGAGATGGTTTTCTGTAGTGGAGATATTGCAACAATTGCTCACCTAACATGGAAGCACTTACTAACTAAAGAAAAATAGAAAGAACTCCTGTTAGGTGAGCACCTGATGCTCAAATGCAATTATTCTCTAAATATTATAACATACACTTCCAGAGCTGTTGTTTAGTTAACAGAGTTGTTGTTTATTTCACAGAACTTCAAACTCAAAAGGTAAGCACTTACAAGCTTGAAGCTGTATTTCTATGAGGTTTCAAGGCATCTGAAATTCAAAACTGCAATGTTCAGCCAAAGGGTCTGCATCCCTGTTCTTGTCAGAGGCTGTTTCTGGTATGGGCACTGTGGAAGAAGTGCCCACCTTTTTATCCCTTGAAAGGCCCTCGAGGCACCAAACCATTAAGTAGCTCCTCCCACATTTTTCCCGCTCTTTTCCAAGCTTGCTTGGTGAAGATTTTGAAAGTATAGAGAGATGGTTTTCTGTAGTGGGGATAGTGCAACAATTGCTCACCTAACATAGAAGCACTTACTAACTAAAGAAAAATAGAAAGAACTCCTGTTAGGTGAACACCTGATGCTCAAATGCAATCCATCCCTAAATAGTATACCATGTACTTCCAGAGTTGTTGTTTATTTCACAGAACTTCAAACTCAAAAGGTAAGCACTTATAACCATGAAGCTGTATTTCTATGAGGTTTCAAGACATCTGAAATTCAAAACTGCAATGTTCAGCCAGTTGGCCTGCATCACTGTTGTCATCCGAGGCCGTTCCTGCTATGGGCACTGTGGAGAAGGGCCCACCTTTTTATCCCTTGAAAGGCCCTCAAGGCACCAGACCATTAAGTAGCTCCTCCCATATTTTTCCCGCTCTTTTCTGAGGTTGCTTGGTGAAGATTTTGAAAGTATAGAGAGATGGTTTTCTGTAGTGGGGATATTGCAACAATTGCTCACCTAACATGGAAGCACTTACTAACTAAAGAAAAATAGAAAGAACTCCTGTTAGGTGAACACCTGATGCTCAAATGCAATCCATCCCTAAATATTATACCATGTACTTCCAGAGTTGTTGTTTATTTCACAGAACTTCAAACTCAAAAGGTAAGCACTTACAAGCTTGAAGCTGTATTTCTATGAGGTTTCATGGCATCTGAAATTCAAAACTGCAATGTTCAGCCAAAGGGTCTGCATCCCTGTTCTTGTCTGAGGCTGTTACTGTTATGGGCACTGTGGAAGAAGTGCTCGCCTTTTTATCCCTTGAAAGGCCCTGAAGGCACCAAACCATTAAGTAGCTCCTCCCACATTTTTCCCCGCTCTTTTCTGAGCTTGCTTGGTGAAGATTTTGAAAGTATAGAGAGATGGTTTTCTGTAGTGGAGATATTGCAACAATTGCTCACCTAACATGGAAGCACTTACTAACTAAAGAAAAATAGAAAGAACTCCTGTTAGGTGAGCACCTGATGCTCAAATGCAATTATTCTCTAAATATTATAACATACACTTCCAGAGCTGTTGTTTAGTTAACAGAACTTCAACCTCAATGGGTAAGCACTTACAAGCTTGAAGCTGTATTTCTATGAGGTTTCAAGACATCTGAAATTCAAAACTGCAATGTTCAGCCAGTTGGCCTGCATCACTGTTCTCATCCGAGGCCGTTCCTGCTATGGGCACTGTGGAAGAAGTGCCCACCTTTTTATCCCTTGAAAGGCCCTGAAGGCACCAAACCATTAAGTAGCTCCTCCTACATTTTTCCCGCTCTTTTCTGAGCTTGCTTGGTGAAGATTTTGAAAGTATAGAGAGATGGTTTTCTGTAGTGGAGATATTGCAACAATTGCTCACCTAACATGGAAGCACTTACTAACTAAAGAAAAATAGAAAGAACTCCTGTTAGGTGAGCACCTGATGCTCAAATGCAATTATTCTCTAAATATTATAACATACACTTCCAGAGCTGTTGTTTAGTTAACAGAACTTCAACCTCAATAGGTAAGCACTTACAAGCTTGAAGCTGTATTTCTATGAGGTTTCAAGGCATCTGAAATTCAAAACTGCAATGTTCAGGCAGTTGGCCTGCATCACTGTTCTCATCCGAGGCCGTTCCTGCTATGGGCACTGTGGAAGAAGTGCCCACCTTTTTATCCCTTGAAAGGCCCTCAAGGCACCAAACCATTAAGTAGCTCCTCCCACATTTGTCCCGCTCTTTTCTGAGCTTGCTTGGTGAAGATTTTGAAAGTATAGAGAGATGGTTTTCTGTAGTAGAGATATTGCAACAATTGCTCACCTAACATGGAAGCACTTACTAACTAAAGAAAAATAGAAAGAACTCCTGTTAGGTGAGCACCTGATGCTCAAATGCAATTATTCTCTAAATATTATAACATACACTTCCAGAGCTGTTGTTTAGTTAACAGAACTTCAACCTCAATAGGTAAGCACTTACAAGCTTGAAGCTGTATTTCTATGAGGTTTCAAGACATCTGAAATTCAAAACGGCAATGTTCAGCCAGTTGGCCTGCATCACTGTTCTCATCCGAGGCCGTTCCTGCTATGGGCACTGTGGAAGAAGTGCCCACCTTTTTATCCCTTGAAAGGCCCTCAAGGCACCAAACCATTAAGTAGCTCCTCCCACATTTTTCCCGCTCTTTTCTGAGCTTGCTTGGTGAAGATTTTGAAAGTATAGAGAGATGGTTTTCTGTAGTGGGGATATTGCAACAATTGCTCACCTAACATGGAAGCACTTACTAACTAAAGAAAAATAGAAAGAACTCCTGTTAGGTGAGCACCTGATGTTCAAATGCAATCCATCCTAAATATTATAACATACACTTCCAAAGTTGCTGTTTAGTTCACAGAACTTCAACCTCAAAAGGTAAGCACTTATAACCATGAAGCTGTATTTCTATGAGGTTTCAAGACATCTGAAATTCAAAACTGCAATGTTCAGCCAATGGGTCTGCATCCCTGTTCTTGTCTGAGGCTGTTCCTGTTATGGGCACTGTGGAAGAAGTGCTCGCCTTTTTATCCCTTGAAAGGCCCTGAAGGCACCAAACCATTAAGTAGCTCCTCCCACATTTTTCCCGCTCTTTTCTGAGCTTGCTTGGTGAAGATTTTGAAAGTATAGAGAGATGGTTTTCTGTAGTGGGGATATTGCAACAATTGCTCACCTAACATGGAAGCACTTACTAACTAAAGAAAAATAGAAAGAACTCCTGTTAGGTGAGTACCTGATGTTCAAATGCAATCCATCCTAAATATTATAACATACACTTCCAAAGTTGCTGTTTAGTTCACAGAACTTCAACCTCAAAAGGTAAGCACTTATAACCATGAAGCTGTATTTCTATGAGGTTTCAAGACATCTGAAATTCAAAACTGCAATGTTCAGCCAATGGGTCTGCATCCCTGTTCTTGTCTGAGGCTGTTCCTGTTATGGGCACTGTGGAAGAAGTGCTCGCCTTTTTATCCCTTGAAAGGCCCTGAAGGCACCAAACCATTAAGTAGCTCCTCCCACATTTTTCCCGCTCTTTTCTGAGCTTGCTTGGTGAAGATTTTGAAAGTATAGAGAGATGGTTTTCTGTAGTGGGGATATTGCAACAATTGCTCACCTAACATGGAAGCACTTACTAACTAAAGAAAAATAGAAAGAACTCCTGTTAGGTGAACACCTGATGCTCAAAAGTAATCCATCCCTAAATATTATACCATGTACTTCCAGAGTTGTTGTTTATTTCACAGAACTTCAAACTCAAAAGGTAAGCACTTACAAGCTTGAAGCTGTATTTCTATGAGGTTTCAAGACATCTGAAATTCAAAACGGCAATGTTCAGCCAGTTGGCCTGCATCCCTGTTCTTGTCTGAGGCTGTTCCTGTTATGGGCACTGTGGAAGAAGTGCTCGCCTTTTTATCCCTTGAAAGGCCCTGAAGGCACCAAAACATTAAGTAGCTCCTCCCACATTTTTCCCGCTCTTTTCTGAGCTTGATTGGTGAAGATTTTGAAAGTATAGAGAGATGGTTTTCTGTAGTGGGGATATTGCAACAATTGCTCACCTAACATGGAAGCACTTACTAACTAAAGAAAAATAGAAAGAACTCCTGTTAGGTGAGCACCTGATGCTCAAATGCAATTATTCTCTAAATATTATAACATACACTTCCAGAGCTGTTGTTTAGTTAACAGAACTTCAACCTCAATAGGTAAGCACTTACAAGCTTGAAGCTGTATTTCTATGAGGTTTCAAGACATCTGAAATTCAAAACTGCAATGTTCAGCCAGTTGGCCTGCATCACTGTTCTCATCCGAGGCCGTTCCTGCTATGGGCACTGTGGAAGAAGTGCCCACCTTTTTATCCCTTGAAAGGCCCTCAAGGCACCAAACCATTAAGTAGCTCCTCCCACATTTGTCCCGCTCTTTTCTGAGCTTGCTTGGTGAAGATTTTGAAAGTATAGAGAGATGGTTTTCTGTAGTAGAGATATTGCAACAATTGTTCACCTAACATGGAAGCACTTACTAACTAAAGAAAAATAGAAAGAACTCCTGTTAGGTGAGCACCTGATGCTCAAATGCAATTATTCTCTAAATATTATAACATACACTTCCAGAGCTGTTGTTTAGTTAACAGAACTTCAACCTCAATAGGTAAGCACTTACAAGCTTGAAGCTGTATTTCTATGAGGTTTCAAGACATCTGAAATTCGAAACGGCAATGTTCAGCCAGTTGGCCTGCATCACTGTTCTCATCCGAGGCCGTTCCTGCTATGGGCACTGTGGAAGAAGTGCCCACCTTTTTATCCCTTGAAAGGCCCTCAAGGCACCAAACCATTAAGTAGCTCCTCCCACATTTTTCCCGCTCTTTTCTGAGCTTGCTTGGTGAAGATTTTGAAAGTATAGAGAGATGGTTTTCTGTAGTGGGGATATTGCAACAATTGCTCACCTAATATGGAAGCACTTACTAACTAAAGAAAAATAGAAAGAACTCCTGTTAGGCGAGCACCTGATGTTCAAATGCAATCCATCCTAAATATTATAACATACACTTCCAAAGTTGCTGTTTAGTTCACAGAACTTCAACCTCAAAAGGTAAGCACTTATAACCATGAAGCTGTATTTCTATGAGGTTTCAAGACATCTGAAATTCAAAACTGCAATGTTCAGCCAATGGGTCTGCATCCCTGTTCTTGTCTGAGGCTGTTCCTGTTATGGGCACTGTGGAAGAAGTGCTCGCCTTTTTATCCCTTGAAAGGCCCTGAAGGCACCAAACCATTAAGTAGCTCCTCCCACATTTTTCCCGCTCTTTTCTGAGCTTGCTTGGTGAAGATTTTGAAAGTATAGAGAGATGGTTTTCTGTAGTGGGGATATTGCAACAATTGCTCACCTAACATGGAAGCACTTACTAACTAAAGAAAAATAGAAAGAACTCCTGTTAGGTGAGCACCTGATGTTCAAATGCAATCCATCCTAAATATTATAACATACACTTCCAAAGTTGCTGTTTAGTTCACAGAACTTCAACCTCAAAAGATAAGCACTTATATCCATGAAGCTGTATTTCTATGAGGTTTCAAGACATCTGAAATTCAAAACTGCAATGTTCAGCCAATGGGTCTGCATCCCTGTTCTTGTCTGAGGCTGTTCCTGTTATGGGCACTGTGGAAGAAGTGCTCGCCTTTTTATCCCTTGAAAGGCCCTGAAGGCACCAAACCATTAAGTAGCTCCTCCCACATTTTTCCCGCTCTTTCTGAGCTTGCTTGGTGAAGATTTTGAAAGTATAGAGAGATGGTTTTCTGTAGTGGGGATATTGCAACAATTGCTCACCTAACATGGAAGCACTTACTAACTAAAGAAAAATAGAAAGAACTCCTGTTAGGTGAACACCTGATGCTCAAAAGTAATCCATCCCTAAATATTATACCATGTACTTCCAGAGATGTTGTTTATTTCACAGAACTTCAAACTCAAAAGGTAAGCACTTACAAGCTTGAAGCTGTATTTCTATGAGGTTTCAAGACATCTGAAATTCAAAACTGCAATGTTCAGCCAAAGGGTCTGCATCCCTGTTCTTGTCTGAGGCTGTTCCTGGTATGGGCACTGTGGAAGAAGTTCTAGCCTTTTTATCCCTTGAAAGTCCCTGAAGGCACCAAACCATTAAGAAGCTCCTCCCACATTTTTCCCGCTCTTTTCTGAGCTTGCTTGGTGAAGATTTTGAAAGTATAGAGAGATGGTTTTCTGTAGTGGAGATATTGCAACAATTGCTCACCTAACATGGAAGCACTTACTAACTAAAGAAAAATAGAAATAACTCCTGTTAGGTGAGCACCTGATGTTCAAATGCAATCCATCCTAAATATTATAACATACACTTCCAAAATTGCTGTTTAGTTCACAGAACTTCAACCTCAAAAGGGAAGCACTTACACATATATAAAACGCAGGTGCCAACCTTGAAGCTGTATTTCTGGGGGGTTCCAAGACATCTGAAATTCAAAACTGCAATGTTCAGCCAGTGGGTCTGCATCCCTGTTCTTGTCTGAGGCTGTTCCTGTTATGGGCACTGTGGAAGAAGTGCTCGCCTTTTTATCCCTTGAAAGGCCCTGAAGGCACCAAAACATTAAGTAGCTCCTCCCACATTTTTCCCGCTCTTTTCTGAGCTTGATTGGTGAAGATTTTGAAAGTATAGAGAGATGGTTTTCTGTAGTGGAGATATTGCAACAATTGCTCACCTAACATGGAAGCACTTACTAACTAAAGAAAAATAGAAAGAACTCCTGTTAGGTGAGCACCTGATGCTCAAATGCAATTATTCTCTAAATATTATAACATACACTTCCAGAGCTGTTGTTTAGTTAACAGAGTTGTTGTTTATTTCACAGAACTTCAAACTCAAAAGGTAAGCACTTACAAGCTTGAAGCTGTATTTCTATGAGGTTTCAAGGCATCTGAAATTCAAAACTGCAATGTTCAGCCAAAGGGTCTGCATCCCTGTTCTTGTCAGAGGCTGTTTCTGGTATGGGCACTGTGGAAGAAGTGCCCACCTTTTTATCCCTTGAAAGGCCCTCAAGGCACCAAACCATTAAGTAGCTCCTCCCACATTTTTCCCGCTCTTTTCCAAGCTTGCTTGGTGAAGATTTTGAAAGTATAGAGAGATGGTTTTTTGTAGTGGGGATAGTGCAACAATTGCTCACCTAACATAGAAGCACTTACTAACTAAAGAAAAATAGAAAGAACTCCTGTTAGGTGAACACCTGATGCTCAAATGCAATCCATCCCTAAATAGTATACCATGTACTTCCAGAGTTGTTGTTTATTTCACAGAACTTCAAACTCAAAAGGTAAGCACTTATAACCATGAAGCTGTATTTCTATGAGGTTTCAAGACATCTGAAATTCAAAACTGCAATGTTCAGCCAGTTGGCCTGCATCACTGTTGTCATCCGAGGCCGTTCCTGCTATGGGCACTGTGGAGAAGGGCCCACCTTTTTATCCCTTGAAAGGCCCTCAAGGCACCAGACCATTAAGTAGCTCCTCCCATATTTTTCCCGCTCTTTTCTGAGGTTGCTTGGTGAAGATTTTGAAAGTATAGAGAGATGGTTTTCTGTAGTGGGGATATTGCAACAATTGCTCACCTAACATGGAAGCACTTACTAACTAAAGAAAAATAGAAAGAACTCCTGTTAGGTGAACACCTGATGCTCAAATGCAATCCATCCCTAAATATTATACCATGTACTTCCAGAGTTGTTGTTTATTTCACAGAACTTCAAACTCAAAAGGTAAGCACTTACAAGCTTGAAGCTGTATTTCTATGAGGTTTCATGGCATCTGAAATTCAAAACTGCAATGTTCAGCCAAAGGGTCTGCATCCCTGTTCTTGTCTGAGGCTGTTACTGTTATGGGCACTGTGGAAGAAGTGCTCGCCTTTTTATCCCTTGAAAGGCCCTGAAGGCACCAAACCATTAAGTAGCTCCTCCCACATTTTTCCCCGCTCTTTTCTGAGCTTGCTTGGTGAAGATTTTGAAAGTATAGAGAGATGGTTTTCTGTAGTGGAGATATTGCAACAATTGCTCACCTAACATGGAAGCACTTACTAACTAAAGAAAAATAGAAAGAACTCCTGTTAGGTGAGCACCTGATGCTCAAATGCAATTATTCTCTAAATATTATAACATACACTTCCAGAGCTGTTGTTTAGTTAACAGAACTTCAACCTCAATAGGTAAGCACTTACAAGCTTGAAGCTGTATTTCTATGAGGTTTCAAGGCATCTGAAATTCAAAACTGCAATGTTCAGGCAGTTGGCCTGCATCACTGTTCTCATCCGAGGCCGTTCCTGCTATGGGCACTGTGGAAGAAGTGCCCACCTTTTTATCCCTTGAAAGGCCCTCAAGGCACCAAACCATTAAGTAGCTCCTCCCACATTTGTCCCGCTCTTTTCTGAGCTTGCTTGGTGAAGATTTTGAAAGTATAGAGAGATGGTTTTCTGTAGTAGAGATATTGCAACAATTGCTCACCTAACATGGAAGCACTTACTAACTAAAGAAAAATAGAAAGAACTCCTGTTAGGTGAGCACCTGATGCTCAAATGCAATTATTCTCTAAATATTATAACATACACTTCCAGAGCTGTTGTTTAGTTAACAGAACTTCAACCTCAATAGGTAAGCACTTACAAGCTTGAAGCTGTATTTCTATGAGGTTTCAAGACATCTGAAATTCAAAACGGCAATATTCAGCCAGTTGGCCTGCATCACTGTTCTCATCCGAGGCCGTTCCTGCTATGGGCACTGTGGAAGAAGTGCCCACCTTTTTATCCCTTGAAAGGCCCTCAAGGCACCAAACCATTAAGTAGCTCCTCCCACATTTTTCCCGCTCTTTTCTGAGCTTGCTTGGTGAAGATTTTGAAAGTATAGAGAGATGGTTTTCTGTAGTGGGGATATTGCAACAATTGCTCACCTAACATGGAAGCACTTACTAACTAAAGAAAAATAGAAAGAACTCCTGTTAGGTGAGCACCTGATGTTCAAATGCAATCCATCCTAAATATTATAACATACACTTCCAAAGTTGCTGTTTAGTTCACAGAACTTCAACCTCAAAAGGTAAGCACTTATAACCATGAAGCTGTATTTCTATGAGGTTTCAAGACATCTGAAATTCAAAACTGCAATGTTCAGCCAATGGGTCTGCATCCCTGTTCTTGTCTGAGGCTGTTCCTGTTATGGGCACTGTGGAAGAAGTGCTCGCCTTTTTATCCCTTGAAAGGCCCTGAAGGCACCAAACCATTAAGTAGCTCCTCCCACATTTTTCCCGCTCTTTTCTGAGCTTGCTTGGTGAAGATTTTGAAAGTATAGAGAGATGGTTTTCTGTAGTGGGGATATTGCAACAATTGCTCACCTAACATGGAAGCACTTACTAACTAAAGAAAAATAGAAAGAACTCCTGTTAGGTGAACACCTGATGCTCAAAAGTAATCCATCCCTAAATATTATACCATGTACTTCCAGAGTTGTTGTTTATTTCACAGAACTTCAAACTCAAAAGGTAAGCACTTACAAGCTTGAAGCTGTATTTCTATGAGGTTTCAAGACATCTGAAATTCAAAACGGCAATGTTCAGCCAGTTGGCCTGCATCCCTGTTCTTGTCTGAGGCTGTTCCTGTTATGGGCACTGTGGAAGAAGTGCTCGCCTTTTTATCCCTTGAAAGGCCCTGAAGGCACCAAAACATTAAGTAGCTCCTCCCACATTTTTCCCGCTCTTTTCTGAGCTTGATTGGTGAAGATTTTGAAAGTATAGAGAGATGGTTTTCTGTAGTGGGGATATTGCAACAATTGCTCACCTAACATGGAAGCACTTACTAACTAAAGAAAAATAGAAAGAACTCCTGTTAGGTGAGCACCTGATGCTCATATGCAATTATTCTCTAAATATTATAACATACACTTCCAGAGCTGTTGTTTAGTTAACAGAACTTCAACCTCAATAGGTAAGCACTTACAAGCTTGAAGCTGTATTTCTATGAGGTTTCAAGACATCTGAAATTCAAAACTGCAATGTTCAGCCAGTTGGCCTGCATCACTGTTCTCATCCGAGGCCGTTCCTGCTATGGGCACTGTGGAAGAAGTGCCCACCTTTTTATCCCTTGAAAGGCCCTCAAGGCACCAAACCATTAAGTAGCTCCTCCCACATTTGTCCCGCTCTTTTCTGAGCTTGCTTGGTGAAGATTTTGAAAGTATATAGAGATGGTTTTCTGTAGTAGAGATATTGCAACAATTGCTCACCTAACATGGAAGCACTTACTAACTAAAGAAAAATAGAAAGAACTCCTGTTAGGTGAGCACCTGATGCTCAAATGCAATTATTCTCTAAATATTATAACATACACTTCCAGAGCTGTTGTTTAGTTAACAGAACTTCAACCTCAATAGGTAAGCACTTACAAGCTTGAAGCTGTATTTCTATGAGGTTTCAAGACATCTGAAATTCAAAACGGCAATGTTCAGCCAGTTGGCCTGCATCCCTGTTCTTGTCTGAGGCTGTTCCTGTTATGGGCACTGTGGAAGAAGTGCTCGCCTTTTTATCCCTTGAAAGGCCCTGAAGGCACCAAACCATTAAGTAGCTCCTCCCACATTTTTCCCGCTCTTTTCTGAGCTTGCTTGGTGAAGATTTTGAAAGTATAGAGAGATGGTTTTCTGTAGTGGGGATATTGCAACAATTGCTCACCTAACATGGAAGCACTTACTAACTAAAGAAAAATAGAAAGAACTCCTGTTAGGTGAGCACCTGATGTTCAAATGCAATCCATCCTAAATATTATAACATACACTTCCAAAGTTGCTGTTTAGTTCACAGAACTTCAACCTCAAAAGGTAAGCACTTATAACCATGAAGCTGTATTTCTATGAGGTTTCAAGACATCTGAAATTCAAAACTGCAATGTTCAGCCAATGGGTCTGCATCCCTGTTCTTGTCTGAGGCTGTTCCTGTTATGGGCACTGTGGAAGAAGTGCTCGCCTTTTTATCCCTTGAAAGGCCCTGAAGGCACCAAACCATTAAGTAGCTCCTCCCACATTTTTCCCGCTCTTTTCTGAGCTTGCTTGGTGAAGATTTTGAAAGTATAGAGAGATGGTTTTCTGTAGTGGGGATATTGCAACAATTGCTCACCTAACATGGAAGCACTTACTAACTAAAGAAAAATAGAAAGAACTCCTGTTAGGTGAGCACCTGATGTTCAAATGCAATCCATCCTAAATATTATAACATACACTTCCAAAGTTGCTGTTTAGTTCACAGAACTTCAACCTCAAAAGGTAAGCACTTATATCCATGAAGCTGTATTTCTATGAGGTTTCAAGACATCTGAAATTCAAAACTGCAATGTTCAGCCAATGGGTCTGCATCCCTGTTCTTGTCTGAGGCTGTTCCTGTTATGGGCACTGTGGAAGAAGTGCTCGCCTTTTTATCCCTTGAAAGGCCCTGAAGGCACCAAACCATTAAGTAGCTCCTCCCACATTTTTCCCGCTCTTTCTGAGCTTGCTTGGTGAAGATTTTGAAAGTATAGAGAGATGGTTTTCTGTAGTGGGGATATTGCAACAATTGCTCACCTAACATGGAAGCACTTACTAACTAAAGAAAAATAGAAAGAACTCCTGTTAGGTGAACACCTGATGCTCAAAAGTAATCCATCCCTAAATATTATACCATGTACTTCCAGAGTTGTTGTTTATTTCACAGAACTTCAAACTCAAAAGGTAAGCACTTACAAGCTTGAAGCTGTATTTCTATGAGGTTTCAAGACATCTGAAATTCAAAACTGCAATGTTCAGCCAAAGGGTCTGCATCCCTGTTCTTGTCTGAGGCTGTTCCTGGTATGGGCACTGTGGAAGAAGTTCTAGCCTTTTTATCCCTTGAAAGTCCCTGAAGGCACCAAACCATTAAGAAGCTCCTCCCACATTTTTCCCGCTCTTTTCTGAGCTTGCTTGGTGAAGATTTTGAAAGTATAGAGAGATGGTTTTCTGTAGTGGAGATATTGCAACAATTGCTCACCTAACATGGAAGCACTTACTAACTAAAGAAAAATAGAAATAACTCCTGTTAGGTGAGCACCTGATGTTCAAATGCAATCCATCCTAAATATTATAACATACACTTCCAAAATTGCTGTTTAGTTCACAGAACTTCAACCTCAAAAGGGAAGCACTTACACATATATAAAACGCAGGTGCCAACCTTGAAGCTGTATTTCTGTGAGGTTCCAAGACATCTGAAATTCAAAACTGCAATGTTCAGCCAGTGGGTCTGCATCCCTGTTCTTGTCTGAGGCTGTTCCTGTTATGGGCACTGTGGAAGAAGTGCTCGCCTTTTTATCCCTTGAAAGGCCCTGAAGGCACCAAAACATTAAGTAGCTCCTCCCACATTTTTCCCGCTCTTTTCTGAGCTTGATTGGTGAAGATTTTGAAAGTATAGAGAGATGGTTTTCTGTAGTGGAGATATTGCAACAATTGCTCACCTAACATGGAAGCACTTACTAACTAAAGAAAAATAGAAAGAACTCCTGTTAGGTGAGCACCTGATGCTCAAATGCAATTATTCTCTAAATATTATAACATACACTTCCAGAGCTGTTGTTTAGTTAACAGAGTTGTTGTTTATTTCACAGAACTTCAAACTCAAAAGGTAAGCACTTACAAGCTTGAAGCTGTATTTCTATGAGGTTTCAAGGCATCTGAAATTCAAAACTGCAATGTTCAGCCAAAGGGTCTGCATCCCTGTTCTTGTCAGAGGCTGTTTCTGGTATGGGCACTGTGGAAGAAGTGCCCACCTTTTTATCCCTTGAAAGGCCCTCAAGGCACCAAACCATTAAGTAGCTCCTCCCACATTTTTCCCGCTCTTTTCCAAGCTTGCTTGGTGAAGATTTTGAAAGTATAGAGAGATGGTTTTCTGTAGTGGGGATAGTGCAACAATTGCTCACCTAACATAGAAGCACTTACTAACTAAAGAAAAATAGAAAGAACTCCTGTTAGGTGAACACCTGATGCTCAAATGCAATCCATCCCTAAATAGTATACCATGTACTTCCAGAGTTGTTGTTTATTTCACAGAACTTCAAACTCAAAAGGTAAGCACTTATAACCATGAAGCTGTATTTCTATGAGGTTTCAAGACATCTGAAATTCAAAACTGCAATGTTCAGCCAGTTGGCCTGCATCACTGTTGTCATCCGAGGCCGTTCCTGCTATGGGCACTGTGGAGAAGGGCCCACCTTTTTATCCCTTGAAAGGCCCTCAAGGCACCAGACCATTAAGTAGCTCCTCCCATATTTTTCCCGCTCTTTTCTGAGGTTGCTTGGTGAAGATTTTGAAAGTATAGAGAGATGGTTTTCTGTAGTGGGGATATTGCAACAATTGCTCACCTAACATGGAAGCACTTACTATCTAAAGAAAAATAGAAAGAACTCCTGTTAGGTGAACACCTGATGCTCAAATGCAATCCATCCCTAAATATTATACCATGTACTTCCAGAGTTGTTGTTTATTTCACAGAACTTCAAACTCAAAAGGTAAGCACTTACAAGCTTGAAGCTGTATTTCTATGAGGTTTCATGGCATCTGAAATTCAAAACTGCAATGTTCAGCCAAAGGGTCTGCATCCCTGTTCTTGTCTGAGGCTGTTACTGTTATGGGCACTGTGGAAGAAGTGCTCGCCTTTTTATCCCTTGAAAGGCCCTGAAGGCACCAAACCATTAAGTAGCTCCTCCCACATTTTTCCCCGCTCTTTTCTGAGCTTGCTTGGTGAAGATTTTGAAAGTATAGAGAGATGGTTTTCTGTAGTGGAGATATTGCAACAATTGCTCACCTAACATGGAAGCACTTACTAACTAAAGAAAAATAGAAAGAACTCCTGTTAGGTGAGCACCTGATGCTCAAATGCAATTATTCTCTAAATATTATAACATACACTTCCAGAGCTGTTGTTTAGTTAACAGAACTTCAACCTCAATAGGTAAGCACTTACAAGCTTGAAGCTGTATTTCTATGAGGTTTCAAGACATCTGAAATTCAAAACTGCAATGTTCAGCCAGTTGGCCTGCATCACTGTTCTCATCCGAGGCCGTTCCTGCTATGGGCACTGTGGAAGAAGTGCCCACCTTTTTATCCCTTGAAAGGCCCTGAAGGCACCAAACCATTAAGTAGCTCCTCCTACATTTTTCCCGCTCTTTTCTGAGCTTGCTTGGTGAAGATTTTGAAAGTATAGAGAGATGGTTTTCTGTAGTGGAGATATTGCAACAATTGCTCACCTAACATGGAAGCACTTACTAACTAAAGAAAAATAGAAAGAACTCCTGTTAGGTGAGCACCTGATGCTCAAATGCAATTATTCTCTAAATATTATAACATACACTTCCAGAGCTGTTGTTTAGTTAACAGAACTTCAACCTCAATAGGTAAGCACTTACAAGCTTGAAGCTGTATTTCTATGAGGTTTCAAGACATCTGAAATTCAAAACGGCAATGTTCAGCCAGTTGGCCTGCATCACTGTTCTCATCCGAGGCCGTTCCTGCTATGGGCACTGTGGAAGAAGTGCCCACCTTTTTATCCCTTGAAAGGCCCTCAAGGCACCAAACCATTAAGTAGCTCCTCCCACATTTGTCCCTCTCTTTTCTGAGCTTGCTTGGTGAAGATTTTGAAAGTATAGAGAGATGGTTTTCTGTAGTGGGGATATTGCAACAATTGCTCACCTAACATGGAAGCACTTACTAACTAAAGAAAAATAGAAATAACTCCTGTTAGGTGAGCACCTGATGTTCAAATGCAATCCATCCTAAATATTATAACATACACTTCCAAAATTGCTGTTTAGTTCACAGAACTTCAACCTCAAAAGGTAAGCACTTATAACCATGAAGCTGTATTTCTATGAGGTTTCAAGACATCTGAAATTCAAAACTGCAATGTTCAGCCAATGGGTCTGCATCCCTGTTCTTGTCTGAGGCTGTTCCTGTTATGGGCACTGTGGAAGAAGTGCTCGCCTTTTTATCCCTTGAAAGGCCCTGAAGGCACCAAAACATTAAGTAGCTCCTCCCACATTTTTCCCGCTCTTTTCTGAGCTTGATTGGTGAAGATTTTGAAAGTATAGAGAGATGGTTTTCTGTAGTGGGTATATTGCAACAATTGCTCACCTAACATGGAAGCACTTACTAACTAAAGAAAAATAGAAAGAACTCCTGTTAGGTGAGCACCTGATGCTCAAATGCAATTATTCTCTAAATATTATAACATACACTTCCAGAGCTGTTGTTTAGTTAACAGAACTTCAACCTCAATAGGTAAGCACTTACAAGCTTGAAGCTGTATTTCTATGAGGTTTCAAGACATCTGAAATTCAAAACTGCAATGTTCAGCCAGTTGGCCTGCATCACTGTTCTCATCCGAGGCCGTTCCTGCTATGGGCACTGTGGAAGAAGTGCCCACCTTTTTATCACTTGAAAGGCCCTCAAGGCACCAAACCATTAAGTAGCTCCTCCCACATTTGTCCCGCTCTTTTCTGAGCTTGCTTGGTGAAGATTTTGAAAGTATAGAGAGATGGTTTTCTGTAGTAGAGATATTGCAACAATTGCTCACCTAACATGGAAGCACTTACTAACTAAAGAAAAATAGAAAGAACTCCTGTTAGGTGAGCACCTGATGCTCAAATGCAATTATTCTCTAAATATTATAACATACACTTCCAGAGCTGTTGTTTAGTTAACAGAACTTCAACCTCAATAGGTAAGCACTTACAAGCTTGAAGCTGTATTTCTATGAGGTTTCAAGACATCTGAAATTCAAAACGGCAATGTTCAGCCAGTTGGCCTGCATCACTGTTCTCATCCGAGGCCGTTCCTGCTATGGGCACTGTGGAAGAAGTGCCCACCTTTTTATCCCTTGAAAGGCCCTCAAGGCACCAAACCATTAAGTAGCTCCTCCCACATTTTTCCCGCTCTTTTCTGAGCTTGCTTGGTGAAGATTTTGAAAGTATAGAGAGATGGTTTTCTGTAGTGGGGATATTGCAACAATTGCTCACCTAACATGGAAGCACTTACTAACTAAAGAAAAATAGAAAGAACTCCTGTTAGGTGAGCACCTGATGTTCAAATGCAATCCATCCTAAATATTATAACATACACTTCCAAAGTTGCTGTTTAGTTCACAGAACTTCAACCTCAAAAGATAAGCACTTATATCCATGAAGCTGTATTTCTATGAGGTTTCAAGACATCTGAAATTCAAAACTGCAATGTTCAGCCAATGGGTCTGCATCCCTGTTCTTGTCTGAGGCTGTTCCTGTTATGGGCACTGTGGAAGAAGTGCTCGCCTTTTTATCCCTTGAAAGGCCCTGAAGGCACCAAACCATTAAGTAGCTCCTCCCACATTTTTCCCGCTCTTTTCTGAGCTTGCTTGGTGAAGATTTTGAAAGTATAGAGAGATGGTTTTCTGTAGTGGGGATATTGCAACAATTGCTCACCTAACATGGAAGCACTTACTAACTAAAGAAAAATAGAAAGAACTCCTGTTAGGTGAACACCTGATGCTCAAAAGTAATCCATCCCTAAATATTATACCATGTACTTCCAGAGTTGTTGTTTATTTCACAGAACTTCAAACTCAAAAGGTAAGCACTTACAAGCTTGAAGCTGTATTTCTATGAGGTTTCAAGACATCTGAAATTCAAAACGGCAATGTTCAGCCAGTTGGCCTGCATCCCTGTTCTTGTCTGAGGCTGTTCCTGTTATGGGCACTGTGGAAGAAGTGCTCGCCTTTTTATCCCTTGAAAGGCCCTGAAGGCACCAAAACATTAAGTAGCTCCTCCCACATTTTTCCCGCTCTTTTCTGAGCTTGATTGGTGAAGATTTTGAAAGTATAGAGAGATGGTTTTCTGTAGTGGGGATATTGCAACAATTGCTCACCTAACATGGAAGCACTTACTAACTAAAGAAAAATAGAAAGAACTCCTGTTAGGTGAGCACCTGATGCTCAAATGCAATTATTCTCTAAATATTATAACATACACTTCCAGAGCTGTTGTTTAGTTAACAGAACTTCAACCTCAATAGGTAAGCACTTACAAGCTTGAAGCTGTATTTCTATGAGGTTTCAAGACATCTGAAATTCAAAACTGCAATGTTCAGCCAGTTGGCCTGCATCACTGTTCTCATCCGAGGCCGTTCCTGCTATGGGCACTGTGGAAGAAGTGCCCACCTTTTTATCCCTTGAAAGGCCCTCAAGGCACCAAACCATTAAGTAGCTCCTCCCACATTTGTCCCGCTCTTTTCTGAGCTTGCTTGGTGAAGATTTTGAAAGTATATAGAGATGGTTTTCTGTAGTAGAGATATTGCAACAATTGCTCACCTAACATGGAAGCACTTACTAACTAAAGAAAAATAGAAAGAACTCCTGTTAGGTGAGCACCTGATGCTCAAATGCAATTATTCTCTAAATATTATAACATACACTTCCAGAGCTGTTGTTTAGTTAACAGAACTTCAACCTCAATAGGTAAGCACTTACAAGCTTGAAGCTGTATTTCTATGAGGTTTCAAGACATCTGAAATTCAAAACGGCAATGTTCAGCCAGTTGGCCTGCATCCCTGTTCTTGTCTGAGGCTGTTCCTGTTATGGGCACTGTGGAAGAAGTGCTCGCCTTTTTATCCCTTGAAAGGCCCTGAAGGCACCAAACCATTAAGTAGCTCCTCCCACATTTTTCCCGCTCTTTTCTGAGCTTGCTTGGTGAAGATTTTGAAAGTATAGAGAGATGGTTTTCTGTAGTGGGGATATTGCAACAATTGCTCACCTAACATGGAAGCACTTACTAACTAAAGAAAAATAGAAAGAACTCCTGTTAGGTGAGCACCTGATGTTCAAATGCAATCCATCCTAAATATTATAACATACACTTCCAAAGTTGCTGTTTAGTTCACAGAACTTCAACCTCAAAAGGTAAGCACTTATAACCATGAAGCTGTATTTCTATGAGGTTTCAAGACATCTGAAATTCAAAACTGCAATGTTCAGCCAATGGGTCTGCATCCCTGTTCTTGTCTGAGGCTGTTCCTGTTATGGGCACTGTGGAAGAAGTGCTCGCCTTTTTATCCCTTGAAAGGCCCTGAAGGCACCAAACCATTAAGTAGCTCCTCCCACATTTTTCCCGCTCTTTTCTGAGCTTGCTTGGTGAAGATTTTGAAAGTATAGAGAGATGGTTTTCTGTAGTGGGGATATTGCAACAATTGCTCACCTAACATGGAAGCACTTACTAACTAAAGAAAAATAGAAAGAACTCCTGTTAGGTGAGCACCTGATGTTCAAATGCAATCCATCCTAAATATTATAACATACACTTCCAAAGTTGCTGTTTAGTTCACAGAACTTCAACCTCAAAAGGTAAGCACTTATATCCATGAAGCTGTATTTCTATGAGGTTTCAAGACATCTGAAATTCAAAACTGCAATGTTCAGCCAATGGGTCTGCATCCCTGTTCTTGTCTGAGGCTGTTCCTGTTATGGGCACTGTGGAAGAAGTGCTCGCCTTTTTATCCCTTGAAAGGCCCTGAAGGCACCAAACCATTAAGTAGCTCCTCCCACATTTTTCCCGCTCTTTCTGAGCTTGCTTGGTGAAGATTTTGAAAGTATAGAGAGATGGTTTTCTGTAGTGGGGATATTGCAACAATTGCTCACCTAACATGGAAGCACTTACTAACTAAAGAAAAATAGAAAGAACTCCTGTTAGGTGAACACCTGATGCTCAAAAGTAATCCATCCCTAAATATTATACCATGTACTTCCAGAGTTGTTGTTTATTTCACAGAACTTCAAACTCAAAAGGTAAGCACTTACAAGCTTGAAGCTGTATTTCTATGAGGTTTCAAGACATCTGAAATTCAAAACTGCAATGTTCAGCCAAAGGGTCTGCATCCCTGTTCTTGTCTGAGGCTGTTCCTGGTATGGGCACTGTGGAAGAAGTTCTAGCCTTTTTATCCCTTGAAAGTCCCTGAAGGCACCAAACCATTAAGAAGCTCCTCCCACATTTTTCCCGCTCTTTTCTGAGCTTGCTTGGTGAAGATTTTGAAAGTATAGAGAGATGGTTTTCTGTAGTGGAGATATTGCAACAATTGCTCACCTAACATGGAAGCACTTACTAACTAAAGAAAAATAGAAATAACTCCTGTTAGGTGAGCACCTGATGTTCAAATGCAATCCATCCTAAATATTATAACATACACTTCCAAAATTGCTGTTTAGTTCACAGAACTTCAACCTCAAAAGGGAAGCACTTACACATATATAAAACGCAGGTGCCAACCTTGAAGCTGTATTTCTGTGAGGTTCCAAGACATCTGAAATTCAAAACTGCAATGTTCAGCCAGTGGGTCTGCATCCCTGTTCTTGTCTGAGGCTGTTCCTGTTATGGGCACTGTGGAAGAAGTGCTCGCCTTTTTATCCCTTGAAAGGCCCTGAAGGCACCAAAACATTAAGTAGCTCCTCCCACATTTTTCCCGCTCTTTTCTGAGCTTGATTGGTGAAGATTTTGAAAGTATAGAGAGATGGTTTTCTGTAGTGGAGATATTGCAACAATTGCTCACCTAACATGGAAGCACTTACTAACTAAAGAAAAATAGAAAGAACTCCTGTTAGGTGAGCACCTGATGCTCAAATGCAATTATTCTCTAAATATTATAACATACACTTCCAGAGCTGTTGTTTAGTTAACAGAGTTGTTGTTTATTTCACAGAACTTCAAACTCAAAAGGTAAGCACTTACAAGCTTGAAGCTGTATTTCTATGAGGTTTCAAGGCATCTGAAATTCAAAACTGCAATGTTCAGCCAAAGGGTCTGCATCCCTGTTCTTGTCAGAGGCTGTTTCTGGTATGGGCACTGTGGAAGAAGTGCCCACCTTTTTATCCCTTGAAAGGCCCTCAAGGCACCAAACCATTAAGTAGCTCCTCCCACATTTTTCCCGCTCTTTTCCAAGCTTGCTTGGTGAAGATTTTGAAAGTATAGAGAGATGGTTTTCTGTAGTGGGGATAGTGCAACAATTGCTCACCTAACATAGAAGCACTTACTAACTAAAGAAAAATAGAAAGAACTCCTGTTAGGTGAACACCTGATGCTCAAATGCAATCCATCCCTAAATAGTATACCATGTACTTCCAGAGTTGTTGTTTATTTCACAGAACTTCAAACTCAAAAGGTAAGCACTTATAACCATGAAGCTGTATTTCTATGAGGTTTCAAGACATCTGAAATTCAAAACTGCAATGTTCAGCCAGTTGGCCTGCATCACTGTTGTCATCCGAGGCCGTTCCTGCTATGGGCACTGTGGAGAAGGGCCCACCTTTTTATCCCTTGAAAGGCCCTCAAGGCACCAGACCATTAAGTAGCTCCTCCCATATTTTTCCCGCTCTTTTCTGAGGTTGCTTGGTGAAGATTTTGAAAGTATAGAGAGATGGTTTTCTGTAGTGGGGATATTGCAACAATTGCTCACCTAACATGGAAGCACTTACTATCTAAAGAAAAATAGAAAGAACTCCTGTTAGGTGAACACCTGATGCTCAAATGCAATCCATCCCTAAATATTATACCATGTACTTCCAGAGTTGTTGTTTATTTCACAGAACTTCAAACTCAAAAGGTAAGCACTTACAAGCTTGAAGCTGTATTTCTATGAGGTTTCATGGCATCTGAAATTCAAAACTGCAATGTTCAGCCAAAGGGTCTGCATCCCTGTTCTTGTCTGAGGCTGTTACTGTTATGGGCACTGTGGAAGAAGTGCTCGCCTTTTTATCCCTTGAAAGGCCCTGAAGGCACCAAACCATTAAGTAGCTCCTCCCACATTTTTCCCCGCTCTTTTCTGAGCTTGCTTGGTGAAGATTTTGAAAGTATAGAGAGATGGTTTTCTGTAGTGGAGATATTGCAACAATTGCTCACCTAACATGGAAGCACCTACTAACTAAAGAAAAATAGAAAGAACTCCTGTTAGGTGAGCACCTGATGCTCAAATGCAATTATTCTCTAAATATTATAACATACACTTCCAGAGCTGTTGTTTAGTTAACAGAACTTCAACCTCAATGGGTAAGCACTTACAAGCTTGAAGCTGTATTTCTATGAGGTTTCAAGACATCTGAAATTCAAAACTGCAATGTTCAGCCAGTTGGCCTGCATCACTGTTCTCATCCGAGGCCGTTCCTGCTATGGGCACTGTGGAAGAAGTGCCCACCTTTTTATCCCTTGAAAGGCCCTGAAGGCACCAAACCATTAAGTAGCTCCTCCTACATTTTTCCCGCTCTTTTCTGAGCTTGCTTGGTGAAGATTTTGAAAGTATAGAGAGATGGTTTTCTGTAGTGGAGATATTGCAACAATTGCTCACCTAACATGGAAGCACTTACTAACTAAAGAAAAATAGAAAGAACTCCTGTTAGGTGAGCACCTGATGCTCAAATGCAATTATTCTCTAAATATTATAACATACACTTGCAGAGCTGTTGTTTAGTTAACAGAACTTCAACCTCAATAGGTAAGCACTTACAAGCTTGAAGCTGTATTTCTATGAGGTTTCAAGACATCTGAAATTCAAAACTGCAATGTTCAGCCAGTTGGCCTGCATCACTGTTCTCATCCGAGGCCGTTCCTGCTATGGGCACTGTGGAAGAAGTGCCCACCTTTTTATCCCTTGAAAGGCCCTCAAGGCACCAAACCATTAAGTAGCTCCTCCCACATTTGTCCCTCTCTTTTCTGAGCTTGCTTGGTGAAGATTTTGAAAGTATAGAGAGATGGTTTTCTGTAGTGGAGATATTGCAACAATTGCTCACCTAACATGGAAGCACTTACTAACTAAAGAAAAATAGAAATAACTCCTGTTAGGTGAGCACCTGATGTTCAAATGCAATCCATCCTAAATATTATAACATACACTTCCAAAATTGCTGTTTAGTTCACAGAACTTCAACCTCAAAAGGTAAGCACTTATAACCATGAAGCTGTATTTCTATGAGGTTTCAAGACATCTGAAATTCAAAACTGCAATGTTCAGCCAATGGGTCTGCATCCCTGTTCTTGTCTGAGGCTGTTCCTGTTATGGGCACTGTGGAAGAAGTGCTCGCCTTTTTATCCCTTGAAAGGCCCTGAAGGCACCAAAACATTAAGTAGCTCCTCCCACATTTTTCCCGCTCTTTTCTGAGCTTGATTGGTGAAGATTTTGAAAGTATAGAGAGATGGTTTTCTGTAGTGGGTATATTGCAACAATTGCTCACCTAACATGGAAGCACTTACTAACTAAAGAAAAATAGAAAGAACTCCTGTTAGGTGAGCACCTGATGCTCAAATGCAATTATTCTCTAAATATTATAACATACACTTCCAGAGCTGTTGTTTAGTTAACAGAACTTCAACCTCAATAGGTAAGCACTTACAAGCTTGAAGCTGTATTTCTATGAGGTTTCAAGACATCTGAAATTCAAAACTGCAATGTTCAGCCAGTTGGCCTGCATCACTGTTCTCATCCGAGGCCGTTCCTGCTATGGGCACTGTGGAAGAAGTGCCCACCTTTTTATCACTTGAAAGGCCCTCAAGGCACCAAACCATTAAGTAGCTCCTCCCACATTTGTCCCGCTCTTTTCTGAGCTTGCTTGGTGAAGATTTTGAAAGTATAGAGAGATGGTTTTCTGTAGTAGAGATATTGCAACAATTGCTCACCTAACATGGAAGCACTTACTAACTAAAGAAAAATAGAAAGAACTCCTGTTAGGTGAGCACCTGATGCTCAAATGCAATTATTCTCTAAATATTATAACATACACTTCCAGAGCTGTTGTTTAGTTAACAGAACTTCAACCTCAATAGGTAAGCACTTACAAGCTTGAAGCTGTATTTCTATGAGGTTTCAAGACATCTGAAATTCAAAACGGCAATGTTCAGCCAGTTGGCCTGCATCACTGTTCTCATCCGAGGCCGTTCCTGCTATGGGCACTGTGGAAGAAGTGCCCACCTTTTTATCCCTTGAAAGGCCCTCAAGGCACCAAACCATTAAGTAGCTCCTCCCACATTTTTCCCGCTCTTTTCTGAGCTTGCTTGGTGAAGATTTTGAAAGTATACAGAGATGGTTTTCTGTAGTGGGGATATTGCAACAATTGCTCACCTAACATGGAAGCACTTACTAACTAAAGAAAAATAGAAAGAACTCCTGTTAGGTGAGCACCTGATGTTCAAATGCAATCCATCCTAAATATTATAACATACACTTCCAAAGTTGCTGTTTAGTTCACAGAACTTCAACCTCAAAAGGTAAGCACTTATAACCATGAAGCTGTATTTCTATGAGGTTTCAAGACATCTGAAATTCAAAACTGCAATGTTCAGCCAATGGGTCTGCATCCCTGTTCTTGTCTGAGGCTGTTCCTGTTATGGGCACTGTGGAAGAAGTGCTCGCCTTTTTATCCCTTGAAAGGCCCTGAAGGCACCAAACCATTAAGTAGCTCCTCCCACATTTTTCCCGCTCTTTTCTGAGCTTGCTTGGTGAAGATTTTGAAAGTATAGAGAGATGGTTTTCTGTAGTGGGGATATTGCAACAATTGCTCACCTAACATGGAAGCACTTACTAACTAAAGAAAAATAGAAAGAACTCCTGTTAGGTGAGCACCTGATGTTCAAATGCAATCCATCCTAAATATTATAACATACACTTCCAAAGTTGCTGTTTAGTTCACAGAACTTCAACCTCAAAAGGTAAGCACTTATAACCATGAAGCTGTATTTCTATGAGGTTTCAAGACATCTGAAATTCAAAACTGCAATGTTCAGCCACTGGGTCTACATCCCTGTTCTTGTCTGAGGCTGTTCCTGTTATGGGCACTGTGGAAGAAGTGCTCGCCTTTTTATCCCTTGAAAGGCCCTGAAGGCACAAAACCATTAAGTAGCTCCTCCCACATTTTTCCCGCTCTTTCTGAGCTTGCTTGGTGAAGATTTTGAAAGTATGGAGAGATGGTTTTCTGTAGTGGGGATATTGCAACAATTGCTCACCTAACATGGAAGCACTTACTAACTAAAGTAGTAATAGAAAGAACTCCTGTTAGGTGAACACCTGATGCTCAAAAGTAATCCATCCCTAAATATTATACCATGTACTTCCAGAGTTGTTGTTTATTTCACAGAACTTCAAACTCAAAAGGTAAGCACTTACAAGCTTGAAGCTGTATTTCTATGAGGTTTCAAGACATCTGAAATTCAAAACTGCAATGTTCAGCCAAAGGGTCTGCATCCCTGTTCTTGTCTGAGGCTGTTCCTGGTATGGGCACTGTGGAAGAAGTTCTAGCCTTTTTATCCCTTGAAAGTCCCTGAAGGCACCAAACCATTAAGAAGCTCCTCCCACATTTTTCCCGCTCTTTTCTGAGCTTGCTTGGTGAAGATTTTGAAAGTATAGAGAGATGGTTTTCTGTAGTGGAGATATTGCAACAATTGCTCACCTAACATGGAAGCACTTACTAACTAAAGAAAAATAGAAATAACTCCTGTTAGGTGAGCACCTGATGTTCAAATGCAATCCATCCTAAATATTATAACATACACTTCCAAAATTGCTGTTTAGTTCACAGAACTTCAACCTCAAAAGGGAAGCACTTACACATATATAAAACGCAGGTGCCAACCTTGAAGCTGTATTTCTGTGAGGTTCCAAGACATCTGAAATTCAAAACTGCAATGTTCAGCCAGTGGGTCTGCATCCCTGTTCTTGTCTGAGGCTGTTCCTGTTATGGGCACTGTGGAAGAAGTGCTCGCCTTTTTATCCCTTGAAAGGCCCTGAAGGCACCAAAACATTAAGTAGCTCCTCCCACATTTTTCCCGCTCTTTTCTGAGCTTGATTGGTGAAGATTTTGAAAGTATAGAGAGATGGTTTTCTGTAGTGGAGATATTGCAACAATTGCTCACCTAACATGGAAGCACTTACTAACTAAAGAAAAATAGAAAGAACTCCTGTTAGGTGAGCACCTGATGCTCAAATGCAATTATTCTCTAAATATTATAACATACACTTCCAGAGCTGTTGTTTAGTTAACAGAGTTGTTGTTTATTTCACAGAACTTCAAACTCAAAAGGTAAGCACTTACAAGCTTGAAGCTGTATTTCTATGAGGTTTCAAGGCATCTGAAATTCAAAACTGCAATGTCTTCCAGAGTTGTTGTTTATTTCACAGAACTTCAAACTCAAAAGGTAAGCACTTACAAGCTTGAAGCTGTATTTCTATGAGGTTTCAAGGCATCTGAAATTCAAAACTGCAATGTTCAGCCAAAGGGTCTGCATCCCTGTTCTTGTCTGAGGCTGTTACTGTTATGGGCACTGTGGAAGAAGTGCTCGCCTTTTTATCCCTTGAAAGGCCCTGAAGGCACCAAACCATTAAGTAGCTCCTCCCACATTTTTCCCCGCTCTTTTCTGAGCTTGCTTGGTGAAGATTTTGAAAGTATAGAGAGATGGTTTTCTGTAGTGGAGATATTGCAACAATTGCTCACCTAACATGGAAGCACTTACTAACTAAAGAAAAATAGAAAGAACTCCTGTTAGGTGAGCACCTGATGCTCAAATGCAATTATTCTCTAAATATTATAACATACACTTCCAGAGCTGTTGTTTAGTTAACAGAACTTCAACCTCAATGGGTAAGCACTTACAAGCTTGAAGCTGTATTTCTATGAGGTTTCAAGACATCTGAAATTCAAAACTGCAATGTTCAGCCAGTTGGCCTGCATCACTGTTCTCATCCGAGGCCGTTCCTGCTATGGGCACTGTGGAAGAAGTGCCCACCTTTTTATCCCTTGAAAGGCCCTGAAGGCACCAAACCATTAAGTAGCTCCTCCCACATTTTTCCCGCTCTTTTCTGAGCTTGCTTGGTGAAGATTTTGAAAGTATAGAGAGATGGTTTTCTGTAGTGGAGATATTGCAACAATTGCTCACCTAACATGGAAGCACTTACTAACTAAAGAAAAATAGAAAGAACTCCTGTTAGGTGAGCACCTGATGCTCAAATGCAATTATTCTCTAAATATTATAACATACACTTCCAGAGCTGTTGTTTAGTTAACAGAACTTCAACCTCAATAGGTAAGCACTTACAAGCTTGAAGCTGTATTTCTATGAGGTTTCAAGACATCTGAAATTCAAAACTGCAATGTTCAGCCAGTTGGCCTGCATCACTGTTCTCATCCGAGGCCGTTCCTGCTATGGGCACTGTGGAAGAAGTGCCCACCTTTTTATCCCTTGAAAGGCCCTCAAGGCACCAAACCATTAAGTAGCTCCTCCCACATTTGTCCCTCTCTTTTCTGAGCTTGCTTGGTGAAGATTTTGAAAGTATAGAGAGATGGTTTTCTGTAGTGGAGATATTGCAACAATTGCTCACCTAACCTGGAAGCACTTACTAACTAAAGAAAAATAGAAATAACTCCTGTTAGGTGAGCACCTGATGTTCAAATGCAATCCATCCTAAATATTATAACATACACTTCCAAAATTGCTGTTTAGTTCACAGAACTTCAACCTCAAAAGGGAAGCACTTACAAGCTTGAAGCTGTATTTCTATGAGGTTTCAAGACATCTGAAATTCAAAACTGCAATGTTCAGCCAGTTGGCCTGCATCACTGTTCTCATCCGAGGCCGTTCCTGCTATGGGCACTGTGGAAGAAGTGCCCACCTTTTTATCCCTTGAAAGGCCCTCAAGGCACCAAACCATTAAGTAGCTCCTCCCACATTTGTCCCTCTCTTTTCTGAGCTTGCTTGGTGAAGATTTTGAAAGTATAGAGAGATGGTTTTCTGTAGTGGAGATATTGCAACAATTGCTCACCTAACCTGGAAGCACTTACTAACTAAAGAAAAATAGAAATAACTCCTGTTAGGTGAGCACCTGATGTTCAAATGCAATCCATCCTAAATATTATAACATACACTTCCAAAATTGCTGTTTAGTTCACAGAACTTCAACCTCAAAAGGGAAGCACTTACACATATATAAAACGCAGGTGCCAACCTTGAAGCTGTATTTCTGTGAGGTTCCAAGACATCTGAAATTCAAAACTGCAATGTTCAGCCAGTGGGTCTGCATCCCTGTTCTTGTCTGAGGCTGTTCCTGTTATGGGCACTGTGGAAGAAGTGCTCGCCTTTTTATCCCTTGAAAGGCCCTGAAGGCACCAAAACATTAAGTAGCTCCTCCCACATTTTTCCCGCTCTTTTCTGAGCTTGATTGGTGAAGATTTTGAAAGTATAGAGAGATGGTTTTCTGTAGTGGAGATATTGCAACAATTGCTCACCTAACATGGAAGCACTTACTAACTAAAGAAAAATAGAAAGAACTCCTGTTAGGTGAGCACCTGATGCTCAAATGCAATTATTCTCTAAATATTATAACATACACTTCCAGAGCTGTTGTTTAGTTAACAGAACTTCAACTTCAATAGGTAAGCACTTACAAGCTTGAAGCTGTATTTCTATGAGGTTTCAAGGCATCTGAAATTCAAAACTGCAATGTTCAGGCAGTTGGCCTGCATCACTGTTCTCATCCGAGGCCGTTCCTGCTATGGGCACTGTGGAAGAAGTGCCCACCTTTTTATCCCTTGAAAGGCCCTCAAGGCACCAAACCATTAAGTAGCTCCTCCCACATTTGTCCCGCTCTTTTCTGAGCTTGCTTGGTGAAGATTTTGAAAGTATAGAGAGATGGTTTTCTGTAGTAGAGATATTGCAACAATTGCTCACCTAACATGGAAGCACTTACTAACTAAAGAAAAATAGAAAGAACTCCTGTTAGGTGAGCACCTGATGTTCAAATGCAATCCATCCTAAATATTATAACATACACTTCCAAAGTTGCTGTTTAGTTCACAGAACTTCAACCTCAAAAGGTAAGCACTTATAACCATGAAGCTGTATTTCTATGAGGTTTCAAGACATCTGAAATTCAAAACTGCAATGTTCAGCCAATGGGTCTGCATCCCTGTTCTTGTCCGAGGCTGTTCCTGTTATGGGCACTGTGGAAGAAGTGCTCGCCTTTTTATCCCTTGAAAGGCCCTGAAGGCACCAAACCATTAAGTAGCTCCTCCCACATTTTCCCGCTCTTTCTGAGCTTGCTTGGTGAAGATTTTGAAAGTATAGAGAGATGGTTCTGTAGTGGGGATATTGCAACAATTGCTCACCTAACATGGAAGCACTTACTAACTAAAGAAAAATAGAAAGAACTCCTGTTAGGTGAGCACCTGATGTTCAAATGCAATCCATCCTAAATATTATAACATACACTTCCAAAGTTGCTGTTTAGTTCACAGAACTTCAACCTCAAAAGGTAAGCACTTATAACCATGAAGCTGTATTTCTATGAGGTTTCAAGACATCTGAAATTCAAAACTGCAATGTTCAGCCAATGGGTCTGCATCCCTGTTCTTGTCTGAGGCTGTTCCTGTTATGGGCACTGTGGAAGAAGTGCTCGCCTTTTTATCCCTTGAAAGGCCCTGAAGGCACCAAACCATTAAGTAGCTCCTCCCACATTTTCCCGCTCTTTCTGAGCTTGCTTGGTGAAGATTTTGAAAGTATAGAGAGATGGTTTTATGTAGTGGGGATATTGCAACAATTGCTCACCTAACATGGAAGCACTTACTAACTAAAGAAAAATAGAAAGAACTCCTGTTAGGTGAGCACCTGATGCTCAAATGCAATTATTCTCTAAATATTATAACATACACTTGCAGAGCTGTTGTTTAGTTAACAGAACTTCAACCTCAATAGGTAAGCACTTACAAGCTTGAAGCTGTATTTCTATGAGGTTTCAAGACATCTGAAATTCAAAACTGCAATGTTCAGCCAGTTGGCCTGCATCACTGTTCTCATCCGAGGCCGTTCCTGCTATGGGCACTGTGGAAGAAGTGCCCACCTTTTTATCCCTTGAAAGGCCCTCAAGGCACCAAACCATTAAGTAGCTCCTCCCACATTTGTCCCTCTCTTTTCTGAGCTTGCTTGGTGAAGATTTTGAAAGTATAGAGAGATGGTTTTCTGTAGTGGAGATATTGCAACAATTGCTCACCTAACATGGAAGCACTTACTAACTAAAGAAAAATAGAAATAACTCCTGTTAGGTGAGCACCTGATGTTCAAATGCAATCCATCCTAAATATTATAACATACACTTCCAAAATTGCTGTTTAGTTCACAGAACTTCAACCTCAAAAGGGAAGCACTTACACATATATAAAACGCAGGTGCCAACCTTGAAGCTGTATTTCTGTGAGGTTCCAAGACATCTGAAATTCAAAACTGCAATGTTCAGCCAGTGGGTCTGCATCCCTGTTCTTGTCTGAGGCTGTTCCTGTTATGGGCACTGTGGAAGAAGTGCTCGCCTTTTTATCCCTTGAAAGGCCCTGAAGGCACCAAAACATTAAGTAGCTCCTCCCACATTTTTCCCGCTCTTTTCTGAGCTTGATTGGTGAAGATTTTGAAAGTATAGAGAGATGGTTTTCTGTAGTGGAGATATTGCAACAATTGCTCACCTAACATGGAAGCACTTACTAACTAAAGAAAAATAGAAAGAACTCCTGTTAGGTGAGCACCTGATGCTCAAATGCAATTATTCTCTAAATATTATAACATACACTTCCAGAGCTGTTGTTTAGTTAACAGAACTTCAACCTCAATAGGTAAGCACTTACAAGCTTGAAGCTGTATTTCTACGAGGTTTCAAGGCATCTGAAATTCAAAACTGCAATGTTCAGGCAGTTGGCCTGCATCACTGTTCTCATCCGAGGCCGTTCCTGCTATGGGCACTGTGGAAGAAGTGCCCACCTTTTTATCCCTTGAAAGGCCCTCAAGGCACCAAACCATTAAGTAGCTCCTCCCACATTTGTCCCGCTCTTTTCTGAGCTTGCTTGGTGAAGATTTTGAAAGTATAGAGAGATGGTTTTCTGTAGTAGAGATATTGCAACAATTGCTCACCTAACATGTAAGCACTTACTAACTAAAGAAAAATAGAAAGAACTCCTGTTAGGTGAGCACCTGATGCTCAAATGCAATTATTCTCTAAATATTATAACATACACTTCCAGAGCTGTTGTTTAGTTAACAGAACTTCAACCTCAATAGGTAAGCACTTACAAGCTTGAAGCTGTATTTCTATGAGGTTTCAAGACATCTGAAATTCAAAACGGCAATGTTCAGCCAGTTGGCCTGCATCACTGTTCTCATCCGAGGCCGTTCCTGCTATGGGCACTGTGGAAGAAGTGCCCACCTTTTTATCCCTTGAAAGGCCCTCAAGGCACCAAACCATTAAGTAGCTCCTCCCACATTTCTGAGCTTGCTTGGTGAAGATTTTGAAAGTATAGAGAGATGGTTTTCTGTAGTGGGGATATTGCAACAATTGCTCACCTAACATGGAAGCACTTACTAACTAAAGAAAAATAGAAAGAACTCCTATTAGGTGAGCACCTGATGTTCAAATGCAATCCATCCTAAATATTATAACATACACTTCCAAAGTTGCTGTTTAGTTCACAGAACTTCAACCTCAAAAGGTAAGCACTTATAACCATGAAGCTGTATTTCTATGAGGTTTCAAGACATCTGAAATTCAAAACTGCAATGTTCAGCCAATGGGTCTGCATCCCTGTTCTTGTCTGAGGCTGTTCCTGTTATGGGCACTGTGGAAGAAGTGCTCGCCTTTTTATCCCTTGAAAGGCCCTGAAGGCACCAAACCATTAAGTAGCTCCTCCCACATTTTTCCCGCTCTTTTCTGAGCTTGCTTGGTGAAGATTTTGAAAGTATAGAGAGATGGTTTTCTGTAGTGGGGATATTGCAACAATTGCTCACCTAACATGGAAGCACTTACTAACTAAAGAAAAATAGAAAGAACTCCTGTTAGGTGAACACCTGATGCTCAAAAGTAATCCATCCCTAAATATTATACCATGTACTTCCAGAGTTGTTGTTTATTTCACAGAACTTCAAACTCAAAAGGTAAGCACTTACAAGCTTGAAGCTGTATTTCTATGAGGTTTCAAGACATCTGAAATTCAAAACGGCAATGTTCAGCCAGTTGGCCTGCATCCCTGTTCTTGTCTGAGGCTGTTCCTGTTATGGGCACTGTGGAAGAAGTGCTCGCCTTTTTATCCCTTGAAAGGCCCTCAAGGCACCAAAACATTAAGTAGCTCCTCCCACATTTTTCCCGCTCTTTTCTGAGCTTGATTGGTGAAGATTTTGAAAGTATAGAGAGATGGTTTTCTGTAGTGGGGATATTGCAACAATTGCTCACCTAACATGGAAGCACTTACTAACTAAAGAAAAATAGAAAGAACTCCTGTTAGGTGAGCACCTGATGTTCAAATGCAATCCATCCTAAATATTATAACATACACTTCCAAAGTTGCTGTTTAGTTCACAGAACTTCAACCTCAAAAGGTAAGCACTTATAACCATGAAGCTGTATTTCTATGAGGTTTCAAGACATCTGAAATTCAAAACTGCAATGTTCAGCCAATGGGTCTGCATCCCTGTTCTTGTCTGAGGCTGTTCCTGTTATGGGCACTGTGGAAGAAGTGCTCGCCTTTTTATCCCTTGAAAGGCCCTCAAGGCACCAAACCATTAAGTAGCTCCTCCCACATTTTTCCCGCTCTTTTCTGAGCTTGCTTGGTGAAGATTTTGAAAGTATAGAGAGATGGTTTTATGTAGTGGGGATATTGCAACAATTGCTCACCTAACATGGAAGCACTTACTAACTAAAGAAAAATAGAAAGAACTCCTGTTAGGTGAGCACCTGATGCTCAAATGCAATTATTCTCTAAATATTATAACATACACTTGCAGAGCTGTTGTTTAGTTAACAGAACTTCAACCTCAATAGGTAAGCACTTACAAGCTTGAAGCTGTATTTCTATGAGGTTTCAAGACATCTGAAATTCAAAACTGCAATGTTCAGCCAGTTGGCCTGCATCACTGTTCTCATCCGAGGCCGTTCCTGCTATGGGCACTGTGGAAGAAGTGCCCACCTTTTTATCCCTTGAAAGGCCCTCAAGGCACCAAACCATTAAGTAGCTCCTCCCACATTTGTCCCTCTCTTTTCTGAGCTTGCTTGGTGAAGATTTTGAAAGTATAGAGAGATGGTTTTCTGTAGTGGAGATATTGCAACAATTGCTCACCTAACATGGAAGCACTTACTAACTAAAGAAAAATAGAAATAACTCCTGTTAGGTGAGCACCTGATGTTCAAATGCAATCCATCCTAAATATTATAACATACACTTCCAAAATTGCTGTTTAGTTCACAGAACTTCAACCTCAAAAGGGAAGCACTTACACATATATAAAACGCAGGTGCCAACCTTGAAGCTGTATTTCTGTGAGGTTCCAAGACATCTGAAATTCAAAACTGCAATGTTCAGCCAGTGGGTCTGCATCCCTGTTCTTGTCTGAGGCTGTTCCTGTTATGGGCACTGTGGAAGAAGTGCTCGCCTTTTTATCCCTTGAAAGGCCCTGAAGGCACCAAAACATTAAGTAGCTCCTCCCACATTTTTCCCGCTCTTTTCTGAGCTTGATTGGTGAAGATTTTGAAAGTATAGAGAGATGGTTTTCTGTAGTGGAGATATTGCAACAATTGCTCACCTAACATGGAAGCACTTACTAACTAAAGAAAAATAGAAAGAACTCCTGTTAGGTGAGCACCTGATGCTCAAATGCAATTATTCTCTAAATATTATAACATACACTTCCAGAGCTGTTGTTTAGTTAACAGAACTTCAACCTCAATAGGTAAGCACTTACAAGCTTGAAGCTGTATTTCTACGAGGTTTCAAGGCATCTGAAATTCAAAACTGCAATGTTCAGGCAGTTGGCCTGCATCACTGTTCTCATCCGAGGCCGTTCCTGCTATGGGCACTGTGGAAGAAGTGCCCACCTTTTTATCCCTTGAAAGGCCCTCAAGGCACCAAACCATTAAGTAGCTCCTCCCACATTTGTCCCGCTCTTTTCTGAGCTTGCTTGGTGAAGATTTTGAAAGTATAGAGAGATGGTTTTCTGTAGTAGAGATATTGCAACAATTGCTCACCTAACATGTAAGCACTTACTAACTAAAGAAAAATAGAAAGAACTCCTGTTAGGTGAGCACCTGATGCTCAAATGCAATTATTCTCTAAATATTATAAAATACACTTCCAGAGCTGTTGTTTAGTTAACAGAACTTCAACCTCAATAGGTAAGCACTTACAAGCTTGAAGCTGTATTTCTATGAGGTTTCAAGACATCTGAAATTCAAAACGGCAATGTTCAGCCAGTTGGCCTGCATCACTGTTCTCATCCGAGGCCGTTCCTGCTATGGGCACTGTGGAAGAAGTGCCCACCTTTTTATCCCTTGAAAGGCCCTCAAGGCACCAAACCATTAAGTAGCTCCTCCCACATTTCTGAGCTTGCTTGGTGAAGATTTTGAAAGTATAGAGAGATGGTTTTCTGTAGTGGGGATATTGCAACAATTGCTCACCTAACATGGAAGCACTTACTAACTAAAGAAAAATAGAAAGAACTCCTATTAGGTGAGCACCTGATGTTCAAATGCAATCGATCCTAAATATTATAACATACACTTCCAAAGTTGCTGTTTAGTTCACAGAACTTCAACCTCAAAAGGTAAGCACTTATAACCATGAAGCTGTATTTCTATGAGGTTTCAAGACATCTGAAATTCAAAACTGCAATGTTCAGCCAATGGGTCTGCATCCCTGTTCTTGTCTGAGGCTGTTCCTGTTATGGGCACTGTGGAAGAAGTGCTCGCCTTTTTATCCCTTGAAAGGCCCTGAAGGCACCAAACCATTAAGTAGCTCCTCCCACATTTTTCCCGCTCTTTTCTGAGCTTGCTTGGTGAAGATTTTGAAAGTATAGAGAGATGGTTTTCTGTAGTGGGGATATTGCAACAATTGCTCACCTAACATGGAAGCACTTACTAACTAAAGAAAAATAGAAAGAACTCCTGTTAGGTGAACACCTGATGCTCAAAAGTAATCCATCCCTAAATATTATACCATGTACTTCCAGAGTTGTTGTTTATTTCGCAGAACTTCAAACTCAAAAGGTAAGCACTTACAAGCTTGAAGCTGTATTTCTATGAGGTTTCAAGACATCTGAAATTCAAAACGGCAATGTTCAGCCAGTTGGCCTGCATCCCTGTTCTTGTCTGAGGCTGTTCCTGTTATGGGCACTGTGGAAGAAGTGCTCGCCTTTTTATCCCTTGAAAGGCCCTGAAGGCACCAAAACATTAAGTAGCTCCTCCCACATTTTTCCCGCTCTTTTCTGAGCTTGATTGGTGAAGATTTTGAAAGTATAGAGAGATGGTTTTCTGTAGTGGGGATATTGCAACAATTGCTCACCTAACATGGAAGCACTTACTAACTAAAGAAAAATAGAAAGAACTCCTGTTAGGTGAGCACCTGATGCTCAAATGCAATTATTCTCTAAATATTATAACATACACTTCCAGAGCTGTTGTTTAGTTAACAGAACTTCAACCTCAATAGGTAAGCACTTACAAGCTTGAAGCTGTATTTCTATGAGGTTTCAAGACATCTGAAATTCAAAACTGCAATGTTCAGCCAGTTGGCCTGCATCACTGTTCTCATCCGAGGCCGTTCCTGCTATGGGCACTGTGGAAGAAGTGCCCACCTTTTTATCCCTTGAAAGGCCCTCAAGGCACCAAACCATTAAGTAGCTCCTCCCACATTTGTCCCGCTCTTTTCTGAGCTTGCTTGGTGAAGATTTTGAAAGTATAGAGAGATGGTTTTCTGTAGTAGAGATATTGCAACAATTGCTCACCTAACATGGAAGCACTTACTAACTAAAGAAAAATAGAAAGAACTCCTGTTAGGTGAGCACCTGATGCTCAAATGCAATTATTCTCTAAATATTATAACATACACTTCCAGAGCTGTTGTTTAGTTAACAGAACTTCAACCTCAATAGGTAAGCACTTACAAGCTTGAAGTTGTATTTCTATGAGGTTTCAAGACATCTGAAATTCAAAACGGCAATGTTCAGCCAGTTGGCCTGCATCACTGTTCTCATCCGAGGCCGTTCCTGCTATGGGCACTGTGGAAGAAGTGCCCACCTTTTTATCCCTTGAAAGGCCCTCAAGGCACCAAACCATTAAGTAGCTCCTCCCACATTTTTCCCGCTCTTTTCTGAGCTTGCTTGGTGAAGATTTTGAAAGTATAGAGAGATGGTTTTCTGTAGTGGGGATATTGCAACAATTGCTCATCTAATATGGAAGCACTTACTAACTAAAGAAAAATAGAAAGAACTCCTGTTAGGCGAGCACCTGATGTTCAAATGCAATCCATCCTAAATATTATAACATACACTTCCAAAGTTGCTGTTTAGTTCACAGAACTTCAACCTCAAAAGGTAAGCACTTATAACCATGAAGCTGTATTTCTATGAGGTTTCAAGACATCTGAAATTCAAAACTGCAATGTTCAGCCAATGGGTCTGCATCCCTGTTCTTGTCTGAGGCTGTTCCTGTTATGGGCAATGTGGAAGAAGTGCTCGCCTTTTTATCCCTTGAAAGGCCCTGAAGGCACCAAACCATTAAGTAGCTCCTCCCACATTTTTCCCGCTCTTTTCTGAGCTTGCTTGGTGAAGATTTTGAAAGTATAGAGAGATGGTTTTCTGTAGTGGGGATATTGCAACAATTGCTCACCTAATATGGAAGCACTTACTAACTAAAGAAAAATAGAAAGAACTCCTGTTAGGCGAGCACCTGATGTTCAAATGCAATCCATCCTAAATATTATAACATACACTTCCAAAGTTGCTGTTTAGTTCACAGAACTTCAACCTCAAAAGGTAAGCACTTATAACCATGAAGCTGTATTTCTATGAGGTTTCAAGACATCTGAAATTCAAAACTGCAATGTTCAGCCAATGGGTCTGCATCCCTGTTCTTGTCTGAGGCTGTTCCTGTTATGGGCAATGTGGAAGAAGTGCTCGCCTTTTTATCCCTTGAAAGGCCCTGAAGGCACCAAACCATTAAGTAGCTCCTCCCACATTTTTCCCGCTCTTTTCTGAGCTTGCTTGGTGAAGATTTTGAAAGTATAGAGAGATGGTTTTCTGTAGTGGGGATATTGCAACAATTGCTCACCTAACATGGAAGCACTTACTAACTAAAGAAAAATAGAAAGAACTCCTGTTAGGTGAGCACCTGATGTTCAAATGCAATCCATCCTAAATATTATAACATACACTTCCAAAGTTGCTGTTTAGCTCACAGAACTTCAACCTCAAAAGGTAAGCACTTATATCCATGAAGCTGTATTTCTATGAGGTTTCAAGACATCTGAAATTCAAAACTGCAATGTTCAGCCAATGGGTCTGCATCCCTGTTCTTGTCTGAGGCTGTTCCTGTTATGGGCACTGTGGAAGAAGTGCTCGCCTTTTTATCCCTTGAAAGGCCCTGAAGGCACCAAACCATTAAGTAGCTCCTCCCACATTTTTCCCGCTCTTTCTGAGCTTGCTTGGTGAAGATTTTGAAAGTATAGAGAGATGGTTTTCTGTAGTGGGGATATTGCAACAATTGCTCACCTAACATGGAAGCACTTACTAACTAAAGAAAAATACAAAGAACTCCTGTTAGGTGAACACCTGATGCTCAAAAGTAATCCATCCCTAAATATTATACCATGTACTTCCAGAGTTGTTGTTTATTTCACAGAACTTCAAGCACTTACAAGCTTGAAGCTGTATTTCTATGAGGTTTCAAGACATCTGAAATTCAAAACTGCAATGTTCAGCCAAAGGGTCTGCATCCCTGTTCTTGTCTGAGGCTGTTCCTGGTATGGGCACTGTGGAAGAAGTTCTAGCCTTTTTATCCCTTGAAAGTCCCTGAAGGCACCAAACCATTAAGAAGCTCCTCCCACATTTTTCCCGCTCTTTTCTGAGCTTGCTTGGTGAAGATTTTGAAAGTATAGAGAGATGGTTTTCTGTAGTGGAGATATTGCAACAATTGCTCACCTAACATGGAAGCACTTACTAACTAAAGAAAAATAGAAATAACTCCTGTTAGGTGAGCACCTGATGTTCAAATGCAATCCATCCTAAATATTATAACATACACTTCCAAAATTGCTGTTTAGTTCACAGAACTTCAACCTCAAAAGGGAAGCACTTACACATATATAAAACGCAGGTGCCAACCTTGAAGCTGTATTTCTGTGAGGTTCCAAGACATCTGAAATTCAAAACTGCAATGTTCAGCCAAAGGGTCTGCATCCCTGTTCTTGTCTGAGGCTGTTCCTGGTATGGGCACTGTGGAAGAAGTTCTAGCCTTTTTATCCCTTGAAAGTCCCTGAAGGCACCAAACCATTAAGAAGCTCCTCCCACATTTTTCCCGCTCTTTTCTGAGCTTGCTTGGTGAAGATTTTGAAAGTATAGAGAGATGGTTTTCTGTAGTGGAGATATTGCAACAATTGCTCACCTAACATGGAAGCACTTACTAACTAAAGAAAAATAGAAATAACTCCTGTTAGGTGAGCACCTGATGTTCAAATGCAATCCATCCTAAATATTATAACATACACTTCCAAAATTGCTGTTTAGTTCACAGAACTTCAACCTCAAAAGGGAAGCACTTATAACCATGAAGCTGTATTTCTATGAGGTTTCAAGACATCTGAAATTCAAAACTGCAATGTTCAGCCAATGGGTCTGCATCCCTGTTCTTGTCTGAGGCTGTTCCTGTTATGGGCACTGTGGAAGAAGTGCTTGCCTTTTTATCCCTTGAAAGGCCCTGAAGGCACCAAACCATTAAGTAGCTCCTCCCACATTTTTCCCGCTCTTTCTGAGCTTGCTTGGTGAAGATTTTGAAAGTATAGAGAGATGGTTTTCTGTAGTGGGGATATTGCAACAATTGCTCACCTAACATGGAAGCACTTACTAACTAAAGAAAAATAGAAAGAACTCCTGTTAGGTGAACACCTGATGCTCAAAAGTAATCCATCCCTAAATATTATACCATGTACTTCCAGAGTTGTTGTTTATTTCACAGAACTTCAAACTCAAAAGGTAAGCACTTACAAGCTTGAAGCTGTATTTCTATGAGGTTTCAAGACATCTGAAATTCAAAACTGCAATGTTCAGCCAAAGGGTCTGCATCCCTGTTCTTGTCTGAGGCTGTTCCTGGTATGGGCACTGTGGAAGAAGTTCTAGCCTTTTTATCCCTTGAAAGTCCCTGAAGGCACCAAACCATTAAGAAGCTCCTCCCACATTTTTCCCGCTCTTTTCTGAGCTTGCTTGGTGAAGATTTTGAAAGTATAGAGAGATGGTTTTCTGTAGTGGAGATATTGCAACAATTGCTCACCTAACATGGAAGCACTTACTAACTAAAGAAAAATAGAAAGAACTCCTGTTAGGTGAGCACCTGATGCTCAAATGCAATTATTCTCTAAATATTATAACATACACTTCCAGAGCTGTTGTTTAGTTAACAGAGTTGTTGTTTATTTCACAGAACTTCAAACTCAAAAGGTAAGCACTTACAAGCTTGAAGCTGTATTTCTATGAGGTTTCAAGGCATCTGAAATTCAAAACTGCAATGTTCAGCCAAAGGGTCTGCATCCCTGTTCTTGTCAGAGGCTGTTTCTGGTATGGGCACTGTGGAAGAAGTGCCCACCTTTTTATCCCTTGAAAGGCCCTCAAGGCACCAAACCATTAAGTAGCTCCTCCCACATTTTTCCCGCTCTTTTCCAAGCTTGCTTGGTGAAGATTTTGAAAGTATAGAGAGATGGTTTTCTGTAGTGGGGATAGTGCAACAATTGCTCACCTAACATAGAAGCACTTACTAACTAAAGAAAAATAGAAAGAACTCCTGTTAGGTGAACACCTGATGCTCAAATGCAATCCATCCCTAAATAGTATACCCTGTACTTCCAGAGTTGTTGTTTATTTCACAGAACTTCAAACTCAAAAGGTAAGCACTTATAACCATGAAGCTGTATTTCTATGAGGTTTCAAGACATCTGAAATTCAAAACTGCAATGTTCAGCCAGTTGGCCTGCATCACTGTTGTCATCCGAGGCCGTTCCTGCTATGGGCACTGTGGAGAAGGGCCCACCTTTTTATCCCTTGAAAGGCCCTCAAGGCACCAGACCATTAAGTAGCTCCTCCCATATTTTTCCCGCTCTTTTCTGAGGTTGCTTGGTGAAGATTTTGAAAGTATAGAGAGATGGTTTTCTGTAGTGGGGATATTGCAACAATTGCTCACCTAACATGGAAGCACTTACTAACTAAAGAAAAATAGAAAGAACTCCTGTTAGGTGAACACCTGATGCTCAAATGCAATCCATCCCTAAATATTATACCATGTACTTCCAGAGTTGTTGTTTATTTCACAGAACTTCAAACTCAAAAGGTAAGCACTTACAAGCTTGAAGCTGTATTTCTATGAGGTTTCAAGGCATCTGAAATTCAAAACTGCAATGTTCAGCCAAAGGGTCTGCATCCCTGTTCTTGTCTGAGGCTGTTACTGTTATGGGCACTGTGGAAGAAGTGCTCGCCTTTTTATCCCTTGAAAGGCCCTGAAGGCACCAAACCATTAAGTAGCTCCTCCCACATTTTTCCCGCTCTTTTCTGAGCTTGCTTGGTGAAGATTTTGAAAGTATAGAGAGATGGTTTTCTGTAGTGGAGATATTGCAACAATTGCTCACCTAACATGGAAGCACTTACTAACTAAAGAAAAATAGAAAGAACTCCTGTTAGGTGAGCACCTGATGCTCAAATGCAATTATTCTCTAAATATTATAACATACACTTCCAGAGCTGTTGTTTAGTTAACAGAACTTCAACCTCAATAGGTAAGCACTTACAAGCTTGAAGCTGTATTTCTATGAGGTTTCAAGACATCTGAAATTCAAAACTGCAATGTTCAGCCAGTTGGCCTGCATCACTGTTCTCATCCGAGGCCGTTCCTGCTATGGGCACTGTGGAAGAAGTGCCCACCTTTTTATCCCTTGAAAGGCCCTCAAGGCACCAAACCATTAAGTAGCTCCTCCCACATTTGTCCCTCTCTTTTCTGAGCTTGCTTGGTGAAGATTTTGAAAGTATAGAGAGATGGTTTTCTGTAGTGGAGATATTGCAACAATTGCTCACCTAACCTGGAAGCACTTACTAACTAAAGAAAAATAGAAATAACTCCTGTTAGGTGAGCACCTGATGTTCAAATGCAATCCATCCTAAATATTATAACATACACTTCCAAAATTGCTGTTTAGTTCACAGAACTTCAACCTCAAAAGGGAAGCACTTACACATATATAAAACGCAGGTGCCAACCTTGAAGCTGTATTTCTGTGAGGTTCCAAGACATCTGAAATTCAAAACTGCAATGTTCAGCCAGTGGGTCTGCATCCCTGTTCTTGTCTGAGGCTGTTCCTGTTATGGGCACTGTGGAAGAAGTGCTCGCCTTTTTATCCCTTGAAAGGCCCTGAAGGCACCAAAACATTAAGTAGCTCCTCCCACATTTTTCCCGCTCTTTTCTGAGCTTGATTGGTGAAGATTTTGAAAGTATAGAGAGATGGTTTTCTGTAGTGGAGATATTGCAACAATTGCTCACCTAACATGGAAGCACTTACTAACTAAAGAAAAATAGAAAGAACTCCTGTTAGGTGAGCACCTGATGCTCAAATGCAATTATTCTCTAAATATTATAACATACACTTCCAGAGCTGTTGTTTAGTTAACAGAACTTCAACTTCAATAGGTAAGCACTTACAAGCTTGAAGCTGTATTTCTATGAGGTTTCAAGGCATCTGAAATTCAAAACTGCAATGTTCAGGCAGTTGGCCTGCATCACTGTTCTCATCCGAGGCCGTTCCTGCTATGGGCACTGTGGAAGAAGTGCCCACCTTTTTATCCCTTGAAAGGCCCTCAAGGCACCAAACCATTAAGTAGCTCCTCCCACATTTGTCCCGCTCTTTTCTGAGCTTGCTTGGTGAAGATTTTGAAAGTATAGAGAGATGGTTTTCTGTAGTAGAGATATTGCAACAATTGCTCACCTAACATGGAAGCACTTACTAACTAAAGAAAAATAGAAAGAACTCCTGTTAGGTGAGCCCCTGATGCTCAAATGCAATTATTCTCTAAATATTATAACATACACTTCCAGAGCTGTTGTTTAGTTAACAGAACTTCAACCTCAATAGGTAAGCACTTACAAGCTTGAAGCTGTATTTCTATGAGGTTTCAAGACATCTGAAATTCAAAACGGCAATGTTCAGCCAGTTGGCCTGCATCACTGTTCTCATCCGAGGCCGTTCCTGCTATGGGCACTGTGGAAGAAGTGCCCACCTTTTTATCCCTTGAAAGGCCCTCAAGGCACCAAACCATTAAGTAGCTCCTCCCACATTTTTCCCGCTCTTTTCTGAGCTTGCTTGGTGAAGATTTTGAAAGTATAGAGAGATGGTTTTCTGTAGTGGGGATATTGCAACAATTGCTCACCTAACATGGAAGCACTTACTAACTAAAGAAAAATAGAAAGAACTCCTGTTAGGTGAGCACCTGATGTTCAAATGCAATCCATCCTAAATATTATAACATACACTTCCAAAGTTGCTGTTTAGTTCACAGAACTTCAACCTCAAAAGGTAAGCACTTATAACCATGAAGCTGTATTTCTATGAGGTTTCAAGACATCTGAAATTCAAAACTGCAATGTTCAGCCAATGGGTCTGCATCCCTGTTCTTGTCCGAGGCTGTTCCTGTTATGGGCACTGTGGAAGAAGTGCTCGCCTTTTTATCCCTTGAAAGGCCCTGAAGGCACCAAACCATTAAGTAGCTCCTCCCACATTTTCCCGCTCTTTCTGAGCTTGCTTGGTGAAGATTTTGAAAGTATAGAGAGATGGTTCTGTAGTGGGGATATTGCAACAATTGCTCACCTAACATGGAAGCACTTACTAACTAAAGAAAAATAGAAAGAACTCCTGTTAGGTGAGCACCTGATGTTCAAATGCAATCCATCCTAAATATTATAACATACACTTCCAAAGTTGCTGTTTAGTTCACAGAACTTCAACCTCAAAAGGTAAGCACTTATAACCATGAAGCTGTATTTCTATGAGGTTTCAAGACATCTGAAATTCAAAACTGCAATGTTCAGCCAATGGGTCTGCATCCCTGTTCTTGTCTGAGGCTGTTCCTGTTATGGGCACTGTGGAAGAAGTGCTCGCCTTTTTATCCCTTGAAAGGCCCTGAAGGCACCAAACCATTAAGTAGCTCCTCCCACATTTTCCCGCTCTTTCTGAGCTTGCTTGGTGAAGATTTTGAAAGTATAGAGAGATGGTTTTATGTAGTGGGGATATTGCAACAATTGCTCACCTAACATGGAAGCACTTACTAACTAAAGAAAAATAGAAAGAACTCCTGTTAGGTGAGCACCTGATGCTCAAATGCAATTATTCTCTAAATATTATAACATACACTTGCAGAGCTGTTGTTTAGTTAACAGAACTTCAACCTCAATAGGTAAGCACTTACAAGCTTGAAGCTGTATTTCTATGAGGTTTCAAGACATCTGAAATTCAAAACTGCAATGTTCAGCCAGTTGGCCTGCATCACTGTTCTCATCCGAGGCCGTTCCTGCTATGGGCACTGTGGAAGAAGTGCCCACCTTTTTATCCCTTGAAAGGCCCTCAAGGCACCAAACCATTAAGTAGCTCCTCCCACATTTGTCCCTCTCTTTTCTGAGCTTGCTTGGTGAAGATTTTGAAAGTATAGAGAGATGGTTTTCTGTAGTGGAGATATTGCAACAATTGCTCACCTAACATGGAAGCACTTACTAACTAAAGAAAAATAGAAATAACTCCTGTTAGGTGAGCACCTGATGTTCAAATGCAATCCATCCTAAATATTATAACATACACTTCCAAAATTGCTGTTTAGTTCACAGAACTTCAACCTCAAAAGGGAAGCACTTACACATATATAAAACGCAGGTGCCAACCTTGAAGCTGTATTTCTGTGAGGTTCCAAGACATCTGAAATTCAAAACTGCAATGTTCAGCCAGTGGGTCTGCATCCCTGTTCTTGTCTGAGGCTGTTCCTGTTATGGGCACTGTGGAAGAAGTGCTCGCCTTTTTATCCCTTGAAAGGCCCTGAAGGCACCAAAACATTAAGTAGCTCCTCCCACATTTTTCCCGCTCTTTTCTGAGCTTGATTGGTGAAGATTTTGAAAGTATAGAGAGATGGTTTTCTGTAGTGGAGATATTGCAACAATTGCTCACCTAACATGGAAGCACTTACTAACTAAAGAAAAATAGAAAGAACTCCTGTTAGGTGAGCACCTGATGCTCAAATGCAATTATTCTCTAAATATTATAACATACACTTCCAGAGCTGTTGTTTAGTTAACAGAACTTCAACCTCAATAGGTAAGCACTTACAAGCTTGAAGCTGTATTTCTACGAGGTTTCAAGGCATCTGAAATTCAAAACTGCAATGTTCAGGCAGTTGGCCTGCATCACTGTTCTCATCCGAGGCCGTTCCTGCTATGGGCACTGTGGAAGAAGTGCCCACCTTTTTATCCCTTGAAAGGCCCTCAAGGCACCAAACCATTAAGTAGCTCCTCCCACATTTGTCCCGCTCTTTTCTGAGCTTGCTTGGTGAAGATTTTGAAAGTATAGAGAGATGGTTTTCTGTAGTAGAGATATTGCAACAATTGCTCACCTAACATGTAAGCACTTACTAACTAAAGAAAAATAGAAAGAACTCCTGTTAGGTGAGCACCTGATGCTCAAATGCAATTATTCTCTAAATATTATAACATACACTTCCAGAGCTGTTGTTTAGTTAACAGAACTTCAACCTCAATAGGTAAGCACTTACAAGCTTGAAGCTGTATTTCTATGAGGTTTCAAGACATCTGAAATTCAAAACGGCAATGTTCAGCCAGTTGGCCTGCATCACTGTTCTCATCCGAGGCCGTTCCTGCTATGGGCACTGTGGAAGAAGTGCCCACCTTTTTATCCCTTGAAAGGCCCTCAAGGCACCAAACCATTAAGTAGCTCCTCCCACATTTCTGAGCTTGCTTGGTGAAGATTTTGAAAGTATAGAGAGATGGTTTTCTGTAGTGGGGATATTGCAACAATTGCTCACCTAACATGGAAGCACTTACTAACTAAAGAAAAATAGAAAGAACTCCTATTAGGTGAGCACCTGATGTTCAAATGCAATCCATCCTAAATATTATAACATACACTTCCAAAGTTGCTGTTTAGTTCACAGAACTTCAACCTCAAAAGGTAAGCACTTATAACCATGAAGCTGTATTTCTATGAGGTTTCAAGACATCTGAAATTCAAAACTGCAATGTTCAGCCAATGGGTCTGCATCCCTGTTCTTGTCTGAGGCTGTTCCTGTTATGGGCACTGTGGAAGAAGTGCTCGCCTTTTTATCCCTTGAAAGGCCCTGAAGGCACCAAACCATTAAGTAGCTCCTCCCACATTTTTCCCGCTCTTTTCTGAGCTTGCTTGGTGAAGATTTTGAAAGTATAGAGAGATGGTTTTCTGTAGTGGGGATATTGCAACAATTGCTCACCTAACATGGAAGCAATTACTAACTAAAGAAAAATAGAAAGAACTCCTGTTAGGTGAACACCTGATGCTCAAAAGTAATCCATCCCTAAATATTATACCATGTACTTCCAGAGTTGTTGTTTATTTCACAGAACTTCAAACTCAAAAGGTAAGCACTTACAAGCTTGAAGCTGTATTTCTATGAGGTTTCAAGACATCTGAAATTCAAAACGGCAATGTTCAGCCAGTTGGCCTGCATCCCTGTTCTTGTCTGAGGCTGTTCCTGTTATGGGCACTGTGGAAGAAGTGCTCGCCTTTTTATCCCTTGAAAGGCCCTGAAGGCACCAAAACATTAAGTAGCTCCTCCCACATTTTTCCCGCTCTTTTCTGAGCTTGATTGGTGAAGATTTTGAAAGTATAGAGAGATGGTTTTCTGTAGTGGGGATATTGCAACAATTGCTCACCTAACATGGAAGCACTTACTAACTAAAGAAAAATAGAAAGAACTCCTGTTAGGTGAGCACCTGATGCTCAAATGCAATTATTCTCTAAATATTATAACATACACTTCCAGAGCTGTTGTTTAGTTAACAGAACTTCAACCTCAATAGGTAAGCACTTACAAGCTTGAAGCTGTATTTCTATGAGGTTTCAAGACATCTGAAATTCAAAACTGCAATGTTCAGCCAGTTGGCCTGCATCACTGTTCTCATCCGAGGCCGTTCCTGCTATGGGCACTGTGGAAGAAGTGCCCACCTTTTTATCCCTTGAAAGGCCCTCAAGGCACCAAACCATTAAGTAGCTCCTCCCACATTTGTCCCGCTCTTTTCTGAGCTTGCTTGGTGAAGATTTTGAAAGTATAGAGAGATGGTTTTCTGTAGTAGAGATATTGCAACAATTGCTCACCTAACATGGAAGCACTTACTAACTAAAGAAAAATAGAAAGAACTCCTGTTAGGTGAGCACCTGATGCTCAAATGCAATTATTCTCTAAATATTATAACATACACTTCCAGAGCTGTTGTTTAGTTAACAGAACTTCAACCTCAATAGGTAAGCACTTACAAGCTTGAAGTTGTATTTCTATGAGGTTTCAAGACATCTGAAATTCAAAACGGCAATGTTCAGCCAGTTGGCCTGCATCACTGTTCTCATCCGAGGCCGTTCCTGCTATGGGCACTGTGGAAGAAGTGCCCACCTTTTTATCCCTTGAAAGGCCCTCAAGGCACCAAACCATTAAGTAGCTCCTCCCACATTTTTCCCGCTCTTTTCTGAGCTTGCTTGGTGAAGATTTTGAAAGTATAGAGAGATGGTTTTCTGTAGTGGGGATATTGCAACAATTGCTCACCTAATATGGAAGCACTTACTAACTAAAGAAAAATAGAAAGAACTCCTGTTAGGCGAGCACCTGATGTTCAAATGCAATCCATCCTAAATATTATAACATACACTTCCAAAGTTGCTGTTTAGTTCACAGAACTTCAACCTCAAAAGGTAAGCACTTATAACCATGAAGCTGTATTTCTATGAGGTTTCAAGACATCTGAAATTCAAAACTGTAATGTTCAGCCAATGGGTCTGCATCCCTGTTCTTGTCTGAGGCTGTTCCTGTTATGGGCAATGTGGAAGAAGTGCTCGCCTTTTTATCCCTTGAAAGGCCCTGAAGGCACCAAACCATTAAGTAGCTCCTCCCACATTTTTCCCGCTCTTTTCTGAGCTTGCTTGGTGAAGATTTTGAAAGTATAGAGAGATGGTTTTCTGTAGTGGGGATATTGCAACAATTGCTCACCTAATATGGAAGCACTTACTAACTAAAGAAAAATAGAAAGAACTCCTGTTAGGCGAGCACCTGATGTTCAAATGCAATCCATCCTAAATATTATAACATACACTTCCAAAGTTGCTGTTTAGTTCACAGAACTTCAACCTCAAAAGGTAAGCACTTATAACCATGAAGCTGTATTTCTATGAGGTTTCAAGACATCTGAAATTCAAAACTGCAATGTTCAGCCAATGGGTCTGCATCCCTGTTCTTGTCTGAGGCTGTTCCTGTTATGGGCAATGTGGAAGAAGTGCTCGCCTTTTTATCCCTTGAAAGGCCCTGAAGGCACCAAACCATTAAGTAGCTCCTCCCACATTTTTCCCGCTCTTTTCTGAGCTTGCTTGGTGAAGATTTTGAAAGTATAGAGAGATGGTTTTCTGTAGTGGGGATATTGCAACAATTGCTCACCTAACATGGAAGCACTTACTAACTAAAGAAAAATAGAAAGAACTCCTGTTAGGTGAGCACCTGATGTTCAAATGCAATCCATCCTAAATATTATAACATACACTTCCAAAGTTGCTGTTTAGCTCACAGAACTTCAACCTCAAAAGGTAAGCACTTATATCCATGAAGCTGTATTTCTATGAGGTTTCAAGACATCTGAAATTCAAAACTGCAATGTTCAGCCAATGGGTCTGCATCCCTGTTCTTGTCTGAGGCTGTTCCTGTTATGGGCACTGTGGAAGAAGTGCTCGCCTTTTTATCCCTTGAAAGGCCCTGAAGGCACCAAACCATTAAGTAGCTCCTCCCACATTTTTCCCGCTCTTTCTGAGCTTGCTTGGTGAAGATTTTGAAAGTATAGAGAGATGGTTTTCTGTAGTGGGGATATTGCAACAATTGCTCACCTAACATGGAAGCACTTACTAACTAAAGAAAAATACAAAGAACTCCTGTTAGGTGAACACCTGATGCTCAAAAGTAATCCATCCCTAAATATTATACCATGTACTTCCAGAGTTGTTGTTTATTTCACAGAACTTCAAGCACTTACAAGCTTGAAGCTGTATTTCTATGAGGTTTCAAGACATCTGAAATTCAAAACTGCAATGTTCAGCCAAAGGGTCTGCATCCCTGTTCTTGTCTGAGGCTGTTCCTGGTATGGGCACTGTGGAAGAAGTTCTAGCCTTTTTATCCCTTGAAAGTCCCTGAAGGCACCAAACCATTAAGAAGCTCCTCCCACATTTTTCCCGCTCTTTTCTGAGCTTGCTTGGTGAAGATTTTGAAAGTATAGAGAGATGGTTTTCTGTAGTGGAGATATTGCAACAATTGCTCACCTAACATGGAAGCACTTACTAACTAAAGAAAAATAGAAATAACTCCTGTTAGGTGAGCACCTGATGTTCAAATGCAATCCATCCTAAATATTATAACATACACTTCCAAAATTGCTGTTTAGTTCACAGAACTTCAACCTCAAAAGGGAAGCACTTACACATATATAAAACGCAGGTGCCAACCTTGAAGCTGTATTTCTGTGAGGTTCCAAGACATCTGAAATTCAAAACTGCAATGTTCAGCCAGTGGGTCTGCATCCCTGTTCTTGTCTGAGGCTGTTCCTGTTATGGGCACTGTGGAAGAAGTGCTCGCCTTTTTATCCCTTGAAAGGCCCTGAAGGCACCAAAACATTAAGTAGCTCCTCCCACATTTTTCCCGCTCTTTTCTGAGCTTGATTGGTGAAGATTTTGAAAGTATAGAGAGATGGTTTTCTGTAGTGGAGATATTGCAACAATTGCTCACCTAACATGGAAGCACTTACTAACTAAAGAAAAATAGAAAGAACTCCTGTTAGGTGAGCACCTGATGCTCAAATGCAATTATTCTCTAAATATTATAACATACACTTCCAGAGCTGTTGTTTAGTTAACAGAGTTGTTGTTTATTTCACAGAACTTCAAACTCAAAAGGTAAGCACTTACAAGCTTGAAGCTGTATTTCTATGAGGTTTCAAGGCATCTGAAATTCAAAACTGCAATGTTCAGCCAAAGGGTCTGCATCCCTGTTCTTGTCAGAGGCTGTTTCTGGTATGGGCACTGTGGAAGAAGTGCCCACCTTTTTATCCCTTGAAAGGCCCTCAAGGCACCAAACCATTAAGTAGCTCCTCCCACATTTTTCCCGCTCTTTTCCAAGCTTGCTTGGTGAAGATTTTGAAAGTATAGAGAGATGGTTTTCTGTAGTGGGGATAGTGCAACAATTGCTCACCTAACATAGAAGCACTTACTAACTAAAGAAAAATAGAAAGAACTCCTGTTAGGTGAACACCTGATGCTCAAATGCAATCCATCCCTAAATAGTATACCATGTACTTCCAGAGTTGTTGTTTATTTCACAGAACTTCAAACTCAAAAGGTAAGCACTTATAACCATGAAGCTGTATTTCTATGAGGTTTCAAGACATCTGAAATTCAAAACTGCAATGTTCAGCCAGTTGGCCTGCATCACTGTTGTCATCCGAGGCCGTTCCTGCTATGGGCACTGTGGAGAAGGGCCCACCTTTTTATCCCTTGAAAGGCCCTCAAGGCACCAGACCATTAAGTAGCTCCTCCCACATTTTCCCGCTCTTTCTGAGCTTGCTTGGTGAAGATTTTGAAAGTATAGAGAGATGGTTTTATGTAGTGGGGATATTGCAACAATTGCTCACCTAACATGGAAGCACTTACTAACTAAAGAAAAATAGAAAGAACTCCTGTTAGGTGAGCACCTGATGCTCAAATGCAATTATTCTCTAAATATTATAACATACACTTGCAGAGCTGTTGTTTAGTTAACAGAACTTCAACCTCAATAGGTAAGCACTTACAAGCTTGAAGCTGTATTTCTATGAGGTTTCAAGACATCTGAAATTCAAAACTGCAATGTTCAGCCAGTTGGCCTGCATCACTGTTCTCATCCGAGGCCGTTCCTGCTATGGGCACTGTGGAAGAAGTGCCCACCTTTTTATCCCTTGAAAGGCCCTCAAGGCACCAAACCATTAAGTAGCTCCTCCCACATTTGTCCCTCTCTTTTCTGAGCTTGCTTGGTGAAGATTTTGAAAGTATAGAGAGATGGTTTTCTGTAGTGGAGATATTGCAACAATTGCTCACCTAACATGGAAGCACTTACTAACTAAAGAAAAATAGAAATAACTCCTGTTAGGTGAGCACCTGATGTTCAAATGCAATCCATCCTAAATATTATAACATACACTTCCAAAATTGCTGTTTAGTTCACAGAACTTCAACCTCAAAAGGGAAGCACTTACACATATATAAAACGCAGGTGCCAACCTTGAAGCTGTATTTCTGTGAGGTTCCAAGACATCTGAAATTCAAAACTGCAATGTTCAGCCAGTGGGTCTGCATCCCTGTTCTTGTCTGAGGCTGTTCCTGTTATGGGCACTGTGGAAGAAGTGCTCGCCTTTTTATCCCTTGAAAGGCCCTGAAGGCACCAAAACATTAAGTAGCTCCTCCCACATTTGTCCCGCTCTTTTCTGAGCTTGCTTGGTGAAGATTTTGAAAGTATAGAGAGGTGGTTTTCTGTAGTAGAGATATTGCAACAATTGCTCACCTAACATGGAAGCACTTACTAACTAAAGAAAAATAGAAAGAACTCCTGTTAGGTGAGCACCTGATGCTCAAATGCAATTATTCTCTAAATATTATAACATACACTTCCAGAGCTGTTGTTTAGTTAACAGAACTTCAACCTCAATAGGTAAGCACTTACAAGCTTGAAGTTGTATTTCTATGAGGTTTCAAGACATCTGAAATTCAAAACGGCAATGTTCAGCCAGTTGGCCTGCATCACTGTTCTCATCCGAGGCCGTTCCTGCTATGGGCACTGTGGAAGAAGTGCCCACCTTTTTATCCCTTGAAAGGCCCTCAAGGCACCAAACCATTAAGTAGCTCCTCCCACATTTTTCCCGCTCTTTTCTGAGCTTGCTTGGTGAAGATTTTGAAAGTATAGAGAGATGGTTTTCTGTAGTGGGGATATTGCAACAATTGCTCACCTAATATGGAAGCACTTACTAACTAAAGAAAAATAGAAAGAACTCCTGTTAGGCGAGCACCTGATGTTCAAATGCAATCCATCCTAAATATTATAACATACACTTCCAAAGTTGCTGTTTAGTTCACAGAACTTCAACCTCAAAAGGTAAGCACTTATAACCATGAAGCTGTATTTCTATGAGGTTTCAAGACATCTGAAATTCAAAACTGCAATGTTCAGCCAATGGGTCTGCATCCCTGTTCTTGTCTGAGGCTGTTCCTGTTATGGGCAATGTGGAAGAAGTGCTCGCCTTTTTATCCCTTGAAAGGCCCTGAAGGCACCAAACCATTAAGTAGCTCCTCCCACATTTTTCCCGCTCTTTTCTGAGCTTGCTTGGTGAAGATTTTGAAAGTATAGAGAGATGGTTTTCTGTAGTGGGGATATTGCAACAATTGCTCACCTAACATGGAAGCACTTACTAACTAAAGAAAAATAGAAAGAACTCCTGTTAGGTGAGCACCTGATGTTCAAATGCAATCCATCCTAAATAGTATAACATACACTTCCAAAGTTGCTGTTTAGCTCACAGAACTTCAACCTCAAAAGGTAAGCACTTATATCCATGAAGCTGTATTTCTATGAGGTTTCAAGACATCTGAAATTCAAAACTGCAATGTTCAGCCAATGGGTCTGCATCCCTGTTCTTGTCTGAGGCTGTTCCTGTTATGGGCACTGTGGAAGAAGTGCTCGCCTTTTTATCCCTTGAAAGGCCCCGAAGGCACCAAACCATTAAGTAGCTCCTCCCACATTTTTCCCGCTCTTTCTGAGCTTGCTTGGTGAAGATTTTGAAAGTATAGAGAGATGGTTTTCTGTAGTGGGGATATTGCAACAATTGCTCACCTAACATGGAAGCACTTACTAACTAAAGAAAAATAGAAAGAACTCCTGTTAGGTGAACACCTGATGCTCAAAAGTAATCCATCCCTAAATATTATACCATGTACTTCCAGAGTTGTTGTTTATTTCACAGAACTTCAAGCACTTACAAGCTTGAAGCTGTATTTCTATGAGGTTTCAAGACATCTGAAATTCAAAACTGCAATGTTCAGCCAAAGGGTCTGCATCCCTGTTCTTGTCTGAGGCTGTTCCTGGTATGGGCACTGTGGAAGAAGTTCTAGCCTTTTTATCCCTTGAAAGTCCCTGAAGGCACCAAACCATTAAGAAGCTCCTCCCACATTTTTCCCGCTCTTTTCTGAGCTTGCTTGGTGAAGATTTTGAAAGTATAGAGAGATGGTTTTCTGTAGTGGAGATATTGCAACAATTGCTCACCTAACATGGAAGCACTTACTAACTAAAGAAAAATAGAAATAACTCCTGTTAGGTGAACACCTGATGCTCAAATGCAATCCATCCCTAAATAGTATACCATGTACTTCCAGAGTTGTTGTTTATTTCACAGAACTTCAAACTCAAAAGGTAAGCACTTATAACCATGAAGCTGTATTTCTATGAGGTTTCAAGACATCTGAAATTCAAAACTGCAATGTTCAGCCAGTTGGCCTGCATCACTGTTGTCATCCGAGGCCGTTCCTGCTATGGGCACTGTGGAGAAGGGCCCACCTTTTTATCCCTTGAAAGGCCCTCAAGGCACCAGACCATTAAGTAGCTCCTCCCATATTTTTCCCGCTCTTTTCTGAGGTTGCTTGGTGAAGATTTTGAAAGTATAGAGAGATGGTTTTCTGTAGTGGGGATATTGCAACAATTGCTCACCTAACATGGAAGCACTTACTAACTAAAGAAAAATAGAAAGAACTCCTGTTAGGTGAACACCTGATGCTCAAATGCAATCCATCCCTAAATATTATACCATGTACTTCCAGAGTTGTTGTTTATTTCACAGAACTTCAAACTCAAAAGGTAAGCACTTACAAGCTTGAAGCTGTATTTCTATGAGGTTTCAAGACATCTGAAATTCAAAACGGCAATGTTCAGCCAGTTGGCCTGCATCACTGTTCTCATCCGAGGCCGTTCCTGCTATGGGCACTGTGGAAGAAGTGCCCACCTTTTTATCCCTTGAAAGGCCCTCAAGGCACCAAACCATTAAGTAGCTCCTCCCACATTTTTCCCGCTCTTTTCTGAGCTTGCTTGGTGAAGATTTTGAAAGTATAGAGAGATGGTTTTCTGTAGTGGGGATATTGCAACAATTGCTCACCTAACATGGAAGCACTTACTAACTAAAGAAAAATAGAAATAACTCCTGTTAGGTGAGCACCTGATGTTCAAATGCAATCCATCCTAAATATTATAACATACACTTCCAAAATTGCTGTTTAGTTCACAGAACTTCAACCTCAAAAGGGAAGCACTTACACATATATAAAACGCAGGTGCCAACCTTGAAGCTGTATTTCTGTGAGGTTCCAAGACATCTGAAATTCAAAACTGCAATGTTCAGCCAGTGGGTCTGCATCCCTGTTCTTGTCTGAGGCTGTTCCTGTTATGGGCACTGTGGAAGAAGTGCTCGCCTTTTTATCCCTTGAAAGGCCCTGAAGGCACCAAAACATTAAGTAGCTCCTCCCACATTTGTCCCGCTCTTTTCTGAGCTTGCTTGGTGAAGATTTTGAAAGTATAGAGAGATGGTTTTCTGTAGTAGAGATATTGCAACAATTGCTCACCTAACATGGAAGCACTTACTAACTAAAGAAAAATAGAAAGAACTCCTGTTAGGTGAGCACCTGATGCTCAAATGCAATTATTCTCTAAATATTATAACATACACTTCCAGAGCTGTTGTTTAGTTAACAGAACTTCAACCTCAATAGGTAAGCACTTACAAGCTTGAAGTTGTATTTCTATGAGGTTTCAAGACATCTGAAATTCAAAACGGCAATGTTCAGCCAGTTGGCCTGCATCACTGTTCTCATCCGAGGCCGTTCCTGCTATGGGCACTGTGGAAGAAGTGCCCACCTTTTTATCCCTTGAAAGGCCCTCAAGGCACCAAACCATTAAGTAGCTCCTCCCACATTTTTCCCGCTCTTTTCTGAGCTTGCTTGGTGAAGATTTTGAAAGTATAGAGAGATGGTTTTCTGTAGTGGGGATATTGCAACAATTGCTCACCTAATATGGAAGCACTTACTAACTAAAGAAAAATAGAAAGAACTCCTGTTAGGCGAGCACCTGATGTTCAAATGCAATCCATCCTGAATATTATAACATACACTTCCAAAGTTGCTGTTTAGTTCACAGAACTTCAACCTCAAAAGGTAAGCACTTATAACCATGAAGCTGTATTTCTATGAGGTTTCAAGACATCTGAAATTCAAAACTGCAATGTTCAGCCAATGGGTCTGCATCCCTGTTCTTGTCTGAGGCTGTTCCTGTTATGGGCAATGTGGAAGAAGTGCTCGCCTTTTTATCCCTTGAAAGGCCCTGAAGGCACCAAACCATTAAGTAGCTCCTCCCACATTTTTCCCGCTCTTTCTGAGCTTGCTTGGTGAAGATTTTGAAAGTATAGAGAGATGGTTTTCTGTAGTGGGGATATTGCAACAATTGCTCACCTAACATGGAAGCACTTACTAACTAAAGAAAAATAGAAAGAACTCCTGTTAGGTGAACACCTGATGCTCAAAAGTAATCCATCCCTAAATATTATACCATGTACTTCCAGAGTTGTTGTTTATTTCACAGAACTTCAAGCACTTACAAGCTTGAAGCTGTATTTCTATGAGGTTTCAAGACATCTGAAATTCAAAACTGCAATGTTCAGCCAAAGGGTCTGCATCCCTGTTCTTGTCTGAGGCTGTTCCTGTTATGGGCACTGTGGAAGAAGTGCTCGCCTTTTTATCCCTTGAAAGGCCCTGAAGGCACCAAAACATTAAGTAGCTCCTCCCACATTTTTCCCGCTCTTTTCTGAGCTTGATTGGTGAAGATTTTGAAAGTATAGAGAGGTGGTTTTCTGTAGTGGAGATATTGCAACAATTGCTCACCTAACATGGAAGCACTTACTAACTAAAGAAAAATAGAAAGAACTCCTGTTAGGTGAGCACCTGATGCTCAAATGCAATTATTCTCTAAATATTATAACATACACTTCCAGAGCTGTTGTTTAGTTAACAGAACTTCAACCTCAATAGGTAAGCACTTACAAGCTTGAAGCTGTATTTCTATGAGGTTTCAAGGCATCTGAAATTCAAAACTGCAATGTTCAGGCAGTTGGCCTGCATCACTGTTCTCATCCGAGGCCGTTCCTGCTATGGGCACTGTGGAAGAAGTGCCCACCTTTTTATCCCTTGAAAGGCCCTCAAGGCACCAAACCATTAAGTAGCTCCTCCCACATTTGTCCCGCTCTTTTCTGAGCTTGCTTGGTGAAGATTTTGAAAGTATAGAGAGATGGTTTTCTGTAGTAGAGATATTGCAACAATTGCTCACCTAACATGGAAGCACTTACTAACTAAAGAAAAATAGAAAGAACTCCTGTTAGGTGAGCACCTGATGCTCAAATGCAATTATTCTCTAAATATTATAACATACACTTCCAGAGCTGTTGTTTAGTTAACAGAACTTCAACCTCAATAGGTAAGCACTTACAAGCTTGAAGCTGTATTTCTATGAGGTTTCAAGACATCTGAAATTCAAAACGGCAATGTTCAGCCAGTTGGCCTGCATCACTGTTCTCATCCGAGGCCGTTCCTGCTATGGGCACTGTGGAAGAAGTGCCCACCTTTTTATCCCTTGAAAGGCCCTCAAGGCACCAAACCATTAAGTAGCTCCTCCCACATTTTTCCCGCTCTTTTCTGAGCTTGCTTGGTGAAGATTTTGAAAGTATAGAGAGATGGTTTTCTGTAGTGGGGATATTGCAACAATTGCTCACCTAACATGGAAGCACTTACTAACTAAAGAAAAATAGAAAGAACTCCTGTTAGGTGAGCACCTGATGTTCAAATGCAATCCATCCTAAATATTATAACATACACTTCCAAAGTTGCTGTTTAGTTCACAGAACTTCAACCTCAAAAGGTAAGCACTTATAACCATGAAGCTGTATTTCTATGAGGTTTCAAGACATCTGAAATTCAAAACTGCAATGTTCAGCCAATGGGTCTGCATCCCTGTTCTTGTCTGAGGCTGTTCCTGTTATGGGCACTGTGGAAGAAGTGCTCGCCTTTTTATCCCTTGAAAGGCCCTGAAGGCACCAAACCATTAAGTAGCTCCTCCCACATTTTTCCCGCTCTTTTCTGAGCTTGCTTGGTGAAGATTTTGAAAGTATAGAGAGATGGTTTTCTGTAGTGGGGATATTGCAACAATTGCTCACCTAACATGGAAGCACTTACTAACTAAAGAAAAATAGAAAGAACTCCTGTTAGGTGAACACCTGATGCTCAAAAGTAATCCATCCCTAAATATTATACCATGTACTTCCAGAGTTGTTGTTTATTTCACAGAACTTCAAACTCAAAAGGTAAGCACTTACAAGCTTGAAGCTGTATTTCTATGAGGTTTCAAGACATCTGAAATTCAAAACGGCAATGTTCAGCCAGTTGGCCTGCATCCCTGTTCTTGTCTGAGGCTGTTCCTGTTATGGGCACTGTGGAAGAAGTGCTCGCCTTTTTATCCCTTGAAAGGCCCTGAAGGCACCAAAACATTAAGTAGCTCCTCCCACATTTTTCCCGCTCTTTTCTGAGCTTGATTGGTGAAGATTTTGAAAGTATAGAGAGATGGTTTTCTGTAGTGGGGATATTGCAACAATTGCTCACCTAACATGGAAGCACTTACTAACTAAAGAAAAATAGAAAGAACTCCTGTTAGGTGAGCACCTGATGCTCAAATGCAATTATTCTCTAAATATTATAACATACACTTCCAGAGCTGTTGTTTAGTTAACAGAACTTCAACCTCAATAGGTAAGCACTTACAAGCTTGAAGCTGTATTTCTATGAGGTTTCAAGACATCTGAAATTCAAAACTGCAATGTTCAGCCAGTTGGCCTGCATCACTGTTCTCATCCGAGGCCGTTCCTGCTATGGGCACTGTGGAAGAAGTGCCCACCTTTTTATCCCTTGAAAGGCCCTCAAGGCACCAAACCATTAAGTAGCTCCTCCCACATTTGTCCCGCTCTTTTCTGAGCTTGCTTGGTGAAGATTTTGAAAGTATAGAGAGATGGTTTTCTGTAGTAGAGATATTGCAACAATTGCTCACCTAACATGGAAGCACTTACTAACTAAAGAAAAATAGAAAGAACTCCTGTTAGGTGAGCACCTGATGCTCAAATGCAATTATTCTCTAAATATTATAACATACACTTCCAGAGCTGTTGTTTAGTTAACAGAACTTCAACCTCAATAGGTAAGCACTTACAAGCTTGAAGTTGTATTTCTATGAGGTTTCAAGACATCTGAAATTCAAAACGGCAATGTTCAGCCAGTTGGCCTGCATCACTGTTCTCATCCGAGGCCGTTCCTGCTATGGGCACTGTGGAAGAAGTGCCCACCTTTTTATCCCTTGAAAGGCCCTCAAGGCACCAAACCATTAAGTAGCTCCTCCCACATTTTTCCCGCTCTTTTCTGAGCTTGCTTGGTGAAGATTTTGAAAGTATAGAGAGATGGTTTTCTGTAGTGGGGATATTGCAACAATTGCTCACCTAATATGGAAGCACTTACTAACTAAAGAAAAATAGAAAGAACTCCTGTTAGGCGAGCACCTGATGTTCAAATGCAATCCATCCTAAATATTATAACATACACTTCCAAAGTTGCTGTTTAGTTCACAGAACTTCAACCTCAAAAGGTAAGCACTTATAACCATGAAGCTGTATTTCTATGAGGTTTCAAGACATCTGAAATTCAAAACTGCAATGTTCAGCCAATGGGTCTGCATCCCTGTTCTTGTCTGAGGCTGTTCCTGTTATGGGCACTGTGGAAGAAGTGCTCGCCTTTTTATCCCTTGAAAGGCCCTGAAGGCACCAAACCATTAAGTAGCTCCTCCCACATTTTTCCCGCTCTTTCTGAGCTTGCTTGGTGAAGATTTTGAAAGTATAGAGAGATGGTTTTCTGTAGTGGGGATATTGCAACAATTGCTCACCTAACATGGAAGCACTTACTAACTAAAGAAAAATAGAAAGAACTCCTGTTAGGTGAACACCTGATGCTCAAAAGTAATCCATCCCTAAATATTATACCATGTACTTCCAGAGTTGTTGTTTATTTCACAGAACTTCAAACTCAAAAGGTAAGCACTTACAAGCTTGAAGCTGTATTTCTATGAGGTTTCAAGACATCTGAAATTCAAAACGGCAATGTTCAGCCAGTTGGCCTGCATCACTGTTCTCATCCGAGGCCGTTCCTGCTATGGGCACTGTGGAAGAAGTGCCCACCTTTTTATCCCTTGAAAGGCCCTCAAGGCACCAAACCATTAAGTAGCTCCTCCCACATTTTTCCCGCTCTTTTCTGAGCTTGCTTGGTGAAGATTTTGAAAGTATAGAGAGATGGTTTTCTGTAGTGGGGATATTGCAACAATTGCTCACCTAACATGGAAGCACTTACTAACTAAAGAAAAATAGAAAGAACTCCTGTTAGGTGAGCACCTGATGCTCAAATGCAATTATTCTCTAAATATTATAACATACACTTCCAGAGCTGTTGTTTAGTTAACAGAACTTCAACCTCAATAGGTAAGCACTTACAAGCTTGAAGCTGTATTTCTATGAGGTTTCAAGACATCTGAAATTCAAAACGGCAATGTTCAGCCAGTTGGCCTGCATCACTGTTCTCATCCGAGGCCGTTCCTGCTATGGGCACTGTGGAAGAAGTGCCCACCTTTTTATCCCTTGAAAGGCCCTCAAGGCACCAAACCATTAAGTAGCTCCTCCCACATTTTTCCCGCTCTTTTCTGAGCTTGCTTGGTGAAGATTTTGAAAGTATAGAGAGATGGTTTTCTGTAGTGGGGATATTGCAACAATTGCTCACCTAACATGGAAGCACTTACTAACTAAAGAAAAATAGAAAGAACTCCTGTTAGGTGAGCACCTGATGTTCAAATGCAATCCATCCTAAATATTATAACATACACTTCCAAAGTTGCTGTTTAGTTCACAGAACTTCAACCTCAAAAGGTAAGCACTTATAACCATGAAGCTGTATTTCTATGAGGTTTCAAGACATCTGAAATTCAAAACTGCAATGTTCAGCCAATGGGTCTGCATCCCTGTTCTTGTCCGAGGCTGTTCCTGTTATGGGCACTGTGGAAGAAGTGCTCGCCTTTTTATCCCTTGAAAGGCCCTGAAGGCACCAAACCATTAAGTAGCTCCTCCCACATTTTCCCGCTCTTTCTGAGCTTGCTTGGTGAAGATTTTGAAAGTATAGAGAGATGGTTCTGTAGTGGGGATATTGCAACAATTGCTCACCTAACATGGAAGCACTTACTAACTAAAGAAAAATAGAAAGAACTCCTGTTAGGTGAGCACCTGATGTTCAAATGCAATCCATCCTAAATATTATAACATACACTTCCAAAGTTGCTGTTTAGTTCACAGAACTTCAACCTCAAAAGGTAAGCACTTATAACCATGAAGCTGTATTTCTATGAGGTTTCAAGACATCTGAAATTCAAAACTGCAATGTTCAGCCAATGGGTCTGCATCCCTGTTCTTGTCTGAGGCTGTTCCTGTTATGGGCACTGTGGAAGAAGTGCTCGCCTTTTTATCCCTTGAAAGGCCCTGAAGGCACCAAACCATTAAGTAGCTCCTCCCACATTTTCCCGCTCTTTCTGAGCTTGCTTGGTGAAGATTTTGAAAGTATAGAGAGATGGTTTTATGTAGTGGGGATATTGCAACAATTGCTCACCTAACATGGAAGCACTTACTAACTAAAGAAAAATAGAAAGAACTCCTGTTAGGTGAGCACCTGATGCTCAAATGCAATTATTCTCTAAATATTATAACATACACTTGCAGAGCTGTTGTTTAGTTAACAGAACTTCAACCTCAATAGGTAAGCACTTACAAGCTTGAAGCTGTATTTCTATGAGGTTTCAAGACATCTGAAATTCAAAACTGCAATGTTCAGCCAGTTGGCCTGCATCACTGTTCTCATCCGAGGCCGTTCCTGCTATGGGCACTGTGGAAGAAGTGCCCACCTTTTTATCCCTTGAAAGGCCCTCAAGGCACCAAACCATTAAGTAGCTCCTCCCACATTTGTCCCTCTCTTTTCTGAGCTTGCTTGGTGAAGATTTTGAAAGTATAGAGAGATGGTTTTCTGTAGTGGAGATATTGCAACAATTGCTCACCTAACATGGAAGCACTTACTAACTAAAGAAAAATAGAAATAACTCCTGTTAGGTGAGCACCTGATGTTCAAATGCAATCCATCCTAAATATTATAACATACACTTCCAAAATTGCTGTTTAGTTCACAGAACTTCAACCTCAAAAGGGAAGCACTTACACATATATAAAACGCAGGTGCCAACCTTGAAGCTGTATTTCTGTGAGGTTCCAAGACATCTGAAATTCAAAACTGCAATGTTCAGCCAGTGGGTCTGCATCCCTGTTCTTGTCTGAGGCTGTTCCTGTTATGGGCACTGTGGAAGAAGTGCTCGCCTTTTTATCCCTTGAAAGGCCCTGAAGGCACCAAAACATTAAGTAGCTCCTCCCACATTTTTCCCGCTCTTTTCTGAGCTTGATTGGTGAAGATTTTGAAAGTATAGAGAGATGGTTTTCTGTAGTGGAGATATTGCAACAATTGCTCACCTAACATGGAAGCACTTACTAACTAAAGAAAAATAGAAAGAACTCCTGTTAGGTGAGCACCTGATGCTCAAATGCAATTATTCTCTAAATATTATAACATACACTTCCAGAGCTGTTGTTTAGTTAACAGAACTTCAACCTCAATAGGTAAGCACTTACAAGCTTGAAGCTGTATTTCTACGAGGTTTCAAGGCATCTGAAATTCAAAACTGCAATGTTCAGGCAGTTGGCCTGCATCACTGTTCTCATCCGAGGCCGTTCCTGCTATGGGCACTGTGGAAGAAGTGCCCACCTTTTTATCCCTTGAAAGGCCCTCAAGGCACCAAACCATTAAGTAGCTCCTCCCACATTTGTCCCGCTCTTTTCTGAGCTTGCTTGGTGAAGATTTTGAAAGTATAGAGAGATGGTTTTCTGTAGTAGAGATATTGCAACAATTGCTCACCTAACATGTAAGCACTTACTAACTAAAGAAAAATAGAAAGAACTCCTGTTAGGTGAGCACCTGATGCTCAAATGCAATTATTCTCTAAATATTATAACATACACTTCCAGAGCTGTTGTTTAGTTAACAGAACTTCAACCTCAATAGGTAAGCACTTACAAGCTTGAAGCTGTATTTCTATGAGGTTTCAAGACATCTGAAATTCAAAACGGCAATGTTCAGCCAGTTGGCCTGCATCACTGTTCTCATCCGAGGCCGTTCCTGCTATGGGCACTGTGGAAGAAGTGCCCACCTTTTTATCCCTTGAAAGGCCCTCAAGGCACCAAACCATTAAGTAGCTCCTCCCACATTTCTGAGCTTGCTTGGTGAAGATTTTGAAAGTATAGAGAGATGGTTTTCTGTAGTGGGGATATTGCAACAATTGCTCACCTAACATGGAAGCACTTACTAACTAAAGAAAAATAGAAAGAACTCCTATTAGGTGAGCACCTGATGTTCAAATGCAATCCATCCTAAATATTATAACATACACTTCCAAAGTTGCTGTTTAGTTCACAGAACTTCAACCTCAAAAGGTAAGCACTTATAACCATGAAGCTGTATTTCTATGAGGTTTCAAGACATCTGAAATTCAAAACTGCAATGTTCAGCCAATGGGTCTGCATCCCTGTTCTTGTCTGAGGCTGTTCCTGTTATGGGCACTGTGGAAGAAGTGCTCGCCTTTTTATCCCTTGAAAGGCCCTGAAGGCACCAAACCATTAAGTAGCTCCTCCCACATTTTTCCCGCTCTTTTCTGAGCTTGCTTGGTGAAGATTTTGAAAGTATAGAGAGATGGTTTTCTGTAGTGGGGATATTGCAACAATTGCTCACCTAACATGGAAGCAATTACTAACTAAAGAAAAATAGAAAGAACTCCTGTTAGGTGAACACCTGATGCTCAAAAGTAATCCATCCCTAAATATTATACCATGTACTTCCAGAGTTGTTGTTTATTTCACAGAACTTCAAACTCAAAAGGTAAGCACTTACAAGCTTGAAGCTGTATTTCTATGAGGTTTCAAGACATCTGAAATTCAAAACGGCAATGTTCAGCCAGTTGGCCTGCATCCCTGTTCTTGTCTGAGGCTGTTCCTGTTATGGGCACTGTGGAAGAAGTGCTCGCCTTTTTATCCCTTGAAAGGCCCTGAAGGCACCAAAACATTAAGTAGCTCCTCCCACATTTTTCCCGCTCTTTTCTGAGCTTGATTGGTGAAGATTTTGAAAGTATAGAGAGATGGTTTTCTGTAGTGGGGATATTGCAACAATTGCTCACCTAACATGGAAGCACTTACTAACTAAAGAAAAATAGAAAGAACTCCTGTTAGGTGAGCACCTGATGCTCAAATGCAATTATTCTCTAAATATTATAACATACACTTCCAGAGCTGTTGTTTAGTTAACAGAACTTCAACCTCAATAGGTAAGCACTTACAAGCTTGAAGCTGTATTTCTATGAGGTTTCAAGACATCTGAAATTCAAAACTGCAATGTTCAGCCAGTTGGCCTGCATCACTGTTCTCATCCGAGGCCGTTCCTGCTATGGGCACTGTGGAAGAAGTGCCCACCTTTTTATCCCTTGAAAGGCCCTCAAGGCACCAAACCATTAAGTAGCTCCTCCCACATTTGTCCCGCTCTTTTCTGAGCTTGCTTGGTGAAGATTTTGAAAGTATAGAGAGATGGTTTTCTGTAGTAGAGATATTGCAACAATTGCTCACCTAACATGGAAGCACTTACTAACTAAAGAAAAATAGAAAGAACTCCTGTTAGGTGAGCACCTGATGCTCAAATGCAATTATTCTCTAAATATTATAACATACACTTCCAGAGCTGTTGTTTAGTTAACAGAACTTCAACCTCAATAGGTAAGCACTTACAAGCTTGAAGTTGTATTTCTATGAGGTTTCAAGACATCTGAAATTCAAAACGGCAATGTTCAGCCAGTTGGCCTGCATCACTGTTCTCATCCGAGGCCGTTCCTGCTATGGGCACTGTGGAAGAAGTGCCCACCTTTTTATCCCTTGAAAGGCCCTCAAGGCACCAAACCATTAAGTAGCTCCTCCCACATTTTTCCCGCTCTTTTCTGAGCTTGCTTGGTGAAGATTTTGAAAGTATAGAGAGATGGTTTTCTGTAGTGGGGATATTGCAACAATTGCTCACCTAATATGGAAGCACTTACTAACTAAAGAAAAATAGAAAGAACTCCTGTTAGGCGAGCACCTGATGTTCAAATGCAATCCATCCTAAATATTATAACATACACTTCCAAAGTTGCTGTTTAGTTCACAGAACTTCAACCTCAAAAGGTAAGCACTTATAACCATGAAGCTGTATTTCTATGAGGTTTCAAGACATCTGAAATTCAAAACTGTAATGTTCAGCCAATGGGTCTGCATCCCTGTTCTTGTCTGAGGCTGTTCCTGTTATGGGCAATGTGGAAGAAGTGCTCGCCTTTTTATCCCTTGAAAGGCCCTGAAGGCACCAAACCATTAAGTAGCTCCTCCCACATTTTTCCCGCTCTTTTCTGAGCTTGCTTGGTGAAGATTTTGAAAGTATAGAGAGATGGTTTTCTGTAGTGGGGATATTGCAACAATTGCTCACCTAATATGGAAGCACTTACTAACTAAAGAAAAATAGAAAGAACTCCTGTTAGGCGAGCACCTGATGTTCAAATGCAATCCATCCTAAATATTATAACATACACTTCCAAAGTTGCTGTTTAGTTCACAGAACTTCAACCTCAAAAGGTAAGCACTTATAACCATGAAGCTGTATTTCTATGAGGTTTCAAGACATCTGAAATTCAAAACTGCAATGTTCAGCCAATGGGTCTGCATCCCTGTTCTTGTCTGAGGCTGTTCCTGTTATGGGCAATGTGGAAGAAGTGCTCGCCTTTTTATCCCTTGAAAGGCCCTGAAGGCACCAAACCATTAAGTAGCTCCTCCCACATTTTTCCCGCTCTTTTCTGAGCTTGCTTGGTGAAGATTTTGAAAGTATAGAGAGATGGTTTTCTGTAGTGGGGATATTGCAACAATTGCTCACCTAACATGGAAGCACTTACTAACTAAAGAAAAATAGAAAGAACTCCTGTTAGGTGAGCACCTGATGTTCAAATGCAATCCATCCTAAATATTATAACATACACTTCCAAAGTTGCTGTTTAGCTCACAGAACTTCAACCTCAAAAGGTAAGCACTTATATCCATGAAGCTGTATTTCTATGAGGTTTCAAGACATCTGAAATTCAAAACTGCAATGTTCAGCCAATGGGTCTGCATCCCTGTTCTTGTCTGAGGCTGTTCCTGTTATGGGCACTGTGGAAGAAGTGCTCGCCTTTTTATCCCTTGAAAGGCCCTGAAGGCACCAAACCATTAAGTAGCTCCTCCCACATTTTTCCCGCTCTTTCTGAGCTTGCTTGGTGAAGATTTTGAAAGTATAGAGAGATGGTTTTCTGTAGTGGGGATATTGCAACAATTGCTCACCTAACATGGAAGCACTTACTAACTAAAGAAAAATACAAAGAACTCCTGTTAGGTGAACACCTGATGCTCAAAAGTAATCCATCCCTAAATATTATACCATGTACTTCCAGAGTTGTTGTTTATTTCACAGAACTTCAAGCACTTACAAGCTTGAAGCTGTATTTCTATGAGGTTTCAAGACATCTGAAATTCAAAACTGCAATGTTCAGCCAAAGGGTCTGCATCCCTGTTCTTGTCTGAGGCTGTTCCTGGTATGGGCACTGTGGAAGAAGTTCTAGCCTTTTTATCCCTTGAAAGTCCCTGAAGGCACCAAACCATTAAGAAGCTCCTCCCACATTTTTCCCGCTCTTTTCTGAGCTTGCTTGGTGAAGATTTTGAAAGTATAGAGAGATGGTTTTCTGTAGTGGAGATATTGCAACAATTGCTCACCTAACATGGAAGCACTTACTAACTAAAGAAAAATAGAAATAACTCCTGTTAGGTGAGCACCTGATGTTCAAATGCAATCCATCCTAAATATTATAACATACACTTCCAAAATTGCTGTTTAGTTCACAGAACTTCAACCTCAAAAGGGAAGCACTTACACATATATAAAACGCAGGTGCCAACCTTGAAGCTGTATTTCTGTGAGGTTCCAAGACATCTGAAATTCAAAACTGCAATGTTCAGCCAGTGGGTCTGCATCCCTGTTCTTGTCTGAGGCTGTTCCTGTTATGGGCACTGTGGAAGAAGTGCTCGCCTTTTTATCCCTTGAAAGGCCCTGAAGGCACCAAAACATTAAGTAGCTCCTCCCACATTTTTCCCGCTCTTTTCTGAGCTTGATTGGTGAAGATTTTGAAAGTATAGAGAGATGGTTTTCTGTAGTGGAGATATTGCAACAATTGCTCACCTAACATGGAAGCACTTACTAACTAAAGAAAAATAGAAAGAACTCCTGTTAGGTGAGCACCTGATGCTCAAATGCAATTATTCTCTAAATATTATAACATACACTTCCAGAGCTGTTGTTTAGTTAACAGAGTTGTTGTTTATTTCACAGAACTTCAAACTCAAAAGGTAAGCACTTACAAGCTTGAAGCTGTATTTCTATGAGGTTTCAAGGCATCTGAAATTCAAAACTGCAATGTTCAGCCAAAGGGTCTGCATCCCTGTTCTTGTCAGAGGCTGTTTCTGGTATGGGCACTGTGGAAGAAGTGCCCACCTTTTTATCCCTTGAAAGGCCCTCAAGGCACCAAACCATTAAGTAGCTCCTCCCACATTTTTCCCGCTCTTTTCCAAGCTTGCTTGGTGAAGATTTTGAAAGTATAGAGAGATGGTTTTCTGTAGTGGGGATAGTGCAACAATTGCTCACCTAACATAGAAGCACTTACTAACTAAAGAAAAATAGAAAGAACTCCTGTTAGGTGAACACCTGATGCTCAAATGCAATCCATCCCTAAATAGTATACCATGTACTTCCAGAGTTGTTGTTTATTTCACAGAACTTCAAACTCAAAAGGTAAGCACTTATAACCATGAAGCTGTATTTCTATGAGGTTTCAAGACATCTGAAATTCAAAACTGCAATGTTCAGCCAGTTGGCCTGCATCACTGTTGTCATCCGAGGCCGTTCCTGCTATGGGCACTGTGGAGAAGGGCCCACCTTTTTATCCCTTGAAAGGCCCTCAAGGCACCAGACCATTAAGTAGCTCCTCCCACATTTTCCCGCTCTTTCTGAGCTTGCTTGGTGAAGATTTTGAAAGTATAGAGAGATGGTTTTATGTAGTGGGGATATTGCAACAATTGCTCACCTAACATGGAAGCACTTACTAACTAAAGAAAAATAGAAAGAACTCCTGTTAGGTGAGCACCTGATGCTCAAATGCAATTATTCTCTAAATATTATAACATACACTTGCAGAGCTGTTGTTTAGTTAACAGAACTTCAACCTCAATAGGTAAGCACTTACAAGCTTGAAGCTGTATTTCTATGAGGTTTCAAGACATCTGAAATTCAAAACTGCAATGTTCAGCCAGTTGGCCTGCATCACTGTTCTCATCCGAGGCCGTTCCTGCTATGGGCACTGTGGAAGAAGTGCCCACCTTTTTATCCCTTGAAAGGCCCTCAAGGCACCAAACCATTAAGTAGCTCCTCCCACATTTGTCCCTCTCTTTTCTGAGCTTGCTTGGTGAAGATTTTGAAAGTATAGAGAGATGGTTTTCTGTAGTGGAGATATTGCAACAATTGCTCACCTAACATGGAAGCACTTACTAACTAAAGAAAAATAGAAATAACTCCTGTTAGGTGAGCACCTGATGTTCAAATGCAATCCATCCTAAATATTATAACATACACTTCCAAAATTGCTGTTTAGTTCACAGAACTTCAACCTCAAAAGGGAAGCACTTACACATATATAAAACGCAGGTGCCAACCTTGAAGCTGTATTTCTGTGAGGTTCCAAGACATCTGAAATTCAAAACTGCAATGTTCAGCCAGTGGGTCTGCATCCCTGTTCTTGTCTGAGGCTGTTCCTGTTATGGGCACTGTGGAAGAAGTGCTCGCCTTTTTATCCCTTGAAAGGCCCTGAAGGCACCAAAACATTAAGTAGCTCCTCCCACATTTGTCCCGCTCTTTTCTGAGCTTGCTTGGTGAAGATTTTGAAAGTATAGAGAGGTGGTTTTCTGTAGTAGAGATATTGCAACAATTGCTCACCTAACATGGAAGCACTTACTAACTAAAGAAAAATAGAAAGAACTCCTGTTAGGTGAGCACCTGATGCTCAAATGCAATTATTCTCTAAATATTATAACATACACTTCCAGAGCTGTTGTTTAGTTAACAGAACTTCAACCTCAATAGGTAAGCACTTACAAGCTTGAAGTTGTATTTCTATGAGGTTTCAAGACATCTGAAATTCAAAACGGCAATGTTCAGCCAGTTGGCCTGCATCACTGTTCTCATCCGAGGCCGTTCCTGCTATGGGCACTGTGGAAGAAGTGCCCACCTTTTTATCCCTTGAAAGGCCCTCAAGGCACCAAACCATTAAGTAGCTCCTCCCACATTTTTCCCGCTCTTTTCTGAGCTTGCTTGGTGAAGATTTTGAAAGTATAGAGAGATGGTTTTCTGTAGTGGGGATATTGCAACAATTGCTCACCTAATATGGAAGCACTTACTAACTAAAGAAAAATAGAAAGAACTCCTGTTAGGCGAGCACCTGATGTTCAAATGCAATCCATCCTAAATATTATAACATACACTTCCAAAGTTGCTGTTTAGTTCACAGAACTTCAACCTCAAAAGGTAAGCACTTATAACCATGAAGCTGTATTTCTATGAGGTTTCAAGACATCTGAAATTCAAAACTGCAATGTTCAGCCAATGGGTCTGCATCCCTGTTCTTGTCTGAGGCTGTTCCTGTTATGGGCAATGTGGAAGAAGTGCTCGCCTTTTTATCCCTTGAAAGGCCCTGAAGGCACCAAACCATTAAGTAGCTCCTCCCACATTTTTCCCGCTCTTTTCTGAGCTTGCTTGGTGAAGATTTTGAAAGTATAGAGAGATGGTTTTCTGTAGTGGGGATATTGCAACAATTGCTCACCTAACATGGAAGCACTTACTAACTAAAGAAAAATAGAAAGAACTCCTGTTAGGTGAGCACCTGATGTTCAAATGCAATCCATCCTAAATAGTATAACATACACTTCCAAAGTTGCTGTTTAGCTCACAGAACTTCAACCTCAAAAGGTAAGCACTTATATCCATGAAGCTGTATTTCTATGAGGTTTCAAGACATCTGAAATTCAAAACTGCAATGTTCAGCCAATGGGTCTGCATCCCTGTTCTTGTCTGAGGCTGTTCCTGTTATGGGCACTGTGGAAGAAGTGCTCGCCTTTTTATCCCTTGAAAGGCCCCGAAGGCACCAAACCATTAAGTAGCTCCTCCCACATTTTTCCCGCTCTTTCTGAGCTTGCTTGGTGAAGATTTTGAAAGTATAGAGAGATGGTTTTCTGTAGTGGGGATATTGCAACAATTGCTCACCTAACATGGAAGCACTTACTAACTAAAGAAAAATAGAAAGAACTCCTGTTAGGTGAACACCTGATGCTCAAAAGTAATCCATCCCTAAATATTATACCATGTACTTCCAGAGTTGTTGTTTATTTCACAGAACTTCAAGCACTTACAAGCTTGAAGCTGTATTTCTATGAGGTTTCAAGACATCTGAAATTCAAAACTGCAATGTTCAGCCAAAGGGTCTGCATCCCTGTTCTTGTCTGAGGCTGTTCCTGGTATGGGCACTGTGGAAGAAGTTCTAGCCTTTTTATCCCTTGAAAGTCCCTGAAGGCACCAAACCATTAAGAAGCTCCTCCCACATTTTTCCCGCTCTTTTCTGAGCTTGCTTGGTGAAGATTTTGAAAGTATAGAGAGATGGTTTTCTGTAGTGGAGATATTGCAACAATTGCTCACCTAACATGGAAGCACTTACTAACTAAAGAAAAATAGAAATAACTCCTGTTAGGTGAACACCTGATGCTCAAATGCAATCCATCCCTAAATAGTATACCATGTACTTCCAGAGTTGTTGTTTATTTCACAGAACTTCAAACTCAAAAGGTAAGCACTTATAACCATGAAGCTGTATTTCTATGAGGTTTCAAGACATCTGAAATTCAAAACTGCAATGTTCAGCCAGTTGGCCTGCATCACTGTTGTCATCCGAGGCCGTTCCTGCTATGGGCACTGTGGAGAAGGGCCCACCTTTTTATCCCTTGAAAGGCCCTCAAGGCACCAGACCATTAAGTAGCTCCTCCCATATTTTTCCCGCTCTTTTCTGAGGTTGCTTGGTGAAGATTTTGAAAGTATAGAGAGATGGTTTTCTGTAGTGGGGATATTGCAACAATTGCTCACCTAACATGGAAGCACTTACTAACTAAAGAAAAATAGAAAGAACTCCTGTTAGGTGAACACCTGATGCTCAAATGCAATCCATCCCTAAATATTATACCATGTACTTCCAGAGTTGTTGTTTATTTCACAGAACTTCAAACTCAAAAGGTAAGCACTTACAAGCTTGAAGCTGTATTTCTATGAGGTTTCAAGGCATCTGAAATTCAAAACTGCAATGTTCAGCCAAAGGGTCTGCATCCCTGTTCTTGTCTGAGGCTGTTACTGTTATGGGCACTGTGGAAGAAGTGCTCGCCTTTTTATCCCTTGAAAGGCCCTGAAGGCACCAAACCATTAAGTAGCTCCTCCCACATTTTTCCCCGCTCTTTTCTGAGCTTGCTTGGTGAAGATTTTGAAAGTATAGAGAGATGGTTTTCTGTAGTGGAGATATTGCAACAATTGCTCACCTAACATGGAAGCACTTACTAACTAAAGAAAAATAGAAAGAACTCCTGTTAGGTGAGCACCTGATGCTCAAATGCAATTATTCTCTAAATATTATAACATAGACTTCCAGAGCTGTTGTTTAGTTAACAGAACTTCAACCTCAATGGGTAAGCACTTACAAGCTTGAAGCTGTATTTCTATGAGGTTTCAAGACATCTGAAATTCAAAACGGCAATGTTCAGCCAGTTGGCCTGCATCACTGTTCTCATCCGAGGCCGTTCCTGCTATGGGCACTGTGGAAGAAGTGCCCACCTTTTTATCCCTTGAAAGGCCCTCAAGGCACCAAACCATTAAGTAGCTCCTCCCACATTTTTCCCGCTCTTTTCTGAGCTTGCTTGGTGAAGATTTTGAAAGTATAGAGAGATGGTTTTCTGTAGTGGGGATATTGCAACAATTGCTCACCTAACATGGAAGCACTTACTAACTAAAGAAAAATAGAAATAACTCCTGTTAGGTGAGCACCTGATGTTCAAATGCAATCCATCCTAAATATTATAACATACACTTCCAAAATTGCTGTTTAGTTCACAGAACTTCAACCTCAAAAGGGAAGCACTTACACATATATAAAACGCAGGTGCCAACCTTGAAGCTGTATTTCTGTGAGGTTCCAAGACATCTGAAATTCAAAACTGCAATGTTCAGCCAGTGGGTCTGCATCCCTGTTCTTGTCTGAGGCTGTTCCTGTTATGGGCACTGTGGAAGAAGTGCTCGCCTTTTTATCCCTTGAAAGGCCCTGAAGGCACCAAAACATTAAGTAGCTCCTCCCACATTTGTCCCGCTCTTTTCTGAGCTTGCTTGGTGAAGATTTTGAAAGTATAGAGAGATGGTTTTCTGTAGTAGAGATATTGCAACAATTGCTCACCTAACATGGAAGCACTTACTAACTAAAGAAAAATAGAAAGAACTCCTGTTAGGTGAGCACCTGATGCTCAAATGCAATTATTCTCTAAATATTATAACATACACTTCCAGAGCTGTTGTTTAGTTAACAGAACTTCAACCTCAATAGGTAAGCACTTACAAGCTTGAAGTTGTATTTCTATGAGGTTTCAAGACATCTGAAATTCAAAACGGCAATGTTCAGCCAGTTGGCCTGCATCACTGTTCTCATCCGAGGCCGTTCCTGCTATGGGCACTGTGGAAGAAGTGCCCACCTTTTTATCCCTTGAAAGGCCCTCAAGGCACCAAACCATTAAGTAGCTCCTCCCACATTTTTCCCGCTCTTTTCTGAGCTTGCTTGGTGAAGATTTTGAAAGTATAGAGAGATGGTTTTCTGTAGTGGGGATATTGCAACAATTGCTCACCTAATATGGAAGCACTTACTAACTAAAGAAAAATAGAAAGAACTCCTGTTAGGCGAGCACCTGATGTTCAAATGCAATCCATCCTGAATATTATAACATACACTTCCAAAGTTGCTGTTTAGTTCACAGAACTTCAACCTCAAAAGGTAAGCACTTATAACCATGAAGCTGTATTTCTATGAGGTTTCAAGGCATCTGAAATTCAAAACTGCAATGTTCAGCCAATGGGTCTGCATCCCTGTTCTTGTCTGAGGCTGTTCCTGTTATGGGCAATGTGGAAGAAGTGCTCGCCTTTTTATCCCTTGAAAGGCCCTGAAGGCACCAAACCATTAAGTAGCTCCTCCCACATTTTTCCCGCTCTTTCTGAGCTTGCTTGGTGAAGATTTTGAAAGTATAGAGAGATGGTTTTCTGTAGTGGGGATATTGCAACAATTGCTCACCTAACATGGAAGCACTTACTAACTAAAGAAAAATAGAAAGAACTCCTGTTAGGTGAACACCTGATGCTCAAAAGTAATCCATCCCTAAATATTATACCATGTACTTCCAGAGTTGTTGTTTATTTCACAGAACTTCAAGCACTTACAAGCTTGAAGCTGTATTTCTATGAGGTTTCAAGACATCTGAAATTCAAAACTGCAATGTTCAGCCAAAGGGTCTGCATCCCTGTTCTTGTCTGAGGCTGTTCCTGTTATGGGCACTGTGGAAGAAGTGCTCGCCTTTTTATCCCTTGAAAGGCCCTGAAGGCACCAAAACATTAAGTAGCTCCTCCCACATTTTTCCCGCTCTTTTCTGAGCTTGATTGGTGAAGATTTTGAAAGTATAGAGAGGTGGTTTTCTGTAGTGGAGATATTGCAACAATTGCTCACCTAACATGGAAGCACTTACTAACTAAAGAAAAATAGAAAGAACTCCTGTTAGGTGAGCACCTGATGCTCAAATGCAATTATTCTCTAAATATTATAACATACACTTCCAGAGCTGTTGTTTAGTTAACAGAACTTCAACCTCAATAGGTAAGCACTTACAAGCTTGAAGCTGTATTTCTATGAGGTTTCAAGGCATCTGAAATTCAAAACTGCAATGTTCAGGCAGTTGGCCTGCATCACTGTTCTCATCCGAGGCCGTTCCTGCTATGGGCACTGTGGAAGAAGTGCCCACCTTTTTATCCCTTGAAAGGCCCTCAAGGCACCAAACCATTAAGTAGCTCCTCCCACATTTGTCCCGCTCTTTTCTGAGCTTGCTTGGTGAAGATTTTGAAAGTATAGAGAGATGGTTTTCTGTAGTAGAGATATTGCAACAATTGCTCACCTAACATGGAAGCACTTACTAACTAAAGAAAAATAGAAAGAACTCCTGTTAGGTGAGCACCTGATGCTCAAATGCAATTATTCTCTAAATATTATAACATACACTTCCAGAGCTGTTGTTTAGTTAACAGAACTTCAACCTCAATAGGTAAGCACTTACAAGCTTGAAGCTGTATTTCTATGAGGTTTCAAGACATCTGAAATTCAAAACGGCAATGTTCAGCCAGTTGGCCTGCATCACTGTTCTCATCCGAGGCCGTTCCTGCTATGGGCACTGTGGAAGAAGTGCCCACCTTTTTATCCCTTGAAAGGCCCTCAAGGCACCAAACCATTAAGTAGCTCCTCCCACATTTTTCCCGCTCTTTTCTGAGCTTGCTTGGTGAAGATTTTGAAAGTATAGAGAGATGGTTTTCTGTAGTGGGGATATTGCAACAATTGCTCACCTAACATGGAAGCACTTACTAACTAAAGAAAAATAGAAAGAACTCCTGTTAGGTGAGCACCTGATGTTCAAATGCAATCCATCCTAAATATTATAACATACACTTCCAAAGTTGCTGTTTAGTTCACAGAACTTCAACCTCAAAAGGTAAGCACTTATAACCATGAAGCTGTATTTCTATGAGGTTTCAAGACATCTGAAATTCAAAACTGCAATGTTCAGCCAATGGGTCTGCATCCCTGTTCTTGTCTGAGGCTGTTCCTGTTATGGGCACTGTGGAAGAAGTGCTCGCCTTTTTATCCCTTGAAAGGCCCTGAAGGCACCAAACCATTAAGTAGCTCCTCCCACATTTTTCCCGCTCTTTTCTGAGCTTGCTTGGTGAAGATTTTGAAAGTATAGAGAGATGGTTTTCTGTAGTGGGGATATTGCAACAATTGCTCACCTAACATGGAAGCACTTACTAACTAAAGAAAAATAGAAAGAACTCCTGTTAGGTGAACACCTGATGCTCAAAAGTAATCCATCCCTAAATATTATACCATGTACTTCCAGAGTTGTTGTTTATTTCACAGAACTTCAAACTCAAAAGGTAAGCACTTACAAGCTTGAAGCTGTATTTCTATGAGGTTTCAAGACATCTGAAATTCAAAACGGCAATGTTCAGCCAGTTGGCCTGCATCCCTGTTCTTGTCTGAGGCTGTTCCTGTTATGGGCACTGTGGAAGAAGTGCTCGCCTTTTTATCCCTTGAAAGGCCCTGAAGGCACCAAAACATTAAGTAGCTCCTCCCACATTTTTCCCGCTCTTTTCTGAGCTTGATTGGTGAAGATTTTGAAAGTATAGAGAGATGGTTTTCTGTAGTGGGGATATTGCAACAATTGCTCACCTAACATGGAAGCACTTACTAACTAAAGAAAAATAGAAAGAACTCCTGTTAGGTGAGCACCTGATGCTCAAATGCAATTATTCTCTAAATATTATAACATACACTTCCAGAGCTGTTGTTTAGTTAACAGAACTTCAACCTCAATAGGTAAGCACTTACAAGCTTGAAGCTGTATTTCTATGAGGTTTCAAGACATCTGAAATTCAAAACTGCAATGTTCAGCCAGTTGGCCTGCATCACTGTTCTCATCCGAGGCCGTTCCTGCTATGGGCACTGTGGAAGAAGTGCCCACCTTTTTATCCCTTGAAAGGCCCTCAAGGCACCAAACCATTAAGTAGCTCCTCCCACATTTGTCCCGCTCTTTTCTGAGCTTGCTTGGTGAAGATTTTGAAAGTATAGAGAGATGGTTTTCTGTAGTAGAGATATTGCAACAATTGCTCACCTAACATGGAAGCACTTACTAACTAAAGAAAAATAGAAAGAACTCCTGTTAGGTGAGCACCTGATGCTCAAATGCAATTATTCTCTAAATATTATAACATACACTTCCAGAGCTGTTGTTTAGTTAACAGAACTTCAACCTCAATAGGTAAGCACTTACAAGCTTGAAGTTGTATTTCTATGAGGTTTCAAGACATCTGAAATTCAAAACGGCAATGTTCAGCCAGTTGGCCTGCATCACTGTTCTCATCCGAGGCCGTTCCTGCTATGGGCACTGTGGAAGAAGTGCCCACCTTTTTATCCCTTGAAAGGCCCTCAAGGCACCAAACCATTAAGTAGCTCCTCCCACATTTTTCCCGCTCTTTTCTGAGCTTGCTTGGTGAAGATTTTGAAAGTATAGAGAGATGGTTTTCTGTAGTGGGGATATTGCAACAATTGCTCACCTAATATGGAAGCACTTACTAACTAAAGAAAAATAGAAAGAACTCCTGTTAGGCGAGCACCTGATGTTCAAATGCAATCCATCCTAAATATTATAACATACACTTCCAAAGTTGCTGTTTAGTTCACAGAACTTCAACCTCAAAAGGTAAGCACTTATAACCATGAAGCTGTATTTCTATGAGGTTTCAAGACATCTGAAATTCAAAACTGCAATGTTCAGCCAATGGGTCTGCATCCCTGTTCTTGTCTGAGGCTGTTCCTGTTATGGGCACTGTGGAAGAAGTGCTCGCCTTTTTATCCCTTGAAAGGCCCTGAAGGCACCAAACCATTAAGTAGCTCCTCCCACATTTTTCCCGCTCTTTCTGAGCTTGCTTGGTGAAGATTTTGAAAGTATAGAGAGATGGTTTTCTGTAGTGGGGATATTGCAACAATTGCTCACCTAACATGGAAGCACTTACTAACTAAAGAAAAATAGAAAGAACTCCTGTTAGGTGAACACCTGATGCTCAAAAGTAATCCATCCCTAAATATTATACCATGTACTTCCAGAGTTGTTGTTTATTTCACAGAACTTCAAACTCAAAAGGTAAGCACTTACAAGCTTGAAGCTGTATTTCTATGAGGTTTCAAGACATCTGAAATTCAAAACTGCAATGTTCAGCCAAAGGGTCTGCATCCCTGTTCTTGTCTGAGGCTGTTCCTGGTATGGGCACTGTGGAAGAAGTTCTAGCCTTTTTATCCCTTGAAAGTCCCTGAAGGCACCAAACCATTAAGAAGCTCCTCCCACATTTTTCCCGCTCTTTTCTGAGCTTGCTTGGTGAAGATTTTGAAAGTATAGAGAGATGGTTTTCTGTAGTGGAGATATTGCAACAATTGCTCACCTAACATGGAAGCACTTACTAACTAAAGAAAAATAGAAATAACTCCTGTTAGGTGAGCACCTGATGTTCAAATGCAATCCATCCTAAATATTATAACATACACTTCCAAAATTGCTGTTTAGTTCACAGAACTTCAACCTCAAAAGGGAAGCACTTACACATATATAAAACGCAGGTGCCAACCTTGAACCTGTATTTCTGTGAGGTTCCAAGACATCTGAAATTCAAAACTGCAATGTTCAGCCAGTGGGTCTGCATCCCTGTTCTTGTCTGAGGCTGTTCCTGTTATGGGCACTGTGGAAGAAGTGCTCGCCTTTTTATCCCTTGAAAGGCCCTGAAGGCACCAAAACATTAAGTAGCTCCTCCCACATTTTTCCCGCTCTTTTCTGAGCTTGATTGGTGAAGATTTTGAAAGTATAGAGAGATGGTTTTCTGTAGTGGAGATATTGCAACAATTGCTCACCTAACATGGAAGCACTTACTAACTAAAGAAAAATACAAAGAACTCCTGTTAGGTGAGCACCTGATGCTCAAATGCAATTATTCTCTAAATATTATAACATACACTTCCAGAGCTGTTGTTTAGTTAACAGAGTTGTTGTTTATTTCACAGAACTTCAAACTCAAAAGGTAAGCACTTACAAGCTTGAAGCTGTATTTCTATGAGGTTTCAAGGCATCTGAAATTCAAAACTGCAATGTTCAGCCAAAGGGTCTGCATCCCTGTTCTTGTCAGAGGCTGTTTCTGGTATGGGCACTGTGGAAGAAGTGCCCACCTTTTTATCCCTTGAAAGGCCCTCAAGGCACCAAACCATTAAGTAGCTCCTCCCACATTTTTCCCGCTCTTTTCCAAGCTTGCTTGGTGAAGATTTTGAAAGTATAGAGAGATGGTTTTCTGTAGTGGGGATAGTGCAACAATTGCTCACCTAACATAGAAGCACTTATTAACTAAAGAAAAATAGAAAGAACTCCTGTTAGGTGAACACCTGATGCTCAAATGCAATCCATCCCTAAATAGTATACCCTGTACTTCCAGAGTTGTTGTTTATTTCACAGAACTTCAAACTCAAAAGGTAAGCACTTATAACCATGAAGCTGTATTTCTATGAGGTTTCAAGACATCTGAAATTCAAAACTGCAATGTTCAGCCAGTTGGCCTGCATCACTGTTGTCATCCGAGGCCGTTCCTGCTATGGGCACTGTGGAGAAGGGCCCACCTTTTTATCCCTTGAAAGGCCCTCAAGGCACCAGACCATTAAGTAGCTCCTCCCATATTTTTCCCGCTCTTTTCTGAGGTTGCTTGGTGAAGATTTTGAAAGTATAGAGAGATGGTTTTCTGTAGTGGGGATATTGCAACAATTGCTCACCTAACATGGAAGCACTTACTAACTAAAGAAAAATAGAAAGAACTCCTGTTAGGTGAACACCTGATGCTCAAATGCAATCCATCCCTAAATATTATACCATGTACTTCCAGAGTTGTTGTTTATTTCACAGAACTTCAAACTCAAAAGGTAAGCACTTACAAGCTTGAAGCTGTATTTCTATGAGGTTTCAAGGCATCTGAAATTCAAAACTGCAATGTTCAGCCAAAGGGTCTGCATCCCTGTTCTTGTCTGAGGCTGTTACTGTTATGGGCACTGTGGAAGAAGTGCTCGCCTTTTTATCCCTTGAAAGGCCCTGAAGGCACCAAACCATTAAGTAGCTCCTCCCACATTTTTCCCCGCTCTTTTCTGAGCTTGCTTGGTGAAGATTTTGAAAGTATAGAGAGATGGTTTTCTGTAGTGGAGATATTGCAACAATTGCTCACCTAACATGGAAGCACTTACTAACTAAAGAAAAATAGAAAGAACTCCTGTTAGGTGAGCACCTGATGCTCAAATGCAATTATTCTCTAAATATTATAACATACACTTCCAGAGCTGTTGTTTAGTTAACAGAACTTCAACCTCAATGGGTAAGCACTTACAAGCTTGAAGCTGTATTTCTATGAGGTTTCAAGACATCTGAAATTCAAAACTGCAATGTTCAGCCAGTTGGCCTGCATCACTGTTCTCATCCGAGGCCGTTCCTGCTATGGGCACTGTGGAAGAAGTGCCCACCTTTTTATCCCTTGAAAGGCCCTGAAGGCACCAAACCATTAAGTAGCTCCTCCCACATTTTTCCCGCTCTTTTCTGAGCTTGATTGGTGAAGATTTTGAAAGTATAGAGAGATGGTTTTCTGTAGTGGAGATATTGCAACAATTGCTCACCTAACATGGAAGCACTTACTAACTAAAGAAAAATAGAAAGAACTCCTGTTAGGTGAGCACCTGATGCTCAAATGCAATTATTCTCTAAATATTATAACATACACTTCCAGAGCTGTTGTTTAGTTAACAGAACTTCAACCTCAATAGGTAAGCACTTACAAGCTTGAAGCTGTATTTCTATGAGGTTTCAAGGCATCTGAAATTCAAAACTGCAATGTTCAGGCAGTTGGCCTGCATCACTGTTCTCATCCGAGGCCGTTCCTGCTATGGGCACTGTGGAAGAAGTGCCCACCTTTTTATCCCTTGAAAGGCCCTCAAGGCACCAAACCATTAAGTAGCTCCTCCCACATTTGTCCCGCTCTTTTCTGAGCTTGCTTGGTGAAGATTTTGAAAGTATAGAGAGATGGTTTTCTGTAGTAGAGATATTGCAACAATTGCTCACCTAACATGGAAGCACTTACTAACTAAAGAAAAATAGAAAGAACTCCTGTTAGGTGAGCACCTGATGTTCAAATGCAATCCATCCTAAATATTATAACATACACTTCCAAAGTTGCTGTTTAGTTCACAGAACTTCAACCTCAAAAGGTAAGCACTTATAACCATGAAGCTGTATTTCTATGAGGTTTCAAGACATCTGAAATTCAAAACTGCAATGTTCAGCCAGTTGGCCTGCATCACTGTTGTCATCCGAGGCCGTTCCTGCTATGGGCACTGTGGAGAAGGGCCCACCTTTTTATCCCTTGAAAGGCCCTCAAGGCACCAGACCATTAAGTAGCTCCTCCCATATTTTTCCCGCTCTTTTCTGAGGTTGCTTGGTGAAGATTTTGAAAGTATAGAGAGATGGTTTTCTGTAGTGGGGATATTGCAACAATTGCTCACCTAACATGGAAGCACTTACTAACTAAAGAAAAATAGAAAGAACTCCTGTTAGGTGAACACCTGATGCTCAAATGCAATCCATCCCTAAATATTATACCATGTACTTCCAGAGTTGTTGTTTATTTCACAGAACTTCAAACTCAAAAGGTAAGCACTTACAAGCTTGAAGCTGTATTTCTATGAGGTTTCAAGGCATCTGAAATTCAAAACTGCAATGTTCAGCCAAAGGGTCTGCATCCCTGTTCTTGTCTGAGGCTGTTACTGTTATGGGCACTGTGGAAGAAGTGCTCGCCTTTTTATCCCTTGAAAGGCCCTGAAGGCACCAAACCATTAAGTAGCTCCTCCCACATTTTTCCCCGCTCTTTTCTGAGCTTGCTTGGTGAAGATTTTGAAAGTATAGAGAGATGGTTTTCTGTAGTGGAGATATTGCAACAATTGCTCACCTAACATGGAAGCACTTACTAACTAAAGAAAAATAGAAAGAACTCCTGTTAGGTGAGCACCTGATGCTCAAATGCAATTATTCTCTAAATATTATAACATACACTTCCAGAGCTGTTGTTTAGTTAACAGAACTTCAACCTCAATGGGTAAGCACTTACAAGCTTGAAGCTGTATTTCTATGAGGTTTCAAGACATCTGAAATTCAAAACTGCAATGTTCAGCCAGTTGGCCTGCATCACTGTTCTCATCCGAGGCCGTTCCTGCTATGGGCACTGTGGAAGAAGTGCCCACCTTTTTATCCCTTGAAAGGCCCTGAAGGCACCAAACCATTAAGTAGCTCCTCCCACATTTTTCCCGCTCTTTTCTGAGCTTGATTGGTGAAGATTTTGAAAGTATAGAGAGATGGTTTTCTGTAGTGGAGATATTGCAACAATTGCTCACCTAACATGGAAGCACTTACTAACTAAAGAAAAATAGAAAGAACTCCTGTTAGGTGAGCACCTGATGCTCAAATGCAATTATTCTCTAAATATTATAACATACACTTCCAGAGCTGTTGTTTAGTTAACAGAACTTCAACCTCAATAGGTAAGCACTTACAAGCTTGAAGCTGTATTTCTATGAGGTTTCAAGGCATCTGAAATTCAAAACTGCAATGTTCAGGCAGTTGGCCTGCATCACTGTTCTCATCCGAGGCCGTTCCTGCTATGGGCACTGTGGAAGAAGTGCCCACCTTTTTATCCCTTGAAAGGCCCTCAAGGCACCAAACCATTAAGTAGCTCCTCCCACATTTGTCCCGCTCTTTTCTGAGCTTGCTTGGTGAAGATTTTGAAAGTATAGAGAGATGGTTTTCTGTAGTAGAGATATTGCAACAATTGCTCACCTAACATGGAAGCACTTACTAACTAAAGAAAAATAGAAAGAACTCCTGTTAGGTGAGCACCTGATGTTCAAATGCAATCCATCCTAAATATTATAACATACACTTCCAAAGTTGCTGTTTAGTTCACAGAACTTCAACCTCAAAAGGTAAGCACTTATAACCATGAAGCTGTATTTCTATGAGGTTTCAAGACATCTGAAATTCAAAACTGCAATGTTCAGCCAATGGGTCTGCATCCCTGTTCTTGTCTGAGGCTGTTCCTGTTATGGGCACTGTGGAAGAAGTGCTCGCCTTTTTATCCCTTGAAAGGCCCTGAAGGCACCAAACCATTAAGTAGCTCCTCCCACATTTTTCCCGCTCTTTTCTGAGCTTGCTTGGTGAAGATTTTGAAAGTATAGAGAGATGGTTTTCTGTAGTGGGGATATTGCAACAATTGCTCACCTAACATGGAAGCACTTACTAACTAAAGAAAAATAGAAAGAACTCCTGTTAGGTGAGCACCTGATGTTCAAATGCAATCCATCCTAAATATTATAACATACACTTCCAAAGTTGCTGTTTAGTTCACAGAACTTCAACCTCAAAAGGTAAGCACTTATAACCATGAAGCTGTATTTCTATGAGGTTTCAAGACATCTGAAATTCAAAACTGCAATGTTCAGCCACTGGGTCTACATCCCTGTTCTTGTCTGAGGCTGTTCCTGTTATGGGCACTGTGGAAGAAGTGCTCGCCTTTTTATCCCTTGAAAGGCCCTGAAGGCACCAAACCATTAAGTAGCTCCTCCCACATTTTTCCCGCTCTTTCTGAGCTTGCTTGGTGAAGATTTTGAAAGTATGGAGAGATGGTTTTCTGTAGTGGGGATATTGCAACAATTGCTCACCTAACATGGAAGCACTTACTAACTAAAGTAGTAATAGAAAGAACTCCTGTTAGGTGAACACCTGATGCTCAAAAGTAATCCATCCCTAAATATTATACCATGTACTTCCAGAGTTGTTGTTTATTTCACAGAACTTCAAACTCAAAAGGTAAGCACTTACAAGCTTGAAGCTGTATTTCTATGAGGTTTCAAGACATCTGAAATTCAAAACTGCAATGTTCAGCCAAAGGGTCTGCATCCCTGTTCTTGTCTGAGGCTGTTCCTGTTATGGGCACTGTGGAAGAAGTGCTCGCCTTTTTATCCCTTGAAAGGCCCTGAAGGCACCAAAACATTAAGTAGCTCCTCCCACATTTTTCCCGCTCTTTTCTGAGCTTGATTGGTGAAGATTTTGAAAGTATAGAGAGATGGTTTTCTGTAGTGGAGATATTGCAACAATTGCTCACCTAACATGGAAGCACTTACTAACTAAAGAAAAATAGAAAGAACTCCTGTTAGGTGAGCACCTGATGCTCAAATGCAATTATTCTCTAAATATTATAACATACACTTCCAGAGCTGTTGTTTAGTTAACAGAACTTCAACCTCAATAGGTAAGCACTTACAAGCTTGAAGCTGTATTTCTATGAGGTTTCAAGGCATCTGAAATTCAAAACTGCAATGTTTAGGCAGTTGGCCTGCATCACTGTTCTCATCCGAGGCCGTTCCTGCTATGGGCACTGTGGAAGAAGTGCCCACCTTTTTATCCCTTGAAAGGCCCTCAAGGCACCAAACCATTAAGTAGCTCCTCCCACATTTGTCCCGCTCTTTTCTGAGCTTGCTTGGTGAAGATTTTGAAAGTATAGAGAGATGGTTTTCTGTAGTAGAGATATTGCAACAATTGCTCACCTAACATGGAAGCACTTACTAACTAAAGAAAAATAGAAAGAACTCCTGTTAGCTGAGCACCTGATGCTCATATGCATTTATTCTCTAAGTATTATAACATACACTTCCAGAGCTGTTGTTTAGTTAACAGAACTTCAACCTCAATAGGTAAGCACTTACAAGCTTGAAGCTGTATTTCTATGAGGTTTCAAGACATCTGAAATTCAAAACGGCAATGTTCAGCCAGTTGGCCTGCATCACTGTTCTCATCCGAGGCCGTTCCTGCTATGGGCACTGTGGAAGAAGTGCCCACCTTTTTATCCCTTGAAAGGCCCTCAAGGCACCAAACCATTAAGTAGCTCCTCCCACATTTTTCCCGCTCTTTTCTGAGCTTGCTTGGTGAAGATTTTGAAAGTATAGAGAGATGGTTTTCTGTAGTGGGGATATTGCAACAATTGCTCACCTAACATGGAAGCACTTACTAACTAAAGAAAAATAGAAAGAACTCCTGTTAGGTGAGCACCTGATGCTCAAATGCAATTATTCTCTAAATATTATAACATACACTTCCAGAGCTGTTGTTTAGTTAACAGAACTTCAACCTCAATAGGTAAGCACTTACAAGCTTGAAGTTGTATTTCTATGAGGTTTCAAGACATCTGAAATTCAAAACGGCAATGTTCAGCCAGTTGGCCTGCATCACTGTTCTCATCCGAGGCCGTTCCTGCTATGGGCACTGTGGAAGAAGTGCCCACCTTTTTATCCCTTGAAAGGCCCTCAAGGCACCAAACCATTAAGTAGCTCCTCCCACATTTTTCCCGCTCTTTTCTGAGCTTGCTTGGTGAAGATTTTGAAAGTATAGAGAGATGGTTTTCTGTAGTGGGGATATTGCAACAATTGCTCACCTAATATGGAAGCACTTACTAACTAAAGAAAAATAGAAAGAACTCCTGTTAGGCGAGCACCTGATGTTCAAATGCAATCCATCCTAAATATTATAACATACACTTCCAAAGTTGCTGTTTAGTTCACAGAACTTCAACCTCAAAAGGTAAGCACTTATAACCATGAAGCTGTATTTCTATGAGGTTTCAAGACATCTGAAATTCAAAACTGCAATGTTCAGCCAATGGGTCTGCATCCCTGTTCTTGTCTGAGGCTGTTCCTGTTATGGGCACTGTGGAAGAAGTGCTCGCCTTTTTATCCCTTGAAAGGCCCTGAAGGCACCAAACCATTAAGTAGCTCCTCCCACATTTTTCCCGCTCTTTCTGAGCTTGCTTGGTGAAGATTTTGAAAGTATAGAGAGATGGTTTTCTGTAGTGGGGATATTGCAACAATTGCTCACCTAACATGGAAGCACTTACTAACTAAAGAAAAATAGAAAGAACTCCTGTTAGGTGAACACCTGATGCTCAAAAGTAATCCATCCCTAAATATTATACCATGTACTTCCAGAGTTGTTGTTTATTTCACAGAACTTCAAACTCAAAAGGTAAGCACTTACAAGCTTGAAGCTGTATTTCTATGAGGTTTCAAGACATCTGAAATTCAAAACTGCAATGTTCAGCCAAAGGGTCTGCATCCCTGTTCTTGTCTGAGGCTGTTCCTGGTATGGGCACTGTGGAAGAAGTTCTAGCCTTTTTATCCCTTGAAAGTCCCTGAAGGCACCAAACTATTAAGAAGCTCCTCCCACATTTTTCCCGCTCTTTTCTGAGCTTGCTTGGTGAAGATTTTGAAAGTATAGAGAGATGGTTTTCTGTAGTGGAGATATTGCAACAATTGCTCACCTAACATGGAAGCACTTACTAACTAAAGAAAAATAGAAATAACTCCTGTTAGGTGAGCACCTGATGTTCAAATGCAATCCATCCTAAATATTATAACATACACTTCCAAAATTGCTGTTTAGTTCACAGAACTTCAACCTCAAAAGGGAAGCACTTACACATATATAAAACGCAGGTGCCAACCTTGAACCTGTATTTCTGTGAGGTTCCAAGACATCTGAAATTCAAAACTGCAATGTTCAGCCAGTGGGTCTGCATCCCTGTTCTTGTCTGAGGCTGTTCCTGTTATGGGCACTGTGGAAGAAGTGCTCGCCTTTTTATCCCTTGAAAGGCCCTGAAGGCACCAAAACATTAAGTAGCTCCTCCCACATTTTTCCCGCTCTTTTCTGAGCTTGATTGGTGAAGATTTTGAAAGTATAGAGAGATGGTTTTCTGTAGTGGAGATATTGCAACAATTGCTCACCTAACATGGAAGCACTTACTAACTAAAGAAAAATAGAAAGAACTCCTGTTAGGTGAGCACCTGATGCTCAAATGCAATTATTCTCTAAATATTATAACATACACTTCCAGAGCTGTTGTTTAGTTAACAGAGTTGTTGTTTATTTCACAGAACTTCAAACTCAAAAGGTAAGCACTTACAAGCTTGAAGCTGTATTTCTATGAGGTTTCAAGGCATCTGAAATTCAAAACTGCAATGTTCAGCCAAAGGGTCTGCATCCCTGTTCTTGTCAGAGGCTGTTTCTGGTATGGGCACTGTGGAAGAAGTGCCCACCTTTTTATCCCTTGAAAGGCCCTCAAGGCACCAAACCATTAAGTAGCTCCTCCCACATTTTTCCCGCTCTTTTCCAAGCTTGCTTGGTGAAGATTTTGAAAGTATAGAGAGATGGTTTTCTGTAGTGGGGATAGTGCAACAATTGCTCACCTAACATAGAAGCACTTACTAACTAAAGAAAAATAGAAAGAACTCCTGTTAGGTGAACACCTGATGCTCAAATGCAATCCATCCCTAAATAGTATACCCTGTACTTCCAGAGTTGTTGTTTATTTCACAGAACTTCAAACTCAAAAGGTAAGCACTTATAACCATGAAGCTGTATTTCTATGAGGTTTCAAGACATCTGAAATTCAAAACTGCAATGTTCAGCCAGTTGGCCTGCATCACTGTTGTCATCCGAGGCCGTTCCTGCTATGGGCACTGTGGAGAAGGGCCCACCTTTTTATCCCTTGAAAGGCCCTCAAGGCACCAGACCATTAAGTAGCTCCTCCCATATTTTTCCCGCTCTTTTCTGAGGTTGCTTGGTGAAGATTTTGAAAGTATAGAGAGATGGTTTTCTGTAGTGGGGATATTGCAACAATTGCTCACCTAACATGGAAGCACTTACTAACTAAAGAAAAATAGAAAGAACTCCTGTTAGGTGAACACCTGATGCTCAAATGCAATCCATCCCTAAATATTATACCATGTACTTCCAGAGTTGTTGTTTATTTCACAGAACTTCAAACTCAAAAGGTAAGCACTTACAAGCTTGAAGCTGTATTTCTATGAGGTTTCAAGGCATCTGAAATTCAAAACTGCAATGTTCAGCCAAAGGGTCTGCATCCCTGTTCTTGTCTGAGGCTGTTACTGTTATGGGCACTGTGGAAGAAGTGCTCGCCTTTTTATCCCTTGAAAGGCCCTGAAGGCACCAAACCATTAAGTAGCTCCTCCCACATTTTTCCCCGCTCTTTTCTGAGCTTGCTTGGTGAAGATTTTGAAAGTATAGAGAGATGGTTTTCTGTAGTGGAGATATTGCAACAATTGCTCACCTAACATGGAAGCACTTACTAACTAAAGAAAAATAGAAAGAACTCCTGTTAGGTGAGCACCTGATGCTCAAATGCAATTATTCTCTAAATATTATAACATACACTTCCAGAGCTGTTGTTTAGTTAACAGAACTTCAACCTCAATGGGTAAGCACTTACAAGCTTGAAGCTGTATTTCTATGAGGTTTCAAGACATCTGAAATTCAAAACTGCAATGTTCAGCCAGTTGGCCTGCATCACTGTTCTCATCCGAGGTCGTTCCTGCTATGGGCACTGTGGAAGAAGTGCCCACCTTTTTATCCCTTGAAAGGCCCTGAAGGCACCAAACCATTAAGTAGCTCCTCCCACATTTTTCCCGCTCTTTTCTGAGCTTGCTTGGTGAAGATTTTGAAAGTATAGAGAGATGGTTTTCTGTAGTGGAGATATTGCAACAATTGCTCACCTAACATGGAAGCACTTACTAACTAAAGAAAAATAGAAAGAACTCCTGTTAGGTGAGCACCTGATGCTCAAATGCAATTATTCTCTAAATATTATAACATACACTTCCAGAGCTGTTGTTTAGTTAACAGAACTTCAACCTCAATAGGTAAGCACTTACAAGCTTGAAGCTGTATTTCTATGAGGTTTCAAGACATCTGAAATTCAAAACTGCAATGTTCAGCCAGTTGGCCTGCATCACTGTTCTCATCCGAGGCCGTTCCTGCTATGGGCACTGTGGAAGAAGTGCCCACCTTTTTATCCCTTGAAAGGCCCTCAAGGCACCAAACCATTAAGTAGCTCCTCCCACATTTGTCCCTCTCTTTTCTGAGCTTGCTTGGTGAAGATTTTGAAAGTATAGAGAGATGGTTTTCTGTAGTGGAGATATTGCAACAATTGCTCACCTAACCTGGAAGCACTTACTAACTAAAGAAAAATAGAAATAACTCCTGTTAGGTGAGCACCTGATGTTCAAATGCAATCCATCCTAAATATTATAACATACACTTCCAAAATTGCTGTTTAGTTCACAGAACTTCAACCTCAAAAGGGAAGCACTTACACATATATAAAACGCAGGTGCCAACCTTGAAGCTGTATTTCTGTGAGGTTCCAAGACATCTGAAATTCAAAACTGCAATGTTCAGCCAGTGGGTCTGCATCCCTGTTCTTGTCTGAGGCTGTTCCTGTTATGGGCACTGTGGAAGAAGTGCTCGCCTTTTTATCCCTTGAAAGGCCCTGAAGGCACCAAAACATTAAGTAGCTCCTCCCACATTTTTCCCGCTCTTTTCTGAGCTTGATTGGTGAAGATTTTGAAAGTATAGAGAGATGGTTTTCTGTAGTGGAGATATTGCAACAATTGCTCACCTAACATGGAAGCACTTACTAACTAAAGAAAAATAGAAAGAACTCCTGTTAGGTGAGCACCTGATGCTCAAATGCAATTATTCTCTAAATATTATAACATACACTTCCAGAGCTGTTGTTTATTTCACAGAACTTCAAACTCAAAAGGTAAGCACTTACAAGCTTGAAGCTGTATTTCTATGAGGTTTCAAGGCATCTGAAATTCAAAACTGCAATGTTCAGGCAGTTGGCCTGCATCACTGTTCTCATCCGAGGCCGTTCCTGCTATGGGCACTGTGGAAGAAGTGCCCACCTTTTTATCCCTTGAAAGGCCCTCAAGGCACCAAACCATTAAGTAGCTCCTCCCACATTTGTCCCGCTCTTTTCTGAGCTTGCTTGGTGAAGATTTTGAAAGTATAGAGAGATGGTTTTCTGTAGTAGAGATATTGCAACAATTGCTCACCTAACATGGAAGCACTTACTAACTAAAGAAAAATAGAAAGAACTCCTGTTAGGTGAGCACCTGATGCTCAAATGCAATTATTCTCTAAATATTATACCATACACTTCCAGAGCTGTTGTTTAGTTAACAGAACTTCAACCTCAATAGGTAAGCACTTACAAGCTTGAAGCTGTATTTCTATGAGGTTTCAAGACATCTGAAATTCAAAACGGCAATGTTCAGCCAGTTGGCCTGCATCACTGTTCTCATCCGAGGCCGTTCCTGCTATGGGCACTGTGGAAGAAGTGCCCACCTTTTTATCCCTTGAAAGGCCCTCAAGGCACCAAACCATTAAGTAGCTCCTCCCACATTTTTCCCGCTCTTTTCTGAGCTTGCTTGGTGAAGATTTTGAAAGTATAGAGAGATGGTTTTCTGTAGTGGGGATATTGCAACAATTGCTCACCTAACATGGAAGCACTTACTAACTAAAGAAAAATAGAAAGAACTCCTGTTAGGTGAGCACCTGATGTTCAAATGCAATCCATCCTAAATATTATAACATACACTTCCAAAGTTGCTGTTTAGTTCACAGAACTTCAACCTCAAAAGGTAAGCACTTATAACCATGAAGCTGTATTTCTATGAGGTTTCAAGACATCTGAAATTCAAAACTGCAATGTTCAGCCAATGGGTCTGCATCCCTGTTCTTGTCCGAGGCTGTTCCTGTTATGGGCACTGTGGAAGAAGTGCTCGCCTTTTTATCCCTTGAAAGGCCCTGAAGGCACCAAACCATTAAGTAGCTCCTCCCACATTTTCCCGCTCTTTCTGAGCTTGCTTGGTGAAGATTTTGAAAGTATAGAGAGATGGTTCTGTAGTGGGGATATTGCAACAATTGCTCACCTAACATGGAAGCACTTACTAACTAAAGAAAAATAGAAAGAACTCCTGTTAGGTGAGCACCTGATGTTCAAATGCAATCCATCCTAAATATTATAACATACACTTCCAAAGTTGCTGTTTAGTTCACAGAACTTCAAACTCAAAAGGTAAGCACTTACAAGCTTGAAGCTGTATTTCTATGAGGTTTCAAGGCATCTGAAATTCAAAACTGCAATGTTCAGCCAAAGGGTCTGCATCCCTGTTCTTGTCTGAGGCTGTTACTGTTATGGGCACTGTGGAAGAAGTGCTCGCCTTTTTATCCCTTGAAAGGCCCTGAAGGCACCAAACCATTAAGTAGCTCCTCCCACATTTTTCCCCGCTCTTTTCTGAGCTTGCTTGGTGAAGATTTTGAAAGTATAGAGAGATGGTTTTCTGTAGTGGAGATATTGCAACAATTGCTCACCTAACATGGAAGCACTTACTAACTAAAGAAAAATAGAAAGAACTCCTGTTAGGTGAGCACCTGATGCTCAAATGCAATTATTCTCTAAATATTATAACATACACTTCCAGAGCTGTTGTTTAGTTAACAGAACTTCAACCTCAATGGGTAAGCACTTACAAGCTTGAAGCTGTATTTCTATGAGGTTTCAAGACATCTGAAATTCAAAACTGCAATGTTCAGCCAGTTGGCCTGCATCACTGTTCTCATCCGAGGCCGTTCCTGCTATGGGCACTGTGGAAGAAGTGCCCACCTTTTTATCCCTTGAAAGGCCCTGAAGGCACCAAACCATTAAGTAGCTCCTCCCACATTTTTCCCGCTCTTTTCTGAGCTTGCTTGGTGAAGATTTTGAAAGTATAGAGAGATGGTTTTCTGTAGTGGAGATATTGCAACAATTGCTCACCTAACATGGAAGCACTTACTAACTAAAGAAAAATAGAAAGAACTCCTGTTAGGTGAGCACCTGATGCTCAAATGCAATTATTCTCTAAATATTATAACATACACTTCCAGAGCTGTTGTTTAGTTAACAGAACTTCAACCTCAATAGGTAAGCACTTACAAGCTTGAAGCTGTATTTCTATGAGGTTTCAAGACATCTGAAATTCAAAACTGCAATGTTCAGCCAGTTGGCCTGCATCACTGTTCTCATCCGAGGCCGTTCCTGCTATGGGCACTGTGGAAGAAGTGCCCACCTTTTTATCCCTTGAAAGGCCCTCAAGGCACCAAACCATTAAGTAGCTCCTCCCACATTTGTCCCTCTCTTTTCTGAGCTTGCTTGGTGAAGATTTTGAAAGTATAGAGAGATGGTTTTCTGTAGTGGAGATATTGCAACAATTGCTCACCTAACCTGGAAGCACTTACTAACTAAAGAAAAATAGAAATAACTCCTGTTAGGTGAGCACCTGATGTTCAAATGCAATCCATCCTAAATATTATAACATACACTTCCAAAATTGCTGTTTAGTTCACAGAACTTCAACCTCAAAAGGGAAGCACTTACACATATATAAAACGCAGGTGCCAACCTTGAAGCTGTATTTCTGTGAGGTTCCAAGACATCTGAAATTCAAAACTGCAATGTTCAGCCAGTGGGTCTGCATCCCTGTTCTTGTCTGAGGCTGTTCCTGTTATGGGCACTGTGGAAGAAGTGCTCGCCTTTTTATCCCTTGAAAGGCCCTGAAGGCACCAAAACATTAAGTAGCTCCTCCCACATTTTTCCCGCTCTTTTCTGAGCTTGATTGGTGAAGATTTTGAAAGTATAGAGAGATGGTTTTCTGTAGTGGAGATATTGCAACAATTGCTCACCTAACATGGAAGCACTTACTAACTAAAGAAAAATAGAAAGAACTCCTGTTAGGTGAGCACCTGATGCTCAAATGCAATTATTCTCTAAATATTATAACATACACTTCCAGAGCTGTTGTTTAGTTAACAGAACTTCAACTTCAATAGGTAAGCACTTACAAGCTTGAAGCTGTATTTCTATGAGGTTTCAAGGCATCTGAAATTCAAAACTGCAATGTTCAGGCAGTTGGCCTGCATCACTGTTCTCATCCGAGGCCGTTCCTGCTATGGGCACTGTGGAAGAAGTGCCCACCTTTTTATCCCTTGAAAGGCCCTCAAGGCACCAAACCATTAAGTAGCTCCTCCCACATTTGTCCCGCTCTTTTCTGAGCTTGCTTGGTGAAGATTTTGAAAGTATAGAGAGATGGTTTTCTGTAGTAGAGATATTGCAACAATTGCTCACCTAACATGGAAGCACTTACTAACTAAAGAAAAATAGAAAGAACTCCTGTTAGGTGAGCACCTGATGCTCAAATGCAATTATTCTCTAAATATTATAACATACACTTCCAGAGCTGTTGTTTAGTTAACAGAACTTCAACCTCAATAGGTAAGCACTTACAAGCTTGAAGCTGTATTTCTATGAGGTTTCAAGACATCTGAAATTCAAAACGGCAATGTTCAGCCAGTTGGCCTGCATCACTGTTCTCATCCGAGGCCGTTCCTGCTATGGGCACTGTGGAAGAAGTGCCCACCTTTTTATCCCTTGAAAGGCCCTCAAGGCACCAAACCATTAAGTAGCTCCTCCCACATTTTTCCCGCTCTTTTCTGAGCTTGCTTGGTGAAGATTTTGAAAGTATAGAGAGATGGTTTTCTGTAGTGGGGATATTGCAACAATTGCTCACCTAACATGGAAGCACTTACTAACTAAAGAAAAATAGAAAGAACTCCTGTTAGGTGAGCACCTGATGTTCAAATGCAATCCATCCTAAATATTATAACATACACTTCCAAAGTTGCTGTTTAGTTCACAGAACTTCAACCTCAAAAGGTAAGCACTTATAACCATGAAGCTGTATTTCTATGAGGTTTCAAGACATCTGAAATTCAAAACTGCAATGTTCAGCCAATGGGTCTGCATCCCTGTTCTTGTCCGAGGCTGTTCCTGTTATGGGCACTGTGGAAGAAGTGCTCGCCTTTTTATCCCTTGAAAGGCCCTGAAGGCACCAAACCATTAAGTAGCTCCTCCCACATTTTCCCGCTCTTTCTGAGCTTGCTTGGTGAAGATTTTGAAAGTATAGAGAGACGGTTCTGTAGTGGGGATATTGCAACAATTGCTCACCTAACATGGAAGCACTTACTAACTAAAGAAAAATAGAAAGAACTCCTGTTAGGTGAGCACCTGATGTTCAAATGCAATCCATCCTAAATATTATAACATACACTTCCAAAGTTGCTGTTTAGTTCACAGAACTTCAACCTCAAAAGGTAAGCACTTATAACCATGAAGCTGTATTTCTATGAGGTTTCAAGACATCTGAAATTCAAAACTGCAATGTTCAGCCAATGGGTCTGCATCCCTGTTCTTGTCTGAGGCTGTTCCTGTTATGGGCACTGTGGAAGAAGTGCTCGCCTTTTTATCCCTTGAAAGGCCCTGAAGGCACCAAACCATTAAGTAGCTCCTCCCACATTTTCCCGCTCTTTCTGAGCTTGCTTGGTGAAGATTTTGAAAGTATAGAGAGATGGTTTTATGTAGTGGGGATATTGCAACAATTGCTCACCTAACATGGAAGCACTTACTAACTAAAGAAAAATAGAAAGAACTCCTGTTAGGTGAGCACCTGATGCTCAAATGCAATTATTCTCTAAATATTATAACATACACTTGCAGAGCTGTTGTTTAGTTAACAGAACTTCAACCTCAATAGGTAAGCACTTACAAGCTTGAAGCTGTATTTCTATGAGGTTTCAAGACATCTGAAATTCAAAACTGCAATGTTCAGCCAGTTGGCCTGCATCACTGTTCTCATCCGAGGCCGTTCCTGCTATGGGCACTGTGGAAGAAGTGCCCACCTTTTTATCCCTTGAAAGGCCCTCAAGGCACCAAACCATTAAGTAGCTCCTCCCACATTTGTCCCTCTCTTTTCTGAGCTTGCTTGGTGAAGATTTTGAAAGTATAGAGAGATGGTTTTCTGTAGTGGAGATATTGCAACAATTGCTCACCTAACATGGAAGCACTTACTAACTAAAGAAAAATAGAAATAACTCCTGTTAGGTGAGCACCTGATGTTCAAATGCAATCCATCCTAAATATTATAACATACACTTCCAAAATTGCTGTTTAGTTCACAGAACTTCAACCTCAAAAGGGAAGCACTTACACATATATAAAACGCAGGTGCCAACCTTGAAGCTGTATTTCTGTGAGGTTCCAAGACATCTGAAATTCAAAACTGCAATGTTCAGCCAGTGGGTCTGCATCCCTGTTCTTGTCTGAGGCTGTTCCTGTTATGGGCACTGTGGAAGAAGTGCTCGCCTTTTTATCCCTTGAAAGGCCCTGAAGGCACCAAAACATTAAGTAGCTCCTCCCACATTTTTCCCGCTCTTTTCTGAGCTTGATTGGTGAAGATTTTGAAAGTATAGAGAGATGGTTTTCTGTAGTGGAGATATTGCAACAATTGCTCACCTAACATGGAAGCACTTACTAACTAAAGAAAAATAGAAAGAACTCCTGTTAGGTGAGCACCTGATGCTCAAATGCAATTATTCTCTAAATATTATAACATACACTTCCAGAGCTGTTGTTTAGTTAACAGAACTTCAACCTCAATAGGTAAGCACTTACAAGCTTGAAGCTGTATTTCTACGAGGTTTCAAGGCATCTGAAATTCAAAACTGCAATGTTCAGGCAGTTGGCCTGCATCACTGTTCTCATCCGAGGCCGTTCCTGCTATGGGCACTGTGGAAGAAGTGCCCACCTTTTTATCCCTTGAAAGGCCCTCAAGGCACCAAACCATTAAGTAGCTCCTCCCACATTTGTCCCGCTCTTTTCTGAGCTTGCTTGGTGAAGATTTTGAAAGTATAGAGAGATGGTTTTCTGTAGTAGAGATATTGCAACAATTGCTCACCTAACATGGAAGCACTTACTAACTAAAGAAAAATAGAAAGAACTCCTGTTAGGTGAGCACCTGATGCTCAAATGCAATTATTCTCTAAATATTATAACATACACTTCCAGAGCTGTTGTTTAGTTAACAGAACTTCAACCTCAATAGGTAAGCACTTACAAGCTTGAAGCTGTATTTCTATGAGGTTTCAAGACATCTGAAATTCAAAACGGCAATGTTCAGCCAGTTGGCCTGCATCACTGTTCTCATCCGAGGCCGTTCCTGCTATGGGCACTGTGGAAGAAGTGCCCACCTTTTTATCCCTTGAAAGGCCCTCAAGGCACCAAACCATTAAGTAGCTCCTCCCACATTTCTGAGCTTGCTTGGTGAAGATTTTGAAAGTATAGAGAGATGGTTTTCTGTAGTGGGGATATTGCAACAATTGCTCACCTAACATGGAAGCACTTACTAACTAAAGAAAAATAGAAAGAACTCCTATTAGGTGAGCACCTGATGTTCAAATGCAATCCATCCTAAATATTATAACATACACTTCCAAAGTTGCTGTTTAGTTCACAGAACTTCAACCTCAAAAGGTAAGCACTTATAACCATGAAGCTGTATTTCTATGAGGTTTCAAGACATCTGAAATTCAAAACTGCAATGTTCAGCCAATGGGTCTGCATCCCTGTTCTTGTCTGAGGCTGTTCCTGTTATGGGCACTGTGGAAGAAGTGCTCGCCTTTTTATCCCTTGAAAGGCCCTGAAGGCACCAAACCATTAAGTAGCTCCTCCCACATTTTTCCCGCTCTTTTCTGAGCTTGCTTGGTGAAGATTTTGAAAGTATAGAGAGATGGTTTTCTGTAGTGGGGATATTGCAACAATTGCTCACCTAACATGGAAGCACTTACTAACTAAAGAAAAATAGAAAGAACTCCTGTTAGGTGAACACCTGATGCTCAAAAGTAATCCATCCCTAAATATTATACCATGTACTTCCAGAGTTGTTGTTTATTTCACAGAACTTCAAACTCAAAAGGTAAGCACTTACAAGCTTGAAGCTGTATTTCTATGAGGTTTCAAGACATCTGAAATTCAAAACGGCAATGTTCAGCCAGTTGGCCTGCATCCCTGTTCTTGTCTGAGGCTGTTCCTGTTATGGGCACTGTGGAAGAAGTGCTCGCCTTTTTATCCCTTGAAAGGCCCTGAAGGCACCAAAACATTAAGTAGCTCCTCCCACATTTTTCCCGCTCTTTTCTGAGCTTGATTGGTGAAGATTTTGAAAGTATAGAGAGATGGTTTTCTGTAGTGGGGATATTGCAACAATTGCTCACCTAACATGGAAGCACTTACTAACTAAAGAAAAATAGAAAGAACTCCTGTTAGGTGAGCACCTGATGCTCAAATGCAATTATTCTCTAAATATTATAACATACACTTCCAGAGCTGTTGTTTAGTTAACAGAACTTCAACCTCAATAGGTAAGCACTTACAAGCTTGAAGCTGTATTTCTATGAGGTTTCAAGACATCTGAAATTCAAAACTGCAATGTTCAGCCAGTTGGCCTGCATCACTGTTCTCATCCGAGGCCGTTCCTGCTATGGGCACTGTGGAAGAAGTGCCCACCTTTTTATCCCTTGAAAGGCCCTCAAGGCACCAAACCATTAAGTAGCTCCTCCCACATTTGTCCCGCTCTTTTCTGAGCTTGCTTGGTGAAGATTTTGAAAGTATAGAGAGATGGTTTTCTGTAGTAGAGATATTGCAACAATTGCTCACCTAACATGGAAGCACTTACTAACTAAAGAAAAATAGAAAGAACTCCTGTTAGGTGAGCACCTGATGCTCAAATGCAATTATTCTCTAAATATTATAACATACACTTCCAGAGCTGTTGTTTAGTTAACAGAACTTCAACCTCAATAGGTAAGCACTTACAAGCTTGAAGTTGTATTTCTATGAGGTTTCAAGACATCTGAAATTCAAAACGGCAATGTTCAGCCAGTTGGCCTACATCACTGTTCTCATCCGAGGCCGTTCCTGCTATGGGCACTGTGGAAGAAGTGCCCACCTTTTTATCCCTTGAAAGGCCCTCAAGGCACCAAACCATTAAGTAGCTCCTCCCACATTTTTCCCGCTCTTTTCTGAGCTTGCTTGGTGAAGATTTTGAAAGTATAGAGAGATGGTTTTCTGTAGTGGGGATATTGCAACAATTGCTCACCTAATATGGAAGCACTTACTAACTAAAGAAAAATAGAAAGAACTCCTGTTAGGCGAGCACCTGATGTTCAAATGCAATCCATCCTAAATATTATAACATACACTTCCAAAGTTGCTGTTTAGTTCACAGAACTTCAACCTCAAAAGGTAAGCACTTATAACCATGAAGCTGTATTTCTATGAGGTTTCAAGACATCTGAAATTCAAAACTGCAATGTTCAGCCAATGGGTCTGCATCCCTGTTCTTGTCTGAGGCTGTTCCTGTTATGGGCAATGTGGAAGAAGTGCTCGCCTTTTTATCCCTTGAAAGGCCCTGAAGGCACCAAACCATTAAGTAGCTCCTCCCACATTTTTCCCGCTCTTTTCTGAGCTTGCTTGGTGAAGATTTTGAAAGTATAGAGAGATGGTTTTCTGTAGTGGGGATATTGCAACAATTGCTCACCTAATATGGAAGCACTTACTAACTAAAGAAAAATAGAAAGAACTCCTGTTAGGCGAGCACCTGATGTTCAAATGCAATCCATCCTAAATATTATAACATACACTTCCAAAGTTGCTGTTTAGTTCACAGAACTTCAACCTCAAAAGGTAAGCACTTATAACCATGAAGCTGTATTTCTATGAGGTTTCAAGACATCTGAAATTCAAAACTGCAATGTTCAGCCAATGGGTCTGCATCCCTGTTCTTGTCTGAGGCTGTTCCTGTTATGGGCAATGTGGAAGAAGTGCTCGCCTTTTTATCCCTTGAAAGGCCCTGAAGGCACCAAACCATTAAGTAGCTCCTCCCACATTTTTCCCGCTCTTTTCTGAGCTTGCTTGGTGAAGATTTTGAAAGTATAGAGAGATGGTTTTCTGTAGTGGGGATATTGCAACAATTGCTCACCTAACATGGAAGCACTTACTAACTAAAGAAAAATAGAAAGAACTCCTGTTAGGTGAGCACCTGATGTTCAAATGCAATCCATCCTAAATATTATAACATACACTTCCAAAGTTGCTGTTTAGCTCACAGAACTTCAACCTCAAAAGGTAAGCACTTATATCCATGAAGCTGTATTTCTATGAGGTTTCAAGACATCTGAAATTCAAAACTGCAATGTTCAGCCAATGGGTCTGCATCCCTGTTCTTGTCTGAGGCTGTTCCTGTTATGGGCACTGTGGAAGAAGTGCTCGCCTTTTTATCCCTTGAAAGGCCCTGAAGGCACCAAACCATTAAGTAGCTCCTCCCACATTTTTCCCGCTCTTTCTGAGCTTGCTTGGTGAAGATTTTGAAAGTATAGAGAGATGGTTTTCTGTAGTGGGGATATTGCAACAATTGCTCACCTAACATGGAAGCACTTACTAACTAAAGAAAAATAGAAAGAACTCCTGTTAGGTGAACACCTGATGCTCAAAAGTAATCCATCCCTAAATATTATACCATGTACTTCCAGAGTTGTTGTTTATTTCACAGAACTTCAAGCACTTACAAGCTTGAAGCTGTATTTCTATGAGGTTTCAAGACATCTGAAATTCAAAACTGCAATGTTCAGCCAAAGGGTCTGCATCCCTGTTCTTGTCTGAGGCTGTTCCTGGTATGGGCACTGTGGAAGAAGTTCTAGCCTTTTTATCCCTTGAAAGTCCCTGAAGGCACCAAACCATTAAGAAGCTCCTCCCACATTTTTCCCGCTCTTTTCTGAGCTTGCTTGGTGAAGATTTTGAAAGTATAGAGAGATGGTTTTCTGTAGTGGAGATATTGCAACAATTGCTCACCTAACATGGAAGCACTTACTAACTAAAGAAAAATAGAAATAACTCCTGTTAGGTGAGCACCTGATGTTCAAATGCAATCCATCCTAAATATTATAACATACACTTCCAAAATTGCTGTTTAGTTCACAGAACTTCAACCTCAAAAGGGAAGCACTTACACATATATAAAACGCAGGTGCCAACCTTGAAGCTGTATTTCTGTGAGGTTCCAAGACATCTGAAATTCAAAACTGCAATGTTCAGCCAGTGGGTCTGCATCCCTGTTCTTGTCTGAGGCTGTTCCTGTTATGGGCACTGTGGAAGAAGTGCTCGCCTTTTTATCCCTTGAAAGGCCCTGAAGGCACCAAAACATTAAGTAGCTCCTCCCACATTTTTCCCGCTCTTTTCTGAGCTTGATTGGTGAAGATTTTGAAAGTATAGAGAGATGGTTTTCTGTAGTGGAGATATTGCAACAATTGCTCACCTAACATGGAAGCACTTACTAACTAAAGAAAAATAGAAAGAACTCCTGTTAGGTGAGCACCTGATGCTCAAATGCAATTATTCTCTAAATATTATAACATACACTTCCAGAGCTGTTGTTTAGTTAACAGAGTTGTTGTTTATTTCACAGAACTTCAAACTCAAAAGGTAAGCACTTACAAGCTTGAAGCTGTATTTCTATGAGGTTTCAAGGCATCTGAAATTCAAAACTGCAATGTTCAGCCAAAGGGTCTGCATCCCTGTTCTTGTCAGAGGCTGTTTCTGGTATGGGCACTGTGGAAGAAGTGCCCACCTTTTTATCCCTTGAAAGGCCCTCAAGGCACCAAACCATTAAGTAGCTCCTCCCACATTTTTCCCGCTCTTTTCCAAGCTTGCTTGGTGAAGATTTTGAAAGTATAGAGAGATGGTTTTCTGTAGTGGGGATAGTGCAACAATTGCTCACCTAACATAGAAGCACTTACTAACTAAAGAAAAATAGAAAGAACTCCTGTTAGGTGAACACCTGATGCTCAAATGCAATCCATCCCTAAATAGTATACCATGTACTTCCAGAGTTGTTGTTTATTTCACAGAACTTCAAACTCAAAAGGTAAGCACTTATAACCATGAAGCTGTATTTCTATGAGGTTTCAAGACATCTGAAATTCAAAACTGCAATGTTCAGCCAGTTGGCCTGCATCACTGTTGTCATCCGAGGCCGTTCCTGCTATGGGCACTGTGGAGAAGGGCCCACCTTTTTATCCCTTGAAAGGCCCTCAAGGCACCAGACCATTAAGTAGCTCCTCCCACATTTTCCCGCTCTTTCTGAGCTTGCTTGGTGAAGATTTTGAAAGTATAGAGAGATGGTTTTATGTAGTGGGGATATTGCAACAATTGCTCACCTAACATGGAAGCACTTACTAACTAAAGAAAAATAGAAAGAACTCCCTGTTAGGTGAGCACCTGATGCTCAAATGCAATTATTCTCTAAATATTATAACATACACTTGCAGAGCTGTTGTTTAGTTAACAGAACTTCAACCTCAATAGGTAAGCACTTACAAGCTTGAAGCTGTATTTCTATGAGGTTTCAAGACATCTGAAATTCAAAACTGCAATGTTCAGCCAGTTGGCCTGCATCACTGTTCTCATCCGAGGCCGTTCCTGCTATGGGCACTGTGGAAGAAGTGCCCACCTTTTTATCCCTTGAAAGGCCCTCAAGGCACCAAACCATTAAGTAGCTCCTCCCACATTTGTCCCTCTCTTTTCTGAGCTTGCTTGGTGAAGATTTTGAAAGTATAGAGAGATGGTTTTCTGTAGTGGAGATATTGCAACAATTGCTCACCTAACATGGAAGCACTTACTAACTAAAGAAAAATAGAAATAACTCCTGTTAGGTGAGCACCTGATGTTCAAATGCAATCCATCCTAAATATTATAACATACACTTCCAAAATTGCTGTTTAGTTCACAGAACTTCAACCTCAAAAGGGAAGCACTTACACATATATAAAACGCAGGTGCCAACCTTGAAGCTGTATTTCTGTGAGGTTCCAAGACATCTGAAATTCAAAACTGCAATGTTCAGCCAGTGGGTCTGCATCCCTGTTCTTGTCTGAGGCTGTTCCTGTTATGGGCACTGTGGAAGAAGTGCTCGCCTTTTTATCCCTTGAAAGGCCCTGAAGGCACCAAAACATTAAGTAGCTCCTCCCACATTTGTCCCGCTCTTTTCTGAGCTTGCTTGGTGAAGATTTTGAAAGTATAGAGAGATGGTTTTCTGTAGTAGAGATATTGCAACAATTGCTCACCTAACATGGAAGCACTTACTAACTAAAGAAAAATAGAAAGAACTCCTGTTAGGTGAGCACCTGATGCTCAAATGCAATTATTCTCTAAATATTATAACATACACTTCCAGAGCTGTTGTTTAGTTAACAGAACTTCAACCTCAATAGGTAAGCACTTACAAGCTTGAAGTTGTATTTCTATGAGGTTTCAAGACATCTGAAATTCAAAACGGCAATGTTCAGCCAGTTGGCCTGCATCACTGTTCTCATCCGAGGCCGTTCCTGCTATGGGCACTGTGGAAGAAGTGCCCACCTTTTTATCCCTTGAAAGGCCCTCAAGGCACCAAACCATTAAGTAGCTCCTCCCACATTTTTCCCGCTCTTTTCTGAGCTTGCTTGGTGAAGATTTTGAAAGTATAGAGAGATGGTTTTCTGTAGTGGGGATATTGCAACAATTGCTCACCTAATATGGAAGCACTTACTAACTAAAGAAAAATAGAAAGAACTCCTGTTAGGCGAGCACCTGATGTTCAAATGCAATCCATCCTAAATATTATAACATACACTTCCAAAGTTGCTGTTTAGTTCACAGAACTTCAACCTCAAAAGGTAAGCACTTATAACCATGAAGCTGTATTTCTATGAGGTTTCAAGACATCTGAAATTCAAAACTGCAATGTTCAGCCAATGGGTCTGCATCCCTGTTCTTGTCTGAGGCTGTTCCTGTTATGGGCAATGTGGAAGAAGTGCTCGCCTTTTTATCCCTTGAAAGGCCCTGAAGGCACCAAACCATTAAGTAGCTCCTCCCACATTTTTCCCGCTCTTTTCTGAGCTTGCTTGGTGAAGATTTTGAAAGTATAGAGAGATGGTTTTCTGTAGTGGGGATATTGCAACAATTGCTCACCTAACATGGAAGCACTTACTAACTAAAGAAAAATAGAAAGAACTCCTGTTAGGTGAGCACCTGATGTTCAAATGCAATCCATCCTAAATATTATAACATACACTTCCAAAGTTGCTGTTTAGCTCACAGAACTTCAACCTCAAAAGGTAAGCACTTATATCCATGAAGCTGTATTTCTATGAGGTTTCAAGACATCTGAAATTCAAAACTGCAATGTTCAGCCAATGGGTCTGCATCCCTGTTCTTGTCTGAGGCTGTTCCTGTTATGGGCACTGTGGAAGAAGTGCTCGCCTTTTTATCCCTTGAAAGGCCCTGAAGGCACCAAACCATTAAGTAGCTCCTCCCACATTTTTCCCGCTCTTTCTGAGCTTGCTTGGTGAAGATTTTGAAAGTATAGAGAGATGGTTTTCTGTAGTGGGGATATTGCAACAATTGCTCACCTAACATGGAAGCACTTACTAACTAAAGAAAAATAGAAAGAACTCCTGTTAGGTGAACACCTGATGCTCAAAAGTAATCCATCCCTAAATATTATACCATGTACTTCCAGAGTTGTTGTTTATTTCACAGAACTTCAAGCACTTACAAGCTTGAAGCTGTATTTCTATGAGGTTTCAAGACATCTGAAATTCAAAACTGCAATGTTCAGCCAAAGGGTCTGCATCCCTGTTCTTGTCTGAGGCTGTTCCTGGTATGGGCACTGTGGAAGAAGTTCTAGCCTTTTTATCCCTTGAAAGTCCCTGAAGGCACCAAACCATTAAGAAGCTCCTCCCACATTTTTCCCGCTCTTTTCTGAGCTTGCTTGGTGAAGATTTTGAAAGTATAGAGAGATGGTTTTCTGTAGTGGAGATATTGCAACAATTGCTCACCTAACATGGAAGCACTTACTAACTAAAGAAAAATAGAAATAACTCCTGTTAGGTGAGCACCTGATGTTCAAATGCAATCCATCCTAAATATTATAACATACACTTCCAAAATTGCTGTTTAGTTCACAGAACTTCAACCTCAAAAGGGAAGCACTTACACATATATAAAACGCAGGTGCCAACCTTGAAGCTGTATTTCTGTGAGGTTCCAAGACATCTGAAATTCAAAACTGCAATGTTCAGCCTAAGGGTCTGCATCCCTGTTCTTGTCAGAGGCTGTTTCTGGTATGGGCACTGTGGAAGAAGTGCCCACCTTTTTATCCCTTGAAAGGCCCTCAAGGCACCAAACCATTAAGTAGCTCCTCCCACATTTTTCCCGCTCTTTTCCAAGCTTGCTTGGTGAAGATTTTGAAAGTATAGAGAGATGGTTTTCTGTAGTGGGGATAGTGCAACAATTGCTCACCTAACATAGAAGCACTTACTAACTAAAGAAAAATAGAAAGAACTCCTGTTAGGTGAACACCTGATGCTCAAATGCAATCCATCCCTAAATAGTATACCATGTACTTCCAGAGTTGTTGTTTATTTCACAGAACTTCAAACTCAAAAGGTAAGCACTTATAACCATGAAGCTGTATTTCTATGAGGTTTCAAGACATCTGAAATTCAAAACTGCAATGTTCAGCCAGTTGGCCTGCATCACTGTTGTCATCCGAGGCCGTTCCTGCTATGGGCACTGTGGAGAAGGGCCCACCTTTTTATCCCTTGAAAGGCCCTCAAGGCACCAGACCATTAAGTAGCTCCTCCCATATTTTTCCCGCTCTTTTCTGAGGTTGCTTGGTGAAGATTTTGAAAGTATAGAGAGATGGTTTTCTGTAGTGGGGATATTGCAACAATTGCTCACCTAACATGGAAGCACTTACTAACTAAAGAAAAATAGAAAGAACTCCTGTTAGGTGAACACCTGATGCTCAAATGCAATCCATCCCTAAATATTATACCATGTACTTCCAGAGTTGTTGTTTATTTCACAGAACTTCAAACTCAAAAGGTAAGCACTTACAAGCTTGAAGCTGTATTTCTATGAGGTTTCAAGGCATCTGAAATTCAAAACTGCAATGTTCAGCCAAAGGGTCTGCATCCCTGTTCTTGTCTGAGGCTGTTACTGTTATGGGCACTGTGGAAGAAGTGCTCGCCTTTTTATCCCTTGAAAGGCCCTGAAGGCACCAAACCATTAAGTAGCTCCTCCCACATTTTTCCCCGCTCTTTTCTGAGCTTGCTTGGTGAAGATTTTGAAAGTATAGAGAGATGGTTTTCTGTAGTGGAGATATTGCAACAATTGCTCACCTAACATGGAAGCACTTACTAACTAAAGAAAAATAGAAAGAACTCCTGTTAGGTGAGCACCTGATGCTCAAATGCAATTATTCTCTAAATATTATAACATACACTTCCAGAGCTGTTGTTTAGTTAACAGAACTTCAACCTCAATGGGTAAGCACTTACAAGCTTGAAGCTGTATTTCTATGAGGTTTCAAGACATCTGAAATTCAAAACGGCAATGTTCAGCCAGTTGGCCTGCATCACTGTTCTCATCCGAGGCCGTTCCTGCTATGGGCACTGTGGAAGAAGTGCCCACCTTTTTATCCCTTGAAAGGCCCTCAAGGCACCAAACCATTAAGTAGCTCCTCCCACATTTTTCCCGCTCTTTTCTGAGCTTGCTTGGTGAAGATTTTGAAAGTATAGAGAGATGGTTTTCTGTAGTGGGGATATTGCAACAATTGCTCACCTAACATGGAAGCACTTACTAACTAAAGAAAAATAGAAATAACTCCTGTTAGGTGAGCACCTGATGTTCAAATGCAATCCATCCTAAATATTATAACATACACTTCCAAAATTGCTGTTTAGTTCACAGAACTTCAACCTCAAAAGGGAAGCACTTACACATATATAAAACGCAGGTGCCAACCTTGAAGCTGTATTTCTGTGAGGTTCCAAGACATCTGAAATTCAAAACTGCAATGTTCAGCCAGTGGGTCTGCATCCCTGTTCTTGTCTGAGGCTGTTCCTGTTATGGGCACTGTGGAAGAAGTGCTCGCCTTTTTATCCCTTGAAAGGCCCTGAAGGCACCAAAACATTAAGTAGCTCCTCCCACATTTGTCCCGCTCTTTTCTGAGCTTGCTTGGTGAAGATTTTGAAAGTATAGAGAGATGGTTTTCTGTAGTAGAGATATTGCAACAATTGCTCACCTAACATGGAAGCACTTACTAACTAAAGAAAAATAGAAAGAACTCCTGTTAGGTGAGCACCTGATGCTCAAATGCAATTATTCTCTAAATATTATAACATACACTTCCAGAGCTGTTGTTTAGTTAACAGAACTTCAACCTCAATAGGTAAGCACTTACAAGCTTGAAGTTGTATTTCTATGAGGTTTCAAGACATCTGAAATTCAAAACGGCAATGTTCAGCCAGTTGGCCTGCATCACTGTTCTCATCCGAGGCCGTTCCTGCTATGGGCACTGTGGAAGAAGTGCCCACCTTTTTATCCCTTGAAAGGCCCTCAAGGCACCAAACCATTAAGTAGCTCCTCCCACATTTTTCCCGCTCTTTTCTGAGCTTGCTTGGTGAAGATTTTGAAAGTATAGAGAGATGGTTTTCTGTAGTGGGGATATTGCAACAATTGCTCACCTAATATGGAAGCACTTACTAACTAAAGAAAAATAGAAAGAACTCCTGTTAGGCGAGCACCTGATGTTCAAATGCAATCCATCCTAAATATTATAACATACACTTCCAAAGTTGCTGTTTAGTTCACAGAACTTCAACCTCAAAAGGTAAGCACTTATAACCATGAAGCTGTATTTCTATGAGGTTTCAAGACATCTGAAATTCAAAACTGCAATGTTCAGCCAATGGGTCTGCATCCCTGTTCTTGTCTGAGGCTGTTCCTGTTATGGGCAATGTGGAAGAAGTGCTCGCCTTTTTATCCCTTGAAAGGCCCTGAAGGCACCAAACCATTAAGTAGCTCCTCCCACATTTTTCCCGCTCTTTCTGAGCTTGCTTGGTGAAGATTTTGAAAGTATAGAGAGATGGTTTTCTGTAGTGGGGATATTGCAACAATTGCTCACCTAACATGGAAGCACTTACTAACTAAAGAAAAATAGAAAGAACTCCTGTTAGGTGAACACCTGATGCTCAAAAGTAATCCATCCCTAAATATTATACCATGTACTTCCAGAGTTGTTGTTTATTTCACAGAACTTCAAGCACTTACAAGCTTGAAGCTGTATTTCTATGAGGTTTCAAGACATCTGAAATTCAAAACTGCAATGTTCAGCCAAAGGGTCTGCATCCCTGTTCTTGTCTGAGGCTGTTCCTGGTATGGGCACTGTGGAAGAAGTTCTAGCCTTTTTATCCCTTGAAAGTCCCTGAAGGCACCAAACCATTAAGAAGCTCCTCCCACATTTTTCCCGCTCTTTTCTGAGCTTGCTTGGTGAAGATTTTGAAAGTATAGAGAGATGGTTTTCTGTAGTGGAGATATTGCAACAATTGCTCACCTAACATGGAAGCACTTACTAACTAAAGAAAAATAGAAATAACTCCTGTTAGGTGAGCACCTGATGTTCAAATGCAATCCATCCTAAATATTATAACATACACTTCCAAAATTGCTGTTTAGTTCACAGAACTTCAACCTCAAAAGGGAAGCACTTACACATATATAAAACGCAGGTGCCAACCTTGAAGCTGTATTTCTGTGAGGTTCCAAGACATCTGAAATTCAAAACTGCAATGTTCAGCCAGTGGGTCTGCATCCCTGTTCTTGTCTGAGGCTGTTCCTGTTATGGGCACTGTGGAAGAAGTGCTCGCCTTTTTATCCCTTGAAAGGCCCTGAAGGCACCAAAACATTAAGTAGCTCCTCCCACATTTTTCCCGCTCTTTTCTGAGCTTGATTGGTGAAGATTTTGAAAGTATAGAGAGATGGTTTTCTGTAGTGGAGATATTGCAACAATTGCTCACCTAACATGGAAGCACTTACTAACTAAAGAAAAATAGAAAGAACTCCTGTTAGGTGAGCACCTGATGCTCAAATGCAATTATTCTCTAAATATTATAACATACACTCCCAGAGCTGTTGTTTAGTTAACAGAGTTGTTGTTTATTTCACAGAACTTCAAACTCAAAAGGTAAGCACTTACAAGCTTGAAGCTGTATTTCTATGAGGTTTCAAGGCATCTGAAATTCAAAACTGCAATGTTCAGCCAAAGGGTCTGCATCCCTGTTCTTGTCAGAGGCTGTTTCTGGTATGGGCACTGTGGAAGAAGTGCCCACCTTTTTATCCCTTGAAAGGCCCTCAAGGCACCAAACCATTAAGTAGCTCCTCCCACATTTTTCCCGCTCTTTTCCAAGCTTGCTTGGTGAAGATTTTGAAAGTATAGAGAGATGGTTTTCTGTAGTGGGGATAGTGCAACAATTGCTCACCTAACATAGAAGCACTTACTAACTAAAGAAAAATAGAAAGAACTCCTGTTAGGTGAACACCTGATGCTCAAATGCAATCCATCCCTAAATAGTATACCATGTACTTCCAGAGTTGTTGTTTATTTCACAGAACTTCAAACTCAAAAGGTAAGCACTTATAACCATGAAGCTGTATTTCTATGAGGTTTCAAGACATCTGAAATTCAAAACTGCAATGTTCAGCCAGTTGGCCTGCATCACTGTTGTCATCCGAGGCCGTTCCTGCTATGGGCACTGTGGAGAAGGGCCCACCTTTTTATCCCTTGAAAGGCCCTCAAGGCACCAGACCATTAAGTAGCTCCTCCCACATTTTCCCGCTCTTTCTGAGCTTGCTTGGTGAAGATTTTGAAAGTATAGAGAGATGGTTTTATGTAGTGGGGATATTGCAACAATTGCTCACCTAACATGGAAGCACTTACTAACTAAAGAAAAATAGAAAGAACTCCTGTTAGGTGAGCACCTGATGCTCAAATGCAATTATTCTCTAAATATTATAACATACACTTGCAGAGCTGTTGTTTAGTTAACAGAACTTCAACCTCAATAGGTAAGCACTTACAAGCTTGAAGCTGTATTTCTATGAGGTTTCAAGACATCTGAAATTCAAAACTGCAATGTTCAGCCAGTTGGCCTGCATCACTGTTCTCATCCGAGGCCGTTCCTGCTATGGGCACTGTGGAAGAAGTGCCCACCTTTTTATCCCTTGAAAGGCCCTCAAGGCACCAAACCATTAAGTAGCTCCTCCCACATTTGTCCCTCTCTTTTCTGAGCTTGCTTGGTGAAGATTTTGAAAGTATAGAGAGATGGTTTTCTGTAGTGGAGATATTGCAACAATTGCTCACCTAATATGGAAGCACTTACTAACTAAAGAAAAATAGAAAGAACTCCTGTTAGGCGAGCACCTGATGTTCAAATGCAATCCATCCTAAATATTATAACATACACTTCCAAAGTTGCTGTTTAGTTCACAGAACTTCAACCTCAAAAGGTAAGCACTTATAACCATGAAGCTGTATTTCTATGAGGTTTCAAGACATCTGAAATTCAAAACTGCAATGTTCAGCCAATGGGTCTGCATCCCTGTTCTTGTCTGAGGCTGTTCCTGTTATGGGCAATGTGGAAGAAGTGCTCGCCTTTTTATCCCTTGAAAGGCCCTGAAGGCACCAAACCATTAAGTAGCTCCTCCCACATTTTTCCCGCTCTTTTCTGAGCTTGCTTGGTGAAGATTTTGAAAGTATAGAGAGATGGTTTTCTGTAGTGGGGATATTGCAACAATTGCTCACCTAACATGGAAGCACTTACTAACTAAAGAAAAATAGAAAGAACTCCTGTTAGGTGAGCACCTGATGTTCAAATGCAATCCATCCTAAATATTATAACATACACTTCCAAAGTTGCTGTTTAGCTCACAGAACTTCAACCTCAAAAGGTAAGCACTTATATCCATGAAGCTGTATTTCTATGAGGTTTCAAGACATCTGAAATTCAAAACTGCAATGTTCAGCCAATGGGTCTGCATCCCTGTTCTTGTCTGAGGCTGTTCCTGTTATGGGCACTGTGGAAGAAGTGCTCGCCTTTTTATCCCTTGAAAGGCCCTGAAGGCACCAAACCATTAAGTTGCTCCTCCCACATTTTTCCCGCTCTTTCTGAGCTTGCTTGGTGAAGATTTTGAAAGTATAGAGAGATGGTTTTCTGTAGTGGGGATATTGCAACAATTGCTCACCTAACATGGAAGCACTTACTAACTAAAGAAAAATAGAAAGAACTCCTGTTAGGTGAACACCTGATGCTCAAAAGTAATCCATCCCTAAATATTATACCATGTACTTCCAGAGTTGTTGTTTATTTCACAGAACTTCAAGCACTTACAAGCTTGAAGCTGTATTTCTATGAGGTTTCAAGACATCTGAAATTCAAAACTGCAATGTTCAGCCAAAGGGTCTGCATCCCTGTTCTTGTCTGAGGCTGTTCCTGGTATGGGCACTGTGGAAGAAGTTCTAGCCTTTTTATCCCTTGAAAGTCCCTGAAGGCACCAAACCATTAAGAAGCTCCTCCCACATTTTTCCCGCTCTTTTCTGAGCTTGCTTGGTGAAGATTTTGAAAGTATAGAGAGATGGTTTTCTGTAGTGGAGATATTGCAACAATTGCTCACCTAACATGGAAGCACTTACTAACTAAAGAAAAATAGAAATAACTCCTGTTAGGTGAGCACCTGATGCTCAAATGCAATTATTCTCTAAATATTATAACATACACTTCCAGAGCTGTTGTTTAGTTAACAGAACTTCAACCTCAATAGGTAAGCACTTACAAGCTTGAAGCTGTATTTCTATGAGGTTTCAAGACATCTGAAATTCAAAACTGCAATGTTCAGCCAGTTGGCCTGCATCACTGTTCTCATCCGAGGCCGTTCCTGCTATGGGCACTGTGGAAGAAGTGCCCACCTTTTTATCCCTTGAAAGGCCCTCAAGGCACCAAACCATTAAGTAGCTCCTCCCACATTTTTCCCGCTCTTTTCTGAGCTTGCTTGGTGAAGATTTTGAAAGTATAGAGAGATGGTTTTCTGTAGTGGGGATATTGCAACAATTGCTCACCTAATATGGAAGCACTTACTAACTAAAGAAAAATAGAAAGAACTCCTGTTAGGCGAGCACCTGATGTTCAAATGCAATCCATCCTAAATATTATAACATACACTTCCAAAGTTGCTGTTTAGTTCACAGAACTTCAACCTCAAAAGGTAAGCACTTATAACCATGAAGCTGTATTTCTATGAGGTTTCAAGACATCTGAAATTCAAAACTGCAATGTTCAGCCAATGGGTCTGCATCCCTGTTCTTGTCTGAGGCTGTTCCTGTTATGGGCAATGTGGAAGAAGTGCTCGCCTTTTTATCCCTTGAAAGGCCCTGAAGGCACCAAACCATTAAGTAGCTC